>NC_141377.1:18251383-18675707 GCF_017979445.1 Akebia trifoliata | reverse complement strand
CAAACTGGGGCATCAATACCGTCTGATCAGGTGATTCTGAGAGATATATTGATGCACCCAAGCTGGAGCGACCTGAGCCTTTGTCCTATTGTGAGCCACACAGTCACATGTCCCAATTGCCAACGTAGTACTAGTCCGTGGTCGGTCCCCTCGTGGGATGCCAAACCATTTATGAAAGCTACAACCCTTGACTCGTACCCCGTAGGTATAAAAGTTAATCTGAGTATATCAATTGCACTTCTTGGTCAAAACCGGTGCCTAAGCAAGATCTTGCCCCGCTGTACCCTACTGTACGAGGGGGATAGACTACGTCTATTCTAGACGAGAGGTATTTAAGTGGGCCCTTGCTCAGCATTGTGCGCTACCTCTCAACTGGAGATCAAACTGGCTGTTTTTGGCTTCAGAGAAGTGAATTGAGGTTTTAGATTATCACCTATACGGTATATCAAACCAAGTCACCACGTATCGAAAGGTATATAGGTGTGCTTGGGCAAGGGTGGCTAGATAAAAATGCATTGCACGTAGTAAGCTTAGAGTCTAGAAACCTTCCCAGTAGGTCACGACTCGAACTTATCGTGGGTGTTCCCGGGTTGTTTATTGATTGGAACTTGTTGATTGATGAATGTATGTAAGTGCTGTGAATGATGAGATCAGGGTGTATGATTGTCCTCAAGGATCAAAAATGTCATTTTTGAAAATTAAAATGGGTGCACCGACCCAATAAAGAATCCATTCTTTTACAATAATGACCCAGTCCATCCCTATCCAATAATCATGGTGGGCCGAGCCATTTAAATGGAAATCAAATTTGCAAAAGAAGACAAATAGTTTACAGGAAGGATATTTTTCAGAAAAGATTATTTTCCAAAAGAAGTGTTCTTTAAAAAAAAATGTTTTTCAAAAAAAGTGTTATTCTCTAGAAAATAATGTTTTCTAAGAAAAAGTGTTTTCCAGAAAATATTTTCCATAAGAACAAAATTTTCCAAGAGAAAATGCTTTCCAAATAACAAACTATTTTTCAGAGAAAAAATATTTTTCAGAAGAAAATGTTTTCCGAAAGAAAAGAAAATTAAGGAAAAATGATTTACAAAATATCTATTTTTGCATGAAAATTTTTTGAAATATGTTTTTCGTCAAAAATCTATTTTTTTGCATGGACCTTGTAAAATTATCAAAATATGTTTTTCTAAAAAGAAAATGACTTGCAAAAAATAATCAGATTTGTAAAAGTTTTATTCAATGAAAACATTATTTCCAATAATTTTCAAGAGTGCAATAAAATTATTTCCTTCTGAATAATCATTAAGCGGATGAATTGTTTAATTGATTGGTGCACAGAATTCAATAAAATCTCAGGGTTCATTTAAAATGTTATCAAGGGGGTGACACTGAAATTGGTTAAATTCACCTTCAAAGAGGTTTAAGGGTTATCATTGTACCTAAGCTCAATCGTCCATCGTTTAGCTAGGGTCACTAGTCCAGTCAGTTGGAACGAACGTCAACGCCAAATCAATCCTTTAGAATTTCTCAACATCGCCCAGTTATTCCCTGAAGATCATAGTACTTTAGTCTTGTCGGTTATAAGCAATGTCTCAGTCCTCAGTCCTAATCAAGCCCATTGTGGGTAGTTGTATTGAGTTTTCATGAGTTATTTGAGTTAGCTCGAGTCCAATTTTTCAATGTCATATTTTCTTTAGATTGAGTCTACTTTTTTCTGTTGAGTTGAGTTAGTTTGTCGAGTCATAGAGGTGTCTGTCGCTCCTTTTGAATTTGATTGGCTAAAGGAAATATTTGAATACCTCGAGCGCATTAACGAATTAACTACTAATCTGGTTTCAAGGATAGATTTCTTTCTTGAGTAAGAAGATAAGAGTCAGGCTACACGTTTAATCGAGAAAACAAAGGTTATTGACCTCGGAACAGAAAATAATTCCTAAAGAGATTCAAATAGAAACCCTCCTATATCTAGAGGAACACGAGGGGATAATGAATTTACTCAGAAATTTCAAAAGACTTGTTCGTGTGATCCGATGAGGATGTGTTTGGTGCAAGCTTGGGTGTTGTTCAACACGGAATAGATACTCATCTATATCGATGGAATCAAAGAAGATGTTATAAAATGTATCAGCATTATCCTTACTACATCTTGAGTTTCAAATCACATATTATCAGTCGATATGGGGCTACCTTTTGAACTGATCTCTGATAATGGGTCGTATTTCAAAGCATAAATCATTACTCTATTTTTAAAGTTGAAGATCCGGAAGCACAAATCATCCCCCTACCGTCTTCAGATCAATGGAATGGTTGAAGCAGTTAGTAAGAGTCTCAAGACTATCATCAGGAAAATGTGTCAATCACATCGAGATTGGTCAGAAAAATTATCATTCACGCTATGGACATATCGAACTTCAATTCGATCCTCTACTGGAGCTACTCCCTACTCCTTAGTGTATGGCATGGAAGCAGTCTTGCTAGTTGAAATGAAAATTTCGTCTCTCATGGTCTTGTTGGAAAATCATTTGTTAGAAACAGATTGGGTTCGCCAGCGGTATGAAGAATTGAATTTGATTGAAGAAAAATGACTGAGAGCTTTGTATCACGTGCAAGCTTATCAAAGAAGAGTTGCCCATGCATTTGATCAAAAGATCAAGGTTTGTCACTTATAAGTCGGGGATTTAGTACTCAAAGAGAATCGGGCACCTATCTTTGACCCTAGAGGGAAGTTCAAACCAAATTGGGGAGGTCCGTATATCATCAAGGAGATACTACCAGGAAAAGCTGTCAGGCTTCAAGATCATGATGGAATCGAGTTACCAGAACCAACCAACCTTGACCAAATCAAACGGTACTACATTTAAGGAGGCCATTTTTGGCCGAATCAATTTTCCTATTACCTAATTCTTTATCTCCCTTCTCAACCCCTTTGCAGCCTGTTCAAAAAGAGGAAAATTGTGCTTTTTATTTCTTAGCCTGATCACCTAACCTAGGGGAGGGAAAAATCTGAACTACGTTTTTGTCTGATCCCAAAAATTTGGGGTACGTAGGCAACCTGAGAAGTTACTTCAGGCCCGACCACACCAAAATAAAAAAATAGATTCCCCGATAAAGAAAAAATCTAAAAAGAAAAAAATACAAAAAAAAATATATCATCCAAAATGAGGAAGAAAATTCATGAAAATTTTTAAATGAAATGCCACACAAGGGGCATTTGGGTTTTTGAGCCTCAAAATCCCTTTCATTTTATGCCTAGTCCCAAGCCTACCTATAAAAGTCCTCCTAAGTACCGTGTGAAAAGGTCAAGGAGGGTAGCAGAGCATGATCAGACAGTAATTCTAGAAATTCAGAGGAGATAAAAAAAAATGATAAAGCCTGCTAAGTTGAAAACCCGAAAAGGGCGACTTAGGCAAAAATTAAGGCAAGCTCGCAAGGTTGAAAATCTGAAAGGACAACTTTGGCAACAATCAGAGCCAAGAAAAAAGAAAAAGCTCGTTGATCGAAAACCTGAAAAGGCGATCTAGGCAAAAGTTAGAGCAAGTTCGCTAGATTGAAAACCTGAAAAGGCGATCTAGGCAAAAGCTAGAGCAATAAAGAAAAACAGAAGAAAATCCCAAGTTGAGAGCGGTCCGAGCTGAAACATCAGAAGTCCGAATAATCAAATTCAATACTCAGCTTAAACCAGGCATAGATTCAGAAGTCACAAGTATCTTGTCTACGATCGATCTGAAAATTCTTACTTCCCAAAGTGAACCAATGGATAGAAGGGTGAATTCTATGATGAGTCTCAAAAGGAAATATTTTGTTCTCTTGAGCCTGACTCAAAATCTTCAATAAAGTTAATCAAAATTAAAAGCTGGATCTTTATTGCGCTTGTGGTAATCAAATATTTCAAACCTTCATACAAGGGGCATTTTTCTTTTTCCTCTAAATATGTAATTTCCCCCCTTATACTAGGGGCATTTTTTAATGATGTGTTCAATGCCACGTACATTGTCAAACTAGGGGCATTTTGTTTTTGAGCAATGTTAATCCTAAAAGATGATGAGAACTCCAAACTTAAGGTTACCTTCTTGATAACAGTTCTTCAAAAAACTCTTGAGGTTCAAAAGAAATAAAAACTCAGGTCTTAAATTCATAAAACTTTTGGATAAATCCTTGAGGTTCAAACAAAAGCACTTCGGATCTCACATTTGACTGTGTCCAGAGATCAACTAATATGGTATTCCCAGATCCAATCATTCCTGGATTCGATCATTTCTCTTCCAGATTCAGTATCTTCCACATTTATTCAATTCACTCTGATCAGTCTTTTCCAAATTCATTGTTTCTTTCCCAAAAGTCCTTCATTCCTTTGCAAATTTTGCTCAGATGCCGCCAAGGGTTTTCTTGGAATTATGCTAAGATGCCGCCGAGGGTTTTCTCGGAACTATGCTCAGATGCCACCGAGGGTCTTCTCGGAACTATCCGCAGATGCCGCCGAGGGCTTTCTCGGAATTATGCTCAGATACCGCCAAGGGTTTTCTTGGAATTATGCTCAGATGCCGCCGAGGGTTTTCTCGGAACTATGCTCAGATGCCGCCAAGGGTTTTCTTGGAATTATGCTCAGATGCCGCCGAGGGTTTTCTCGGAACTTTGCTCAGATACCGCCAAGGGTTATCTTGGATTTTGCTCAGGTACCGCCGAGGGTTTTCTCGGAACTATGCTCAGATGCCGCCAAGGGTTTTCTTGGAATTATGCTCAGATGCCGCCGAGGGTTTTCTCGGAACTATGCTCAGATGCCGCCGAGGGCTTTCTCGGAATTATGCTCAGATACCGCCAAGGGTTTTCTTGGAATTATGCTCAGATGCCGCCGAGGGTTTTCTCGGAACTATGCTCAGATACCGCCAAGGGTTTTCTTGGAATTATGCTCAGATGCCGCCAAGGGTTATCTTGGATTTTGCTCAGATGCCACCGAGGGTTTTCTCGGAACTTTGCTCAAATACCGCAAAGGGTTATCTTGGATTTTGCTCAGGTACCGCCGAGGGTTTTCTCGGAACTATGCTCTGATGCCGCTAAGGGTTTTCTTGGAATTATGCTCAGATGCTGCCGAGGGTTTTCTCAGAACTATGCTCAGATGCCGCCGAGGGCTTTCTCGGAATTATGCTCAGATACCGCCAAGGGTTTTCTTGGAATTATGCTCAGATGCCACCGACGGTTTTCTCGGAACTATGCTCAGATGCCGCCAAGGGTTTTCTTGGAATTATGCTCAGATGCCGCCGAGGGTTTCCTCGGAACTATGCTCAGATGCCGCCGAGGGTCTTCTCGGAACTATGCTCAGATGCCGCCAAGGGCTTTCTTGGAATTATGCTCAGTTGCCGCCGAGGGCTTTCTCGGAATTATGCTCAGATACCGCCGAGGGTTTTCTCGGAATTATGCTAAGATGCCGCCGAGGGTTTTCTCGGAATTATGCTCAGATGCCGCCAAGGGTTTTCTTGGAATTATGCTCAGATGCCGCCGAGGGTTTTCTCGGAACTATGCTCAGATGCCGCAAAGGGTTTTCTTGGAATTATGCTCAGATGCCGCCGAGGGTTTTCTCGGAACTATGCTCAAATGCCGCCGAGGGCTTTCTCGGAATTATGCTCAGATACCGCCAAGAGTTTTCTTGGAATTATGCTTAGATGCCGCCGAGGGTTTTCTCGGAACTATGCTCAGATACCGCCAAGGGTTTTCTTGGAATTATGCTCAGATGCCGCCAAGGGTTATCTTGGATTTTGCTCAGATGCCGCCGAGGGTTTTCTCGGAACTTTGCTCAGATACCGCCAAGGGTTATCTTTGATTTTTCTCAGGTACCGCCGAGGGTTTTCTCGGAACTATGCTCTGATGCCGCCAAGGGTGTTCTTGGAATTATGCTCAGATGCGGCCGAGGGTTTTCTCGGAACTATGCTCAGATGCCGCCGAGGGCTTTCTCGGAATTATGCTCAGATACCGCCAAGGGTTTTCTTGGAATTATGCTCAGATGCCGCCAAGGGTTTTCTTGGAATTATGCTCAGATGCCGCCGAGGGTTTTGTCGGAACAATGCTCAGATGCCGAGGGTATTCTCGGAACTATGCTCAGATGCCGCCAAGGGCTTTCTTGGAATTTTGCTCAGTTGCCGCCGAGGGCTTTCTTGGAATTATGCTCAGATACCGCCGAGGGTTTTCTTGGAATTATGCTCAGATGCCGCCAAGGGTTTTCTTTGAATTATGCTCAGATACCGCCGAGGGTTTTCTCGGAACTATGCTTAGATGCCGCCAAGGGTTTTCTTGGAATTATGCTCAGATGTCGCCGAGGGTTTTCTCGGAACTATGCTCAGTTGCTGCTAAGGGTTTTCTCGGAACTATGCTCAAATGCCGCCAAGGGTTTTCTTGGAATTATGCTCAGTTGCCGCCGAGGGCTTTCTCGGAACTATGCTCAGATGCCGCCAAGGGTTTTCTTGGAATTATGCTCAGTTGCCGCCGAGGACTTTCTCGGAATTTTGCTAAGATGCCGCCAAGGGTTTTCTTGAAATTATGCTCAGTTTATATTTACTTTATGCTTAGATTTGACTCATTTCCAACTCAAACTCTTTGAAACCTATCTCATATTTTGAGTCCACACAATTGCACAGTTGTTAGGTCAGTCAAGGAGAATTTTCTAAAAATTCAAGGATTTGACGCTGCCAGTGAGAGCCCGTGCTCAAGGACCTGACAACCTTTTAGTTCGGGGAGAGTTTTACGCTCAATGATCCGAATACCCCGACGAATTGTTAAATCAGGCTGTAAAATGAACTGTTACTAGCTTTGGCATTCGGATATCGCACTATCTACCAAAATAGATTTGCTATCTAGTTTGTTTCAACCCTCTGCCAAAGAGGGGCATCTGTAGACACCCCATTTTTGCATCCGTCTGATTAATCAACTCGTCAACCCGATCGCAAAAGTTCCCAATGATGGATGTCTATTCCAATTCTTTATTTTGTTACCAGATATATTTCAAAAATTCGGATGAGGTATCTCGAACTGACAAAACTTAGAAACCACGCTACACTAGGAAAATATGACCCCAGAAACATAGAAATTATCATCTTGCAGACCAAAAAGAAGTTTCACGATAAAAATCACTAAAAATGATCAAATTACCAAAATACCCCTCACATCAAAACAACCCTAGAGCCTACATTACGCTTAGGAAAACCCATTCAAACACATAAAACAACAAATCGAAACCAAATAAATCATTTCACCAATTTTCACAAAATTCGACAAAATTATGAAAATACCCTTCATAAAATTCACGATCATTTCACACAAAAAATTTCATAAACGACAAAAACCAACATTCCCATTGAATTCCTTACGAAAAACTGATTCCAAAACATCCTGGAATATTGAAAAACGACTTAAAACGTAAAAAATCCTCTCCGAGGGCAAAACGATAATTTTACAACTTTAATAATTAAAAATTTTAAAATTAATAAATAAATCATTAAAAAATGTAAAAATAAACATTAAGGTCAATCAAGTAAGACTAAAGTCAAGTAAGGCTAAAGTCAAAACATTAAAGTCAACCAAGAAAGACTAAAGTCAAAGTATTAAAGTCAATATCATAAGACTAAAGTCAAAACCTTAAATCAAAACACTAATCAAGTCAATCTCATAAGACTAAAAGTCAAAACCATAAATCAAAACCCTAATCTAAACTAATCAAGTCAATTTCATAAGACTAAAAGTCAAAACCCTAAATTAAAACCCTAAAGACTAAGTCCATCTCATGAGACCAAAGTCTAAACCCTAATTGAAACCCTAAAAGAAACCCTAATGAAACCCTAATTCTCCTTAAAAACTTTATAAATAGGAGCCTCCACACCCTATTTTCGTATCAAAGAAAAAACCCTAGGAAAAGTAGGTAAAGATACCTCCATAGCCTCCCCAAAACCCTAATTTTGGAGCCCCAACTCCTTCCCTAACACCTCTACTCCGATTTTAGCCTAGAAAACACCTAAAAATCTCTCAAAAACATCCCAAAAATCCACAACAAATTCGAAGCACCCAGATCCAAGAAAGAGATACCTTACCTCGGAGATCAGGAATCCGATCCAGAGATAGAACGAAGTAAGCAATACGGCACAAGGAGCCATTTTCACCAGATCTGAGGGAATAACACTTTTGCAGATCGAAGGTAAGTTTTTTTTATTATTTTTTTAATCTAGGTTTGTCATTAGCAATGTAGATTTATTTGGGATAAGTAGAGACCGGCAATGGCCGGGCGGGGTTGGTGCCTAACACCTTTCAACCCCGTAACATGATCCCCGGATTCAGATTTTCTGTAGTAGATTGGTTTTTATCCATTTTAGAGTCAGTTTGGTTCCTAGACCATAATAACTAGGTGGCGACTCCCAAACCTCAAGGGTCAAAAGTGGATCTGCGCACCCCACGGATCGAGGGCGCTTTCAACGAGTACCTGTGATGTAGTCAATGAATGGCTCTGGGAACCCACAGTAACGAAAATCTTCTCCTTCCTTCACGAAATAGCCATTAAGAGTCTTACGATAGGGTTTCATTTTAATGAGATCCGTAGTACGCCTTTGCCTTTTTGCAACTGTCTTGTCCCGCTTTGTCTTCCAGTATTGGGCCCAATCTTCCTTAGTGGGCTTATATCCTAGCTCGAATGTGTCGATGACCTCTTTAATCACTGGTACCTCTTTAATACCTTGCTGCTTGCGACCTAAGCTCATACCAGGGAAAAATCTCATTTTCTTGAATATATTGGCCATGTAGCAGTTAGAAGTATTTTCCATTGGAAAATATTCTTTCATGGCTTGATCCCATTGGACTGAGCATATCTTTTCAAACTCGAACCCACTGAGCTCTACTCTCTGTTGTTCTGGCTGAATCTCAAGCAACTGCTCATCCTTAGCTTCAGTACTGTTTATAATCCCTACAATTTTAGTATCTCCATGGAGAGTAATCACTAGCCCATCCTTGATAAACTTGACCTCCTAGTGCAGCGTGGAAGGGATAGCTTTGATCTGGTGTAACCATGGCCTCCCTAATAGTAAATTGAAAGAAGACTGAATATTGATAACTTGAAATTCCACAAGAAATTCAGCTATGCCTGTGGACAGTCGCAGGTGCAAAATTCCCAATACATCCCTTTTGGTGTTATCATAGGCCCTAACCCCTTGATTAGTGGGCTTGAGATCTTCAGTTTTAAACCCAAGGCAAGTCGCGATCTTCAAAGGACAAACATTCAATGCACTCCCATTATCGATCAATACCAGAGGTACCCTCATCCCGTTACAGTCAACTGTGATGTGCAATGGCTTAGTGTGGCTTGCTCCTTCTTTTGGGAGATCTGAGTCTGAGAAGGATAAGATATTCTCCACATAAGTCGTCCCTACTATGTTGGCCAGTTAATCTGGAGAAGTATCAAGGAAGACTTGGGTTGTACTTAATGCTTTGAGAATAACCTCCCTATGGGCAGTGGAAGCCATAAGTAAACCCCAAATCGATATATTAGCTCCTGATTTCTTCAATTGCTTGATCACGGAGTTATCTTCTTCGATATTTTCTTTGATAGGATCTTCTCTTTCTTTTCTTGTCACGGCTGTCGAATTATCAACACAGAGTTTTTGTGGCTTAAAAACTCTTCCCCCTCGAGTCATATGTCTACTTTCATCACAGGAGAGGGAGTAAGGCTCGTCTTCTTCAGTCAGCAAGTATGGATCTTCATCTGTCAAAGATACAGGGTTTTTCAAGTTCATCTGAGCCAACAGGTAACTAGTGAATGCGGGGCTACTGTATCGAGGCGGGGATAAACAATACGTATCATTCGAGGTTAAATCAAATGGTTCATAGTTTGTGGTGAAAACCTCATCAGTGAAGGCTATCCCGGCAAGAGGGTAACTAGGCGGTTTGACTTGGATGGGATGGATAAGAGAGACAGGATCGAATGGCAATGGTGTGTGAGAAACCATGCTCAGGGTTGGTGGAGGTTGATAACTAGGTAGTGGATTAGTGATGACATTTGGTGGGCTAAGGATTATGACCTTTTTGTTGTCAATAAGGTTTTGAATGGCATAGCGTAAGGTGATACATCGATCTGTGTGATGGTCAGGGTTTTGATGAAACTTGCAGAACAAGTTAGAATTGTGTCTAGCTCGCAAGGGATTAGGTAAAGGTTGGGGTTGGATAGGGGTAAGAAGCCCTTTTTTCACCAATTTGTGAAGAGCTATAGTGAGACTCATCCCTAGATTGGTAAATTGACGCGGAGTTCGAGGTTGACTTGGGTGAGCATGGTTATTAGTTCGGACTGGGGGTTGAGCTGGGGTAGCTGACGTGTTGGCTATGTAGACATGGTTGGTGCTAGGTTTAGAAACATAGGGTTTGTTAGGCTTGTTATCCGAGGGGTTAAAGAGAATCTCAGAAGCAAATGCATCCTCGAGTTGGCTTCCGCCTTGTAACAATGACTCGAAAGTAGGGAGATATTGCGTCACTAAGTGCTGAGCATATCCTTGTGAGAGGTTCTTTAGGATAATCGCTACTTATTCCTTCTCCAAAGGTCTATCCCACATTTGGGCAGCCTTGGCCCTCCAGTGACCAATGAAATCAGTGAATGTCTCCCCATTTTCTGTTTAATTACCTCCAAATCTCTTATTGAAGTCTCAATCTCGGTGCTATACTTATACTGATGCCAGAAGGCCTTTGACATGCTCTCCCAGGTGCCCACAGTAATTGGATCTTGAGATATTAACCAACGTAGTGCTGATCCTGATAAAGTTCTCTGAAACAACAACGTCATATGTTCGTCGCTGAGCCCCATAGTGCGCATGTTAGTAACATACACCTTAAGATGTGTTTTTGCACACCCTATATCACTAAACTTGTCTATTTCCGGTATTACAAACTTCTCTGGCAAATAGATTCTAGGGATACGGTTCAGAGCTTCAATGCCTGCTGCAATTTCATCGATACCCTTTATACTCTTCATAGCTGACTCTAATTGAGACATTCTGTTAGCTAACATCGGATTTTCATCAATATACTCTTCGTCTCCATCGAGTTCGAAGACTTCACGTGGACGTCTCTCTTCTACCTTCTTTCCTTTTGGATCATTTAGGGGATTGCCCGTTGATTCCGAGGTATGTTCTAACACTTCCACTTTGCCTTTTATACTGTTGATATCATTGGCAAAGGCTGCCAAGATCTTACGGATCTCTGTAAGTTCAGATTCTGAAGCCATCTCTGCTTGTTGACTTGGTACTGTAGCTCGTTTTAACCGACTAGACTTACGACTCCAACTAGGAGATGGACGCTTGAGTTTGGGCGCAATGATAATCCTATATGACCCTATCAAAGGTAAATTTAGTCAATTTCGGTATTACCCTCTTGATAACATTTTAAGGAATCATTTTATTGAGGTTTGTGCACCAATCCATTAATTAATCCATCCACACAATGAACATTCAAAGAAGAAATGAATATTTATTTGAAAGAAAAAAAATAGCTTTCTTGAAAATGATTGACAAAGAAATGTTCTTATTAAAAACATCTTTCAACAAATTTGACTTAAACTATTTTTACATGGATACTTGACTTTGTCTTGATGGTCATCAAGATTGCTATCAGGCTTGACCCTCTTGGCTCTAACAACTGGTTCTTTGAATTCTGCTGGTCCGTCTAGATACTTTAAGGTGTATTTATTCCAAGCCTTCTCAATGAGATGCACTAACTTTTCAGTCAAAGGCTCGGGGGGAAAGAAAACTGTGTTGAGGTAAAGATAACTCTATGGGTACGTCGTACTATTCTGGGATCAAATTAGAATAGTAAAAAGATGTTTCTTCTAAATCGATCAGACAAACATAGTAAGATCCTTTGGTTCCTAGAACAGAGGGATCAGTCATCCACTAAGGGCATCTTAAACCGATATGAGGAGCAAGACGAGAGTCTAACCATTTGCTTCAAGCCTTGACTGAGTTATGACGTACTAACAGGTTTCTCTTGGAAAAGTGTTCTAGCCCATATTCGAGGTTTGAGGGAACATCTATGATTTTGAGACGATCACAAAGCCACATATAGAGTAAGTAGGGGCTTCCTTTGAAGCTTTCCCGCTCACTATATTTTATGGCATCTAAACCTAAGAAAGTTTCAGCTAAGATGAGAGGTACCGGGTTGGCTTTCCTTGAGAATTGAGAGGCTATATCTATGAAGGTCTAGCTGAGGTTTGGATGCTGAGATGGTAAAGGCATCTAACTTCTTCGTGAGATTGTTTATCCCACTTACTAGACTAGACATAACATTTTTGAGATCAGGGTATGCCTTCATCTCATACATGCATGTCTTCCTAACCGGATCATCTCTATCAAACTCTTCTTGGTTAGTGCTTCAATTTTGAGCACTCTCGGCTAACTCTACGAGAAAATCGTACGCTTGGTTGGGAGCCTGATTCATGAACTGACCCTTATGCATTGACTCGACTAAGGTACGTTGATTCATTGTTAATCCTCTATAAAAGCTTTACACCAATTGTGCTTTGTCAATGCCATGGTGTGGGCACTTGACCATTAAATCATTGAATCTTTCCCAGGTTTGGGAAAATTCATCATCAGGACGGGCTCTAAAATTTTTAATGGAGTCCTTCATTTTCTCTGTTTTGGCCACGGGGTAGAATTTGGCCATAAATTTCTTGGATAGAACATCCCAGGTAATGATGGAATTGGGTGTTAGGGAGTTCAACCATGTAGCTGCGTGATCTTCTAGGGATAACGGGAATAGAATAAGCTTGATACTCTCCTCATCTAGATTCTGATTTCTAAAAATTTGACATACAATTAAGAATCGATTAAGGTGGGTGTAAGGTTGTTCACACTCTAAACCGTGGAACTTAGGGAGCATATTGATGGTTGTAGCCTTAATTTCAAACTAAGGTGCATTGTTCAATGGTAACACAATACATGTAGGAGAAGATACGGAAGCTGGAGTGAAGAGCTCATTAAGAATTCACTCTCGATTGTTCATCATAACTATTGATGGTGTCTTGCATATCCTACTAAAGGTACGTTCGATCTCAAGATCAAATAGTTCTAACATGTTGTTCTGTGAACGTCTACCAAGCACGCAAATCACACAGTCGATCAAACAATCACAAAAAGAAAAGACTGGACCTAGATAGGTTGTCTAAAGCTAGACAGCTCCTAACTGGGTAGAAATAGCACAACTAGCCTTCCAACTCGGTTCTATGAAGTCAAGTTTGAATCATTCGGATCTTCAGATCAGAGGTGGCGCACAATGCATAAGTAGGGACACTCTTAAATCACCTTCCTTTCTTAAATAGACTGAGTCTATCCCCTCAAAGGGTAAGATCTTACTAGATACAAAAGATGACCAAGAAGCGCAATTGGCACAACTTGAAACGAAATTTCTCCTATTGAGCTCGTGGGCCCTATAGTCAAGTCTAATTGATTTTAATTAATTTGATTGGATGACTAGTGAGTTGATTATCCTAATTAGAGCAAGGAATTAGTAATGACTTCCAATCCTTATCTTATCATGCCATCCCTAGGAGAGGGGTGCTCTTTACTACTTAATTAACTATTCCAAGTGTGTGCAAATTGGAAAAATAACATACAAAGGCAAGGAATAACCCACTAGCATAGAGAGGCATGTGTGTTTTGAGATTACCTCCCGTGCTAGACGGGGTGAAGACGGTTTGAGTCGACTTAGGCCACCAACTCCAATTTTAGTGTGTGAACCTAAGGAGCCGTGACGGTATTGTCCACCCGTTGTCCTTCCTTAGTCTATTACAATCCAAGCCTTCTTGGATAATTAAAAAAATTACAAAGAATATTATACAAGAGTTTCTAAAACAAAAAATAAAATAAAACTAATTAAAGATTAAAGGAAATTGAAAGAAAAGAAGAAAAAAAATGTTCACCTACAAGAAGCAAAACATAAATGTTAGCAGAAATGATTGTAAACGGACTCAAAAATAGAATCTGACTTACCACAATCTTTCTGACTTAGTCACATTTATAGAAAATTTTGTTCTACCCCAATTCAATATGCTATAATAGTAAATCGGATATCGAAGCAAAAAGTTACAGTCAGTTTAAGTTCTACTGTCTAAGGTGAAAAAGAAAATGGGAATGACTTTTTTTTTCAATGTTTTTTCTTCTTTTTTCTCTCTAAAACCTCAAGAACACTTGAACTTACAGAAAGAAATCAAAATAAAAAATAAAATAAAATAGAAATGAAATAAATGAATTTTAAATCAAAACTTACCACTACTACCTTTACCTTTCCCCGGTAGCGGTGCCAAAATTCTGATTAGACTATCATTGTTCTTCTCACCGAAATTAATATTAATCTTACTTTTACCTTACTTGTGGGGAAAGTAGGGTATCGAACCCAAGAGAAAGGAGGAATAGAGTTAAGCTAAGAGGATAAAATTCAAATTAACTAAAAGAAATTAAACTAATTTTCTTTGTATTTTAAACTTATAAGAAGATGTAAAATTGCTAGAAAATTAACTAAAGTAAATGAAATTAAAAGTAAGTAAACTTATGAAATTAAAGCACCATTGGAGGTCGATCTACCTAGAACATGTTGATGAGCAATTTCTAGTCTCTAATCTTTTTATAACTCAATCGTAAGGGCTTGGTGTTAGCTCCTTAGATCGGAAAGTTTTGCAAATAAAATCAAATGAGGGAACATAAACAAAATAGAATTCTTTGAAAACTTCCTACTATCAATTATCTAGTTTAAGTATACTTTATCTTAATCTAATCTAAGCATAAAATATCTATATTAAGAATAAAAGGTGCAAGAAATCTTAAAGAGAAATCATAAGCATTTTAAACAAAAGAAAGGCATGAAATTAAAAACAACACAAGAACTTGCTATAGGCTTTTCCACTCTCCAATGGAAGGGAACTTAGCCTAATGTCATTGCAAGAAAGGGAAGATAAGAGATGAAAGAACTTTTCTTCATTTTATGGAGAAATTTACAACTTCTTCTTCTTCTTCTACTTCTTACAAAACTTTTAGCCAAAAGAAAATAACTAGAAGATAAAAATACAAACAATAAGAGAATAGGCTAAGAGCCTTGGATTAAAGGAGTCTTGGATAAGAGAACCAAAAGGGACCCTTTCTCTAGTAATTGAAGCTCTATTTATAGAGAAAAATGTGTGTAGAAAAGTCTAAAAGTACCCTCCACTTTTTTTATACAAAAAGACAAAAGAGGAGAGAACATGAGTTAAGAATTAAGGCATTCCAAACTGGGTCCAAATGCTTTTGCCTTGAGATTTTTATTTCAAAATGTTGATTTTCTGCACAAGAAACACACGTAATTAGATTTATCTAATAAATAAATTTATTTATGTATAATTAAGCCTAATTAACATGCAACATGGTGTTTTGAGGCTTATCATGATTATTACCTTAATACGGATAAATAGGGACAAAAATCAAAATAAATATTCAAAAAATGTGCATATATTTGAGTATTTCGAGACACTCATCATGCAGCATCAAAACAACAAATATGAATCAAAACTTCTAAAATAAGCTAAATCGAAAAAGAAACAAAGATTAGGGTTCTCACTCGTCGTCGTTTGTGAAGAGAGTGTGATTGGTTAACCTAATGAAAAAGAGCTATTAAAAAGTCCATGTTAGATTGAAAATCATTTTCCTTGGGGTAAGGGGGGATTTCAAAATCCAACAAATTGAGGACTTATGTTGGTGATGGAAAATCGATTGCCATGGAAAAATCTGCAATGAAACACTAGAAATTATTATTTTTCATGGAAACTGAAATCCTTATAATTTTCCAGGCATAATCAAACAGACCCTTACTTAAGGGTAAAATTGGAAACATACGAAAAAATTTGACGAAAAAACTACTCTCCACAAAAACAAAATTGAGAAGTACCAATTTCGGTACTTCTCATAAAAGTACTATTTTGACTCTTTTTAAAATTACTCTTTCAAAGTATTGAATGTCCAAATGATAAAGTAATCCTTTATTTTCTCTACCAAAGCCAGAAGTACTTAGAGAAGTCAATCCAAACAGGCCTTTTGACTCTCCACAAGATAGGTCTTGAGAAATAGGTTATCATGACTTCTTTACAAAGACCAATTCACCAATGCTCTTTGTAGACATGAAATCTTCACAATGAACCTCAAGGCTACATTGTTTGGAGTCACCACCATTCTTTTTTGGAAATGGGTGTGAATGGGCACCCGAATCAATTTTTTGAAAAAATCATTTTTTATGGCATTGTAGTAACTCTCATACGTTGAAAAAGGGCAAGGTCTACCTAAGATCTAGGTAAGGAGGTCCGGTTAGAGGATGGGAAAGGTGTTAGGCACCCCATCCTCTCCACCAAAGGTGGTCACCTTGCTTGGCCATTTTATTTTGTAAAAATTTAAGGAAACAAATACTAAAATGCATGAGAATGCATGATAAGGGTGGTGTGTGCATTAGAGTGAAATGTCCCCTTTTCAAAGGGTCTTGATTTCAAAGTGACATTAGGGGCATTCTATGGAAAAGAATGACCCATGTAGTCACATTAAATTTATGCATATGAATGTAGGTTTGAGTTTTTAGAGAGACTCCATGATGGAGTTTCCTTAAAGCCACAATCTTGATGCATGTATGCATGACTAGAAACTTAGTATTTCACCCCATCAAGAGGGTGACACATTTCTTCATCATTGTCATACATAGGTGAGTGTGTACATTGTGTACAATATGATGCATGAAATTAAGGTAAAAAGGGTTTCAACCCCCCATCCTTTCGATCGAACCTTAGTCCAATCTACCGGGGATGGGAGAGGGTATGCATTACATCCTAAAGGATTTCTAAAAAAGAAAATAAAGTAGAGGGTTAGAAGAAGAAGATGCATGCTTTTAAACAAATAACCTACATCTTAACCCCACCTTGTCCCTTAGTGGTCTTGAACTTTAAGAGGTAGATTTGAGAGTTGAGTGAGATGGTTGAGGGTTGAGTGAGTTGAAATTAGGAGATAAGAGAATGAGTAGGGATTTTGGTAGAGTTCTAGGTTGAGAGATGGGGGTTTGAGAGCATGAGTTGTTCATAGAAAATGATGGTATTTATAGAGTTTTTAGAGAACTTTTGGGGATAAAGTGGTCCAACCCTAAAAATAAAGAGAATAGACATAAAGTTTAGGTTATTTCTTTTTGGATTTTTCATTTGTATGAAGGTAAAGAAGACATTTGTGAAGAAATCCTAAAAGCATTCTTTGATTTTTGGTTTTTTGGTAAATAGAGATGAGAGAACAAAAGTACTTTTGAGAGGGTGAATAAGGGAGTGACGTGTAAATGTAGAGTGGTAGGTAAAAAATAGATCTTGGTTCATTTGTAAATAACACATAAAGCAAGGGTGGAAGTATATTTTTGAAATGGACCAATGGGAGAACAAAAATACTTTTGGGAGGGTGAGTAGGAGAATAACATGTGTAAAGGTGAAGTGGTAGGTAAAAAGTAGACATTGGTTCATTTGTAAATAACACATAAAGCAAGGGTGGAAGTATAATTTTAAAATGGACTAATGGGAGAACTCCATGTATGTACTTGAAGATTCCCACCTTTTGAGGGTATGATTGGAAGTTCTCTCAACTTTATAAATTATTACCAAAGACCTAAGAACCTTTTTGGTTTGACCAACCTTTTTGGGAAGGGCATTCTTGAATTTTCACAAGGAAGAGTTGACTCTCCAATTAGATAATGCATTGGATATTGGGGGCTTATGAGATATCAACATGTGTCATCTTTTGAAGGGGTGTGAGAGAATGGACTTGGTATTGGGCTTAGAGTGAACTTGGGTTATGGACTTTGGGCTTTGAGAGTGGGCTAAAAGAATGGACTTGGATTTGGGTTAGAAGATGGACCTTGTCTTGGGCTTAAATTGGTTTTAGGATATGGACTTGGTTTAGGTTGGAGAATGGATGTGGATTTGGATTGGATCATGAAAGTGAGTAGAATTGGATTGGATTAGGAACAAGGTATGGGCATGCAAAAATAATATGAGATGATGCATGTATGCATGTGTGCATGAATAATGATGCCAAGTGGCAATGCGGACCCGTTGAGAGGCTTAAGTCCTAAATTGAAATCAATTTGAAGAAACATGAATTTTCCTAATGGGTTCGTGCAAATTGGGGTGTCTACACTCTTGCGCGGAGTAACTCTTCAAAGGAGTTGCTCATCTAAACGCATCTAAACAACTTCTAACTCCCTGCAAGAGTCAGAAGTAGCCAAAGAGTCCTATCCAAATGCCCACTAAGTTTCTATTTTTTTTAGAAAAACAAATTTATTTTTCTTTCTTACACGTTTTTGCTTTTTTTTTTGGAAAATGATGGTGGTGATTCCACATTACTCGCACCACGATAGTCTTATGTCGATGAGTTGTGATTGGTCAATTTAATTTTGTTTAGATTTTGATTGGGTTTTACCGACATCAAATTTGATGTTCAAAATTTAACTTTTAATTTGATTTTGCATTTGATTTCAAATTTTAATTGTCCACTTAAGATTTAATTTCAATTTGGTTTGGTCGATTAAGTTTGATTATAAGTTTTGAATTTGTTGAATAAATAATCAGTTGAGTTTCGATGGAATTTGAATTTGAATTTATTGGTTGATTGATTTTTCATTTTAATTGGTTGAATAATTTTTAATTTGAATTTTTTATTGGTTGATTTGGATTTCTAAATGGATTTTGCTATTTAATTTGAGTTTAATTTTTAATGTGGTCGATTAATTTTTAATTTTTATTCGATTAGACTTTCAATTTGATTTCGATTTTTTATCATGTTTTCCTAAGGATCAAGGTTTCTAAGTCGATTTTGGATGTTGAGGGGCATTTCATTATTTTTATGATTTTTCTAAAATTTCTCTGTTTTCGTAGATTTTAGTCTCATTAAACTCAAAATCACATTCTGAGTGCGGTGGTGGTAATATCGAGATTTTCCATAGTTCCGAAATTCATGAGGGGCATTTTCGTTATTTCGGTGATTTTTGTAGATTTTTACGAATATTGGCGTAAGGTTTCTATCAGTCCCAACGTGATTATTTATAAGTATCAAGATTATGTTTCCTAGCGTAGTGACATCTCTAAGTTATCGAACTGTGTAGCGAACCTAAAGATTGTGTTTTCCTATTGCAAGATTTCTAAGTTATCGAACTGTGTAGCGAACCTAAAGCATATGCGCATCCTAAATCGGGTGTACAGTGTAGCGATCATAAGCGTGCGTAAATTACTATGTTAAGTCATAGCGAGTAAATAGGATGAAATGACTAGAAATAGGAAGAATCAGAGGCAGTACTCACAAGCCTTCGAGTACTTTGTATCATCATTAGGAATTCACGGCAATCGGTTGACGATTTGTCAAATTAGGCATATGCAAAAAAATGGGGTCGCTACAAGACCGTGATTCCTTAGTCAACTTGGCCAGTGCGGTGGTAACGGTGAAAAATTATTCAAGATTTATGCAGGATCTTAACAGATACAAATACTTCGTATTGAAGTAGAATGGGTTTGGAGGTAATTTTGTTTAGGGAAGATTTTCGAACCCTAATTTCAGATCAACCTCTCTTCTTCTATTCTTTTATAGTTTTAAAGTTTTATTAATATTTAATTTCATTATTAGTTTCAAGATTGTAAGGGTGCTAGTTTCAAATCAAGATCAATAAAATAAGATATTTTTTCTTTCTCTCATCTCTCTTGTTATGATATTTATTTTTCTATGAAGCCAAATGATTATTTTAATTAAAATTTGCATATGAACCCAGGTTTATTTATGTTCTTATGTGTTTCATTATTTATTACTAATTATTAGAAATTATTTTACATTATCATAAGTTATGATGGTTTGATCATAAATAAAGTCAAGTTAAGACATGCTTACTTTTCGATAGTTTGAATTAGAATTTTAATATTAAAATTTGATATTGAATAAAATAGTTTTGATCTAATGTCAAAATGCTCATTCTGACATTGAATAAAATTCTTCTCATCTAATGTCAAAATGAGTATTTTGACATTAACTAAATTACTTCTGATCTAATATCAAAATGAGCATTTTCACATTGAATAAAATAGTTTGATCTAATGTCAAAAGGTAAGGGACAACTTGGTTCATTTTGTAATTGTTGTTTAAGCCAAGGAATGTAATCCATTGCCTTTTTTTGTCTTAAATTTCCTTTCTGAATTTGATTGTCGAGTGTATGGCTCTAGATATAATTAGCATACTTCCTATATACGATAGAAACGTGAATGTGTTATATGATTTTTAATACAATGTTCAAGTGCATAGGAAGATCAAATTTTACATACTTTTCCCGCTCAATGTTTTCATGTAATTGGTAGAGTACTCATTTATGTGCTTATTGGTATTAAACATTTTCAAGAATGTAAACCTTCCATTTTTTATTAATAGGATAGGATCTTTCACTAACAGCATCCATTACTATTTGAAATCACCTTGACCCTTTTTCCACCAAATTGTGAATAAGGGTCCGATTGGTAAATTGGGGACTTTTCGGGAATAAGGAGTCGCCACCTAGTTTAGGTCTAGGAACCAAAAATAACTCCAAAATGGATCGGGTCGGTCCACAGATCAGAGAAATGGGTAAAGGGTCAGATTACGGGTTTCGGAAGGTGTTAGACACCAAACCCGTCTGATCGAGATGATCGGTCTCTACTACGATCCAAACTATCTTACGGTCAACGGATGGAGACTAAAGTCAAGACTATGGTCCAATCATCATCACCATCATCATCAAATTATATCGAATGTGCTAAACGAGTCTCAAGGCCAATATTTTATTAAATATCACATGATTCTCGAATTTCGCACAAAATGAAAATATTTGAAAATACATAATTCTAGATCATGCTTCAAAGCTCACGTGGCAAGATATCTCAATCACAAACCCGCATGTACAAAGATTTTCCGAATATACTAAAAAAAGAATTTTCAAAAGTTTTCTAAAATGGAAAATTGAGAATATAAAATTTCTAATTTGGGAATTCAAAGAGTTTCTAAATTGGAAATTTGAAATTTTCTAAATTGAAAGTTTATAAAAATATGAATTGGAAATTTGGAAAAATAAACTTCCCAAAATAGAAATTTTCAAATAAGAAAGTCCCAATTTAGAAATTTGTAAGAAGGATTTTTCAAAATAAAAAAATTATCAACATTGGCTTTCCCAAATTAGAAAATGACAAAATTTTCAAAATTAGAATATTCCAAAAATGAATCTTAGCAAAAAAATGGGAATTGTGAACAAGCAAATTTTCAAATTAGAACACATGGTGGATCAACAAGTCGGTGCTTCAACAATCAAAATATTAGGGACATGGAGCAAATTAGCGAATCAACCGCTCACACATATATGCAAATTTTCCTTTAAAAAAAAGGACACGTGGCAAACGTTAATAATTGATCGATGAATTAATTCCCATATACATAGAAATCAATGAGTTGACTCATGCTTATTTTGTTAAAAAAAAATGATTTTAAATTTCCATGTACATAAAAAAAATCAGTGAGTTGACTCAGTGCCAATTTTATTTAAAAAGCGATTTTTGAATTCCTATGCACATACAAATCAGTGAATTGACCCACGTGGCAAGTGAAGAAAAAATCCGATTTTAAACCTCCTATATGCACAAAATTCAGTGAGTTGACTCACACCCATATTAAAAGAAATTGATTTTAAATCCCTATGTACACAAAAAAAGAGTGGGTCAACTCACGTGCATATTTTAAAAAATCAATTTTAAATCCCTATGTGCACAAAAACTCAGCGAGTGGACTCACATGCACATTATAAAAAAATCGATCTTAAGCGTCTAACGCGCACAAATCAATGAGTTGGTTCACGCCAATACTCAAATTAACACTCATGAAGAATGACCACACATGAAATAAAGATCAATGGAGAAGGAGAAAACAAAAAAAAATAATAATAATAAATAAATAAATAGAAACACTTCCCATTTGCAAAATTTGTCTATTTGGAATCCCTTCAAAATTACTCGACTAGCTCGCCGCCCAATGGAAAGACGAAATAGCTGCACTTGCAAGAGTCGAGTTACGTGATGTTCCTTCAGAGTCCGAGAGTGTGCGTGAGGTTAAACTTGAATCAACACGAGGTCGACATAAGTCCGAGATAAAAATGTTGCTGTGTTTGTGGAGACGAGGACAGAGCAGAGGCGTCCTTGTAGATGCTGTTGGTCTTTAAGATAGATAAAAGATAGTAGACTGATGTGAGGACGTCAAGGAGAGAAAGAGGAGTCTGTGAAGAGAGCTCGAGTTCAGGAAAGAGAGAGAGGAAATGTGGGATTGGCTGCTGGTTAAGGTGTAGCAACACCAAAGAGTAACGCGAGGTTAAGGTGCTGTAATGGTGGTATTAGAGGGGCCGAAAAAACGTGATAAACTAGGGGCTGAAAGTTGCTGCTAATGTAGGCTACGTTGCAGGGATAGGAGCAACGATTGGGGGGTGGTTTTGGACGGTTTTAAGGGCTGGAATGGGTTATTTTTTTCGGTGGTTGGGGCTGCTGAAGAAGGCGACAATGGGGCCATTTTGAATGGTGGTTGGGGGCTGCTGGAGAAGGTGATGGTGGGGGTGTTTTGAATGGTGGTTGGGTTTGCTAATGGTGGAAATAATGGGGCTGTTCTACAGACTGAACAACCAAGGGAATGGGGGCTGAAAACGTGAGGAAGGAAGGTTATTAATGGAACTGTAATGGAAGGTGTTGAGACAATAGTTGGAGAGGAAGGGTGATTGAAAGAGACTGATGAAGGCTGCTGTGTGTTTGAGACGTTTTTGGGTAAGGATAGGAGCTGTTTTTGGCTGCTATAAGAGAAGAGTAGAACAGGAAGGAAAAGAAGAAGATGAGGCTGAGAAGAAAAAGATATGGAATGGAGATGGGAGCTGGTTGTCTTCTCTATTAATGATTGCAAAAAACGTGAGAAGAAGGACCTTTAATGGCTGCAAAAGATGTGGGAATAAAAGTATTAATGTCCTTTTTTCTTTTTTCTCTCTTTCTTTTTGCTGTTTTTTTTATTATTCTCTGTACCAAAACGTCAGCCCCCTTTTATGGCTTTCAAAATGTTCAATCCCCTCCCCTCAAGAGAGAAAGCTCTCTCCCATTTATAGCATTCTCTTACTATTTTTTATTTTATCTCTTTCTCTTTTTCATTTATTTCATTTCCTTTTTTTATTTATCCTATTTTATTTGTTTTTTTATTCTTTCTTTTATTTGGTTATTCTTTGATCGAACCAAAGAGGGAATATATCTCTTCAAAGTTTAGAAAGAATGGGACCATGATCCCACGCTTCACAACACGTGGCACATTGGTAGATCATTATTGATTAAATTTCGATTTTTAATTTTGGTTGATGGTTTGGGTTACAATTTTTAATTTTGGTTTGATTTTAATTTGATAGATTAATTGTGTTTCACTTTTCGATTTTGATTGGTTGATTAAGTTAAGATTTTAATTCGATTGATTAATTATGTTTTGATTTGGATATTGATTGGTCGATTGAGTTTAATTTAAGCTTGAATTTTGATTTTTTAATTTGTTGATTGGCTTTAATTGAGTTTTGATAGAATTTTGATTCGGATTGGTTAATTGATCTTTAATTTGATTTTACAATTTATTTTTGATTTAATTTCGAATTTTAATTTGAATTTCAAATTGATCTTAAATTTTAAGTTGTCGATTAAATTCTAATTTTAGTTTAATGGTTATTTTCAATTTGAAATTTTTTTATTTAATTGTAATTTTTAATTGATTTAAATTTTAAATTTTAATTTAATTTTGATTATTTGAGATTTTTATTGAATTCTTTTTAATTCTTTAATTGTGTTTTCCTAAGCGTCAAGGTTTTTAAGAGTCGGACATCGAGGGGCGTTACGGTCATTTTGTGATTTTTCATAAATTTCTCCAATTTCATCGATTTGGGTCCCGTTAGACTCAAAATCATGTTTTGAATGCAATGGAGGTATTTTCGAGATTTTTTGGAGGTTCGAAATTCATGAGGGATATTTTCGTTATTTTAATAATTTTTGTCTATTTTGGCGTGAAGATTCTTTCAGTCGTAAAGTGATTATTTCTAAGTCTCGAGGTCATATTTTCTTAGCATAGCGAGGTCTCTAAGTTATCCAAATGTGTAGCGGACCTAAGCGTACATGCTTGCTAAGTTGCGTGTATAGTGTAGTGATCCTAAGCGTGCGTGATTCTATGTTGCGTGGCAAGGAGAAATAATAGAATAAAATCAGAAGACGGGGGGAATTAGAAGGATACTTCTCTCAAGCTTTCGAGTTTTTTGTCCTCATCGTTAGGAATCCACAGCAACCAGGTGACGGATCGTCAAGTCAGGCGGATACAAAAATGGGGTGTCTACACTATCTCACATGCTTGCTTATGGCAATCTTTTCTATCATTAGGCATATAATTCATGATGTACATCATTGCCTTGTCCATGAGGAAACACTCAGTAATAGATCCCTCTAAGTATGTATGATTTAGTACGTTTTCATCATACTGATATGCATGTGTCGTCGAATATTAGATCTTGACGTTAAACTTATCAATACAATATAGAAAGAGATACATAATATACAACTTTTTTCCTTACCTTTCAAAGGGATACATCCATCGATATCTAATAGGTCTATAAACTTGGACTTTCTCTGCCAAATGCATAACAAGGTGTGTCATAGAAACAAAAAAAGACGACGAAATATACTTTTTGAACACATTTCCAAAATGTGTTATTTCATATTTGAAAGTTCTTCACGGATGATCTCCTTCAAATAAAAGACATTAAAAAATCCCAATAACTATCGAATAACAACGCGTAAAGTTTTATGTGTCTTGAATTCATATATCAACAACACTGGTAATAGTTGTTGCATGAGAATGTGATAATCATGAAACTGTAAATTTTTTAGCTTGTTATTCTCTAAGTTCTCGTTATGTTTCCATTTTGCACTACACCCTATGGGAACCTTCAAATTATACAAAGTCTTACAAATTAACTCTTTTCCTGTCGAAATAGTACGTAAGGAGTTTCCGGTTATGTCAATTTGCCATTCTTTTCTATTGATCATAAATTTTTTCTTTTTCTCATATCCTTTAGATCTTGATAAGCTTGAAGACCATCCTTAGTCTTATCCTTCATGCTCATAATTGTTGCAAAGAGGTTTTCTATCACATTTTTCTCCATGTGCGTTACATTCAAATTATGACGAATAGGTATATCCTATGGGAATGAAATAATATATGTTAGTTACAATCATCATTATATAGTATAAATCATTAATATTTAAAAAAATTATAATGCACATTCCAATATGATACATAAAAAAGATAAATCTCTTAGACCATGCAGATAATTCATTTTCATCTACAATCCCTTTCTACTTATTGCATCACACTTTTCCAAAAAATTTTTGGATATTTTTCATATTTCTTAATACCTCAAAATCACTCAAACGTCAATGACGTTTTCTATGTTCTTCATTTTCATTAAATTATGATTTTTGACTTTTGAAAATGTCTTGAATTTGTTATAAATCTTTTATGTCCCATGTAAGCAAACCATTTTCAATGCCTTTATCTCTTCGCTACAAACAGAACAACCATACTTTCTTATAGTCCTACAGCCTGAAAAATGACCATACATGAAAAAATCATGTATTGCCCATGAAAAAATTGCTTTAATTATTAAATTATTCTTTTTATGAAAGTCGTATATTATTATTCCACTAGACCACAATTACTTCAATTTTGCAACCAATGGCTATAAGTAAATGTCAATATCATACCCAGGATATTTTTTTCCAAGAATTAATAATGTTAATATTGTAAACTCTTTTCTTATGCATAGGGATAGAGGAAGATTTTACAGGACAATCATAACAGCTCAACAACTATAATAATTGTTATTGTTCTCAAAAGGATTGAATCCATCTGTTGTAAGTCCTAATTGAACATTACGTACTTCAGTAACAAATGTGTCCTACTTACGATTTACTTATTCCAACAGGATGAATCCCTTGGATGATGCATACTTAATTCATTCGGTATTGAACCCACATCTTCTTGCTATATCATATTTTTTGCAATTTGTGGTATACTGTACATTCCTTGAAGTCTTGGTGTTAATGAAAAGTATCTTAACTTTTTTTACAGTAAACATGAACTTCTCAACTTCAAATCGTTTATCAATTTCCACATACTTTCACCACACGTAGGAAAGCTATCCTTATTTTCATGTTTTTTCCAGTATATTATGCAATCGTTACAACATGCATGGATAATCTTGGACTTCATACACACAGATTTGACCGTCTTCTTAGTAGTGAAAGTATTATCTGACAAAGTGTTCTCATCGGGCAAAATATTTTTAATTAATTATAACAACTTTGAGAAAAATTTATTAGACCATTGATGTCTAGCTTTCATGCTCAGCAAATCAATTATCACGGATAATTTTGTATTCTCAATTCGACAAGATGGATATAAAGGTTGCATCAAATCCTCCATCAATTTCTTATATTGAATATCCTCTGGTGAATCATCATGAACTTAAATATCTTCTTCGTCATTAACTTCATCCACATATGCAGGCGTACTAGCTCTTATATGATCTTGAGCATTATCCTCATCACGAATACATCCAACTGTGTTATTTACCATATCAATCATTCTTAGGAATGTATCTTCATTACGATTACTTGTAAATGGATCAATACTGATATTAACATCACTTATAGGGATTTTTCTATGATAGATCCATGTTGTGGAGGAAGTATTTATATCATCACATCTTAAATGTGTATGAATATCTCTAAGTGTTTTCTTCCCTCCTAAAAGATTATGACATTTAACTCAAGGATAACAATACCAATCGTCATTCTTAAATTTATGTGTATTATCTTTTATGAATCTAAAAAATGAACTAACTCTTTCTAGGTATTCAATAGATAGTTTTGGTGCTGTTATCCATTCTTTGCTTGGGGGCGTAAAAGACGAAAACATTTTCTACGAATGGAAATAAAAATGAATTTATTATTTATGAAAAAAAAAGTGAATAAAATTTTGAAATAGAAAGAGAAGTAAGAAAATGACATTTGTTTTTCTAAAGAATAACAATTAAGCAAATAATCCCTCAGGATTATCTCTCCATTTATAAAACCCTAGTTTTTATTTTACTTTTGAAAATTTTCCTTCAACCAACCAAGCAACTGGAGAAAGCATTGAAGGAGAAGTTCCTGACCCAAAAAAACATTTCAATGAATCAAAAAATGAAACAAAATAGAAAGAGAAGTAGAACCTTACCTATTGGCAATGAACCCTAAGTAGATTGGAAAATAGCAATCAAATATAGCTTTAGTAAATATTTTAAGGACGAAATTAACAAAGACTACAACTCCTCCATTAACAAATCCCCCATCATATTTAAATTAAGAATAAATCTTTTATATGTGTCCGTTTGGTCATATCATCTATTAATTTAATTAAAAAAAAGTGAGAGAGACTATTTTTACTACATTAGTAAGATGTGAAATCTTACTATGGGTTGTTGAGCTCAAATATATTAGAAAATTGGCAATCTAACACTATAACTCTCTAGATTTCATGGAAATCTTATTAATATGTTATACATTAGGTAGAGAAAGTTTAGGCATGTCTATACAACAAATGGTGACCACCGAATATCTATCATACAAATTGTTAACAGTCACATTGGTTTTTGAGCATCTCATCCAAAACATCATCTAGTGAAGCCTTCTCTAAAAAGCTTCATGGCATTGAAAGCATTTTATCCTAAAAAATATTTAAATTATTTTTCCATACAAGTAAGATTGGTGCTAGATGAACTAATTTCCTTTCAAATAATGTGATTTCTACATTGTATCGATATAATCAACAAAATAAAAAAGCCGTATAGATCAATTTTGAATTTCTAGCTTTATATGTGGACTAGATCTTCTCAAAATCATACTAACAAGTAATCATCACTATCGATTACACTCAATAATAGTGATCATCCTAATTAGATTTTTTTTGTTTATTACTCTTCCATTATATATTGGAGGTTGAAAAAATATTTTGTAAATTAAATTCAAACACAATTTCATGAATTTGGAATTAAAGTTGCACTTAATTACGCCACAAAATTTTCTTTATATCTAAAATAAAAAAAATCTCTGAAACCCTAAAATAATTAAGGAAAATCTGAGATTTGATCAATAACTTTAAAATCCAGTAGAAACTCACTTCAAATTCGAAAGATAGAATGTAAGTTAAAATGATTAAGGAGTGGGAGATTAAACAAAGCCCTAAAACTCGCAATACGAAATCACTTTAATCTTTCCTCTAGTTTAGAACAAATTGAGTTCTGTGGCGCCTCGCCAAACGCTAACACAAAGCCCGGTGTCAGATCTCGAGGCACAAGGTGGCGCCTCAAAATTTCGACATGGTTTTCTCTGTTTATGTTAGCATTCTAAGACGTTCAACTTGCACCTGATAAACGACATATAATCTTGCATATATAGATACAAAAATATAATAAAGCCTATATATATCTAATAACGTACGATAGATCAGAGTACGGAAGAAGAAATTTATATACCCCCATTATACAAAAATTTTTCACTCTAACAAAAGTCTTATCGCTCAGAACAAAATCTATAATACTCTTAGACAAATCAACACCACTAGGGGATATAACTCCAATACTCACCAAGTGACGGACTCTAGCTGTCTATCTGACCCACCAGATGATTCTCACTCATTTTCTACACCTACCGCGCCAAGCTTCGGATCTGAAACTAAAAAAATGGAGAAAGAAAGGGTGAGTAACAATGGTTACCCAGTAAGGAAGAAAATAATTTCTACCAATAATCTCTTCTAACATGAACGAATAAACATACTGAATCACTTAAAAATATGTAAAATTTTACAGAAGAAACTACGATTAACTGATACATATAGCTAAGGATGACCAACTAAACATTTTAAAACTCACATTACATCGATCAGCAGTACTCACTATAACATTATCTTTTTATACAAATCTAATTTATCAAATAGAAACATTAAACATGCATTTCATTTTATGTATCAAAATAAGATAACAAATACATAGTACACAATAGTAGAGTAGTAGAATTAGAAAGTTGGGTTTCACGACTGGATCGCTCCCAATCGGGACATGATGTTTCATAATAAAGTAGTAATTCCTGATTTTATGGCTGGTTGTTGTTTACCACACTTGCGGGACCATTTTCAGACTCAGGCTGATCGTTTGACGTGACCGTAAGCAATGGGTCTTTTTTCGATGTGTCAGAACATTCGATTACTATAGATTGTTAGTGATCACTAACTAATCATCTTCGTCTATGCCTATCAAGCGTGCATATGATTTTCAAATATACAAATCATTCGTATACGACCCACCTTTACATTACAAGTTTACTGATAAAGATAGAGAGGAATAAACCCGGATTCCAATTGTGACTCCACTCTCATACACATCCCATACCACGTATGAGTTTGGTAGTCCCTACCGTACATCCAAGATAGTACACCACTCTGGATGATATGACTTTTTTGAGAATGGATATTCAGTTTCCTACCATGCAATTGTGGTCACTCGGCCTAAAATAAATAATAGAATGGAAAAGTAAACAGCACATCGTGCTAATAGAAAGTAAATAAACATGCAACCAGTAACATTATCCCCGAATATCCATTTACCAACCTACACATAACACAACTATGTAAAATGCAGACATCACCCCTCGGGTTTAACTCTGACATTTTATCGTTTCATACCCTTTTTCTAATTTTTACTGTTTTCAATTTCTAAAATAAAATATCCACTTTCTAATATTCATTAACTCAATATGAGTTCATTGAATATTAAATCGTTTTTCCAACTATGAAATTCATTTTTTCTCAATAACACTGAAAAGTTTCAAAACTTAGATCAAAACGGGATCCGAGCGGTGCATAAGACCCAATTGACGGAAATAACCCGATGAAATATCTTACCCACATATAATTTGTTATAAAATACAATTAAACATATCAAATATATAAGATCTACCATGAATTTAAAATAATCAATTGAATTCTATATTTTTGAAAACACATCACAAATTTTTAATAAAATCATAAATACAATTTTCATAATATATGATTACTAATAGAAATTGAGAGTTTATTACTATCTCTGGGCGACGAAATTGAAGCACGTGCATGAAAATCGAGGTAATTGGCACGAAAGTCGAGGTGATTTGATCTTCGAGATGATTGATTTTTTAATCTAACCTTGTGATTTCGAAGATCTTGACATCATCATCCTTTCTCTCTTCTACAACGAAGGACGATTTGATCCTGAAGCGGATGGAATCCGAGGTCGAAGTTACGAAATTCCCATATATATATATACGGCTAATTTTTTATGATACAGGGTGAAAAAGACGAGAAAATGGAAGAAACTTGGGTGGATTTTGTAGAGAACGAGGTTGCGAAAGTTTCTCCCTTCTGTGTCGAAGGTCGAAGGTCGAAGACGGACCGTTTGTGACGAATCTGAGGTTGAACTTCGGGAGAAAAATCAATTTTTTCTTTTAAATTTGTGGCTGATTTTTGGACGACTTTGGAAGATGAATAGTGAAAAAAAATTTAAAATTTTATTTATATAAAATTTTGGGACAATTTTGGTAATTTGGCTATTGTTTCATTCGACAATAACTTGACCGTCCGGGCTCCAAAAATAACGAATGAATACTCTATTTTGTCTAATTTTTCTTTTCTGATCTAATGGTGTGATCAATTTCTATACATTATATCTTTAACAAAAATTTATATTTTTGGCCCGATGTGACCCTAAAATTGATGTCATTTTCGTTTTTGATGATAATTCGACTTCCTGATCTTCAAAAATGACAAGTAGTTCATTTTTTATAAATTTTCTTTACGAACCCAATGGTATGATCAAATTTTAAAAATTCTTACTCTAGCAAAAAGTCATTATTTTAACTTGATCCGACTCGATAATCGAGGATTTTGTAACTTTTTTTGTTCGGATTCACATTTCAGCGTGCTTACAAACTAAAATATGTTTTTTGATCATTTTGAATCCAATGATTATGTCAAATTCTATTAAAAATTTAAAACCCCAAGTTTTCAATTCGTATCTCGAGAAAATAAATAGTGGAATTTTGAGAAAATCTTGAAAATAGGACTTAGGGGTAAAATTTTAAGAGGTTTCTGATCATTTTTTAAGAAAATCTGATCTCACCATTGGATTTAAAATGATCGAAAAACATATTTTAACATGTAAGCATGCTCAAATGCGAGTCCGAACATAAAAGTTATAAAATCCTCAATTACCGAGTTAGACCAGGCTAAAATAGTGACTTTTTGCTAGAGAAAGAATTATTAAGATTCTATCATACCATTGAGTTCATAATAAAAAATTATTGAATATGGATTATTTATTTATCATTTTTGGAGCACAAAAAGTCGAATTATCATCAAAAACGAAAATAACGTCAATTTTAGGGGTCACCTCAGGCTAAAAATGTAAATTTTTGTTAGAGAAAAAATTTGTAAAAATTGACCACACCATTAGATCTAGAATAAAAAAATTAGACAAAATAAAGTATTCATTCATCATTTTTGGAGTCTGGACGATCAAGTTATTGTCGAACGAAACAATAGGCAAAATATCGATTTCGTCCCAAGATTTATATAAATAAAATTTTTTAATTTTTTTTCTTGATTTTTCAACTCAGATTCGTCGCGAACGACTCGCCGTCAACGACTCGCCGTCAACGACCGATGCAGAAGGGAGAAACGTCCGCAGTCTCGTTTTCTACAAAATCCACCCAAATTTTTTTCGTTTCATCTTCTCTTTCACCCTATATCGTCAAAAATCAGTCGTATATATATACGGAGGTTTGGAAACTTCAACCTTGAATTTCACCTGTTTCGGGATCAAAAAGGAGAAAGGACGACGGTGTCGAGATCTTTGAAACCACCGGGTTAGATTCGAAAATCAACCGCCTCGAAGTGTGAGCTACCTCGATTTTTGTGTTGTTCGTCTTGATTTTCACGCATGCACTTCGATCCTATCGTCTAGAGACTGTAAGGAATTCTCAATTTTTATTAGTAATCGTTGATTATGAAAATTACATTTAGGATTTTATTAAAAATTTATAATATGTTTCCAAAAATATAAAATTTAATTGGTTATTTCAAATTCACGCCAGAACTTGCATATTTGATATGTTTTATTGTATTTTTTAACAAATTATACGTGGGTAGGATATTTCACCGGATTATTTTCATCAGTTGGGTCTTGTGCACCGCTCGGACCTATTTTGATCTAAATTTTGGTACTTTTTCAATGTTATTGATAAAAATGAATTTCATAGTTGAAAATTTGATTTAATATTCAATGAACTCATATTGAGTTAATGAATATCAGAAAATGGATATTTTATTTGAGAGATTGAAAACTATAAAAATTGGAAAAAGGGTATGAAACAATAAAATGTCAGAGTCACACTCGAGGGGTGATGTCTGCATTTTACATAGTTGTGTTGTGTGTAGGTTGGTGAACGGATATCCGGGGATAATGTTATTGGTTGCATGTTTATTTACTTTCTATTAGCATGAGTCACTGTTTACTTTTTCATTCTATTATTTATATTAGGTCGGATGGCCACAATTGCATGGTAGAAAACTAGATATCCATTTTCAAAAGAGTCTGTGAATGCCTGAAGGGATAGTGCATCATATCATCCGGAGTGGTGTACTATCTTGGGATGTACGGTAGGGATCACCAAGCTCATACGTGGTATGGGAGTGGAGTCACAACTGGAATCCAGGTTATTCCTCTCTATCTTTACCAGTGAACTTGTAATGTAAAGGTGGTCGTATACGAATGGTTTGTATATTTGGGAATCACATGCACGCCTAATAGGCATAGACGAAGATGATTAGTCAGTGATCACTAACAATCTATAGTAGTCGAACGTTCTGACACATCGAAAAGAGACCTATTGCTTACGGTCATGTCAAACGACCTGGCTGAGTCAGATAAATTATCTCACAAGTGTGGTAAACAGCGACCAGTCACAAAATTGGAACTACTACTTTATTATGAAACATCATGTCCCGACTAGGAGTGATCTAGTCGTGAATCCCAACACTTTAATTCCAGTACTGCATCATTGAGTATTATGTATCTATTGTCTTATTTTGATATATAAAATGAAATGCATGTTTAATGTTTCCATTTGATCAATTAGATTTGTATAAAAAGATAATGTTATAGTGAGTAATGATGATCGATGTAATGTGAGTTTTAAAATGTTTAGCTGTTCATCCCTTGCTATATGTAGTTAATCATAGTTTCTTCTGAAAACTTTACATATTTTTAAATGATTTAATATGTTTATTTGTTCATGTTAGGAGAGGTCATTGGTAGAAATTGTTTACTTTCCTACTGGGTAACTATTGTTACTCACCCTTTTTTTCTCCATTTTTTTAGTTTCAGATTCGAAGCTTAGCGAGGCAAGTGTAGAACATGAGTGAGAATCATCTGGTGGGTCAGATAGATAGTTAGAGTTCGTCACTTGGTGAGTATTGGGGTTATACCCCCTAGTGGTATCAATTTGTCCAAAAGTATTATAGATTTTGTGTTGAGCGTTAGGATTTTTGTTAGAGTGAGAAATTTTTGTATAATCCTGTGTATAAATTTCTTCTTCCGTACTCTGATCTATCGTACGTTATTAGATGTATATAGGCTTCCGCTAGTATTATATTTTATATGTATATATGTAGGATTGTATGTAGTTTATCAGGTGCAGGTTGAACGTCTTGGAATGCTAACGTAAACAGAGGAGACCATGCCGAAATTTTAAGGTGCCACCTAGTACCTCGAGATCTGAAATGGGGATTTGTGTTAGCGTTTGGCAGGATGCCACAAAAAATGATCAGAAATATCCTAAAGTTTTACTCCTAAGTCCCACTTTCAAGATTTTCTCAAAATTTTATTATTTATTTTTTCTTGAGATACGAATAAAAAATTTGGGATTTTACAAGTTCAAACCAAATCGAAATCACTTTACTCTTTTTATCGAGTTTAGACCAAATTGAAATCAACCCTAAAAATCACAAATCAAAATTTGATTGCTTCTGACAAAAGATTCGAAATACTAGTTATCTTTCTTCAAAATTTGAGATTTGTGAGTGAGAGATCGAGTGAAGAATCAAAGATTTTTGTTCAAAATCCAACCGGGATGGGAGAAAGAATCAAAATCCAAGATTTGTGAGTAAGATCAAGCGAAGAATAAAAGATTTTTGTTCAAAATCTGATCGAGAAAGAGAGAGAGGGAGAGTCGAGTGATTTCGATTCTTCATTCAAAATCAATCAAAAAAAAAAAAAGAGTGAGTGTGTGAGAGAGTGAGAGAGAGAGAGAGAGAGAAAGAATGGAACAAATAGTTTGTGAGTGAAAGAGAGAGAATCAAGAGATGAATCTGTGAGTCGCGTTGAGTCAAGGAAAAACAATGATTAGTGACTGTTGGAATCCATCGCTTAAAAAGACGGATTTGTAAACACCCCATTTTTGCATATGCCTAATTTGACAATTCGTCACTTGGTTGTTATAGATTCCTAAGATGAGCGCAAAGAACTCGAAGACTTGCAAGTACTGTCCCTGATTTCTCTTGTTTCTAGTTCTTCCATCTCCCTGACTTGTTACGACTTGACATAGAAATTTATGTATGCTTAGGATTAATACACCTTACACCTGATTTAGTAAGCATGTACACTTAGGTTCGCTATACATTTCGATTACCTAGGGACATCACGACGTTAGGAAAATATGACCTCGAGACTAAGAAATAATCACGTTGGGATTGAAATAAACCTCACGTCAAAATTCATGAAAACTTATGAAAATCAACAAAATGATAAAAATATCCCTCATGAATCTCGGACCTCTGAAAAATTTCAAAAGATTCTTACGAAAACTGATCGAAAATAAATCATCAACGGAATGTAAATCAAAAATCTAAAATAATTTCCACATGAAAAGACGAAAAACAAATAAATTTTTAACCTTAATTAAACGACCAAACTAGAAAATTAAACAACCAAAATTGAAAATTTTCACCAATCAAAATAATTTTAAATCCAATTGACCAACAAATTGAAATTACATTCCAACTAACTAACAAATTAAATTAAAATCCAACCGACCAATCAAATCAAGATTAAAATCCAACCAACTAATCAAAATAAAGTTAAAAATCAATCAATCAATAAAAATTTAAATTAAAATTTAATCGACCAACAAAGTTTAAAATTTGATCAATCAATAATTATAATTGACTAATCGACCAACTAAAATTCAAATTAAAATCAATTGACCATAAAATTTCAATTCAAATAAAAACAATCATTCAAAGTTAAAATTAGAATTAAAACGACCAATTACAAATTCATTGATGGAGCACTATCAAGGTGTGAAAAGCATGGGATCATCACCCCTATTCTTCTAAAAGAAGCATGAAGAGAATTAGAAGAAAAAAAATCATTTATTTTTGGAACGACTCAAGAAATGAAGAGGAAATTAAAAAAAAGGAAGAAAAATAAATGTTGAAAGGAAAACTAAAAAAAGGGGAACACGCAGGATTTCTAAATATTTTTAGAAATTAATAAAAAACGAAAAAAAACTAAAAAAAGGAAGAGACAAAAAATGAAAAGAAAACATTATAAGAGAGGGGCGCACAGTAGAAGGGGGACACATTCTCAATCAACAACTTATTCTCTACACGACTTTCTCTCTATCATAGATGCTCCCTATCTCCAGCTCTCTCTCACATACGCTTCCTCTCTCTAGTTTTTTTCTTTCTCTCTCTCTCTCTCTCTCTCTCTCTCTCTCTCTCTCTTTCCATGTTTTAGAGGAAAAATGTCTCCATTCCAACCACCATTAATGTCCCACTCCTTCTCTGATTTTCTTTTCTAGATAGTCGAGACAAGAAGTAAAAGAAGAAAAAAAAAATAGCCCCCCAACAATCTCTATCATTCTTTTGAATGCCCAAAATAACCCCCAACAATCTCTGTTATTCTTTTGAACGTCTAAAACAATGTCCCAGCCATCTCTTTTCTCTCTTCTTTTCAACGTCCATAACAACCCCAAACATCTCTTTTTTCTCTTCTTTTCAACACCCAACACCATCGCCCCCAACCAAATCCTTTTTCTCTTCTTTTGAACATCCAACAACAACTCCAACCAGTAGCCTCATCACATTCTCCACCTTCTTCTTCTCCATTCTTCTCAGTTGCGCAACACCCCATACATACTAATGTTCCAGCCATATTTTCATTCTCCTCCAACAACAACTTACTAGCAACACCTTCATGAGCGTTTCTTCTCTATCAAAGTCTCCAACAGTAATATAACAATTTCTTTCTACTCTATTTTGCTACCTCTCTCAAGCTATTGTTGAATAGAGCCTGAAGGAATGCACAACAACCACCATTCATTCATAGAAGTTAATTTTTATTTTATGTACATCTTCTTATTCTTTTTATTTTTATTCTTTTTACTTTTCATTAATTCATTCTTTTTTCTTTCCTTAATCATCATGTAGTTTCTGACAAAACGATATATTTTTTTCATTCATTTTTTATACTAATAGGATTTAAAAGCCTATTTTTTATTTTATTTTTATTCTCTCTTGTTTTGCTCAAGATCATTATGTTTACATCGAGTTTTTAAGATCGCTTGAAATTTTGAATCAAATCACTTTAGTTACTTTTATATTTGGAAATAAAATATATTCAATTTGATGAACTTTGGGATGTGACGCATTGAATGATTTATGCCGTGCAATGAGATTTTTGTTAAATCGATAAATATTCAAAATGACTTTTTCAAAAATTTAGAAGTTGACATATATCTCTCTCTTGTTGATTTTAGAATTTCGTCTATGTGCACAATTTATCGATTTAAAGATTTCATAATCATAACTTGATAATTTGAAAATTTTAAATTGTATGTGTTTTGGAACTTTCTATTCATATTTGTAATTTTCTATTTCGAGAAATTTTATAATTTTCTATTTAGGAAAATCCATATTTATAAATTTCTATTTTAGAAAGTTCATGATCAAAAGTTGCTATTTCATATTTCAAACTTTCTAATATTGAAATTTCATAATTTTTTATTTTGGAAAAACACATATTCATAAACATCTAATTTAGAGATTTCACATTTTAATAATTTTTCAATTTAGAAATTTCATGTTCATGAAAATGTGTAATTTTTTAATTTAGAAATTGTATATTTTTTGAAACTTTCTGTTTTGGAGATTTCATTCTTATAAACTTCTAATTTAGGAAATTTCTAATTTCTAATTTAGAAAATTCACAAGTTAACATTTTGAAAATTTCATTTCTCATTTTTCTAATTTGAAAAATCTTCACAAATTCCTATTGTTTTTTTTATTTAGAAAATATTTGTATATGTGGATTGTTAATTGACTTTAGATCATGGGATGAAATTAAGATTTTTTCACAAATTTTTCCTTTTGTGCGAAATTCAAAAAATAATTTAAATAATTGAAAAAATTTTAGCCATAAGATTCATTTAGCAAATATGATATAAATTGATGATGATTGGACTATAGTTTGATTTTAGTCTTTGTATATTGAACATAAAATAGTTTTGGATCGTAGTAGAGGTTGATCATCTCGGTCGGGCAGGTTTGGTATCTAACACATTCCGAAACTCGTAATCTGACCTGTTACCCATTTATCTTATCTGTGGACCGATCCACATTCATTTGGAGTTATTTTTTGTTCCTAGCTAAACTAAGTGGCTGTAGACACCCCAATTTGAACGAGCCCCTACTCGAAAGGGTCCAAAAATACCGATTTTAAAAATAAATGGGCCAACGAGTCTTAAGGGCCCATGTCATTGAAAAGTGACATTTTGATCAAACCTAGTCCTTTTAGGGGGCCCACTAAAAGGACTCGGCCTACCCTACGCTTTTCTAATATACGCCGCTCTGATTCCAAAACTAAAAATGCCAAATTTTCGATAAAACTCACCAACGGGCTTAAAAAGCCCGATTTACCAACACGTGGCATTTTGATTAATCCAATAATTTCAAAACCTCAAAAAAATGGATAAAATTCAAATGAGACTTGGGATATCTATCACTTCCTCTACCCTCACCGCTCCATCTCCAAATCCGAAAAAAACTTAAGTCCATCTAAGGCCCACGAACCCGCAAGTCACCCAAAATGTATTTATCGCATTATCCCCTAACCTAAATCCAATCACATGTCATCTAAAAACCTAAAATGTATCCACCCTCCCAAATCCAATCCAAAATGATCCCAACTAATTTCTAAAACCCAAGCCCAATATCTCTAAGCCCAAACCCATATCAAATTCATATCTAACTCACAACCCTAACCCATAAACGACAACCTACATCAACAAATCACTATTTAATCCGATCACTAACCAACGATGTGCGTACTTCGGTATGTATCAAGGTTTGAAGATCGGATAGTCGTGAAACCACCTGTTAGACTCATGCATGTGTCCGATTAGATGAGTTAGGACACGTTTTATCAAGTTCACATCGACCCCCGAACAAAATTGTAGGTGTTTGAAGTTTTTGTTGGGCCTCAAAGCCTAAGTTGTAAGCCCAAGACGGCAAGTTGTATAGGCTTAAGTGTGTTCCTTTTCTTTACTTATTCCCCTATGTAAGAGGGGAAAATCTGATTTTTTTATAGTTATGCATATCATCAAAAAAGCAAAAGAAAACAAAAAAATGAAAAAAATGAAAAATGTATATTTTTTTATTGGTCCAAGCCAAAAACCAGAGGCAATGTGCCACATTTTGGACTAACAAACTTAAAAAAAATATTTTTTTTTTAGCCAAAAATTTGTACTGGTCCGTATTTTAGGTGTAAATTTTTTTTTAACTCATTTTGTTCCCGACATCAGTCTTGACAACTTTGTTATCGGGTTTATTTTTCTTTTGACGTTTAAGGCTTAAAAATACTTAAATGGATCATTTTTTAATTAAGCTTAGGGCCTATTCCTCGTCGCTTTTCTTTGTTTGATCAAAATAGAACTCGCATACATTCTATCAATCAAAGTTGACCCCACCTAACGTGGTATACTATTAACCTCGTCTACAATCAAATCCATTACCATCCATCACCAAACATCAAAAATGGGTCCACAACCCATAACCACTTCTAATTGGATCTGCGACCCATATCCTTTTCAACTAGGTCCACGACCCCCATCCACTACAACTGGGTTCACAACCCAGATCCATTGTAATTGAGCCCACGAGATCCACTACAACTTCGGGGTTTGGTAACCGGAGAAGAGAAAGGGGCCAAATAAAAACAAGACTAGTTTGAAGTTTCTTTCTCTGGTCCGTAGTCTGATGGAAGAGATTGCATTACTGCGCGAGCATTGTTGTACCCGACTAATAAAGGCCAGCGAAGGATCGGGTGGTAAATGAACAGGGAAGAAGCTTAGATAAGAGAATACGTTCTCGCATCGCTTTTTTTGTAGAAAGCTCGACCAGCGAGAAAAAGTGTTTGGCCGAAGCCAAAAAGAGGTTGACCCACTTCATTCGCCAAGCAAATGATCTTCGCTTCACGGGAACAACAAAAACCACCACCCGATGGAACAAACCGAAACCTATCTCTTTCAGATCCTCACCAACTCTTAGTGCTTGCTGATTGGGACCGACACCCCAGTGCTTGCTAATTTAAACAGAAGAAGTACTAACCGCCGCTGCCAGAACGGGGGGAGACTGGAGATTGTGATGCAAAAAACTTCGAGAATGAAATCCCAGCTAGATCTAGATTCACGGGGTACCAGGTAAGGTTGCTAGGGAGATAGAAGGCATCCGAGTTTTTATGTTAAGGTTCGGGGTCCACGACCCAGATCCATTTGAACTGGGTCCAAAACCCAAATCCACTACAAACCGGGTCCACGACTTATATCGAACCAAGTCCATCTATGATCTAACAAGGTTAACAACCGATCAATCAACTCTAATGAATTCAATCTTTTTCAAAAAAAATAAAAAAAAAAGATTTTAAAGCACCAATTGCAGTCATTGATCAAAGTTGGTGCCTAAAAATGATCTTGCCCTGTTGATACAAGGGGAGTAGGCTACGTCTATTCAAGGAAATGAGGTGGTTTAAGAGTACCCCTACGAAAGCATTGTGCACCGCCTCTTCCCTGGAGATCTAACTGGCTAACCTTGGTTTCAGAGAACTAAATTGGAGACTAAGAAAAACATAGGTTATTCCAACTCGATTTATCTCAGAAATTACTTTTTCAAAATATTTTGCCGACTCTGTATCGATGCCAGCTCCTTGCTGATGCCAACTCCGTGTTGATGCCGACTCCCTGTCGATGCTAGCTCCGTGCTGAGATAATTCTTTTTTCAAAAAATATTTTACCGACACCGTGTTGATGCCAGCTTTGCGCTGATGTAATTCTTTTTTCTAAATATTTTACCAACTCTATGTCAATGCCAGCCTCGTGCTGTTGTAATCCTTTTTTTCTCAATGTTATACCGACTCCGTGTCGATGCCAGCTCCGTGCTGATGCCAACTCCGTGTTGATGCCGACTCCGTGTCGATGCCAACTCCATGTTGATGCCGACTCCGAGTCGATGCCAGCTCCGTGCTAATGCCGACTTCGTGTCGATGCCAGCTCCGTGCTGAGATAATTCTTTTTTCAAAAAAAGTATTTTACTGACTCTGTGTGGATGCCAGCTTCGTGCAGATGAAATTCCCTTTTTCAAAATATTTTATCGAATCCGTGTCGATTCCAACTCCGTGCTGATGCCAACTCCGTGTTGATGCCAACTCCGTGTCGATGCCGACTCCGTGTCGATGCCAGCTCCATGCTGAAATAATTCTTTTTTCAAAAAAAAAATATATATTTTACAGACTCCGTGTCGATGCCAACTTCGTACTGATGTAATTCATTTTTCAAAATGTTTTACCGACTCCATGTCGATGTCAGCTCCGTGTTGATGCCAACTCCGTGTTGATGTCAACTTCATGTTGATACCGACTCCGTGTAGATGCTAGCTCCGTGCTGAGATAATTCTTTTTTTCAAAAAAATATTTTATCGCCTCCGTGTCGATGCCAGCTGCATGCTGATGAAATTCCCTTTTTCAAAATGTCCCCGACTCCGTGCTGATGCCAACTCCGTGTTGATGCCAACTCTGTGCTGATGTAATTATTTTAAAAAATACACAATCCAGCTCCGAGCTGATGCCAACTTTGTGTTGATGCCGGTTCCGCGCTGAGAAACCCTTTTGTTTTAAAACTCGTTTACCTTATAATAAATAACTTAACCCAACTTAATAAAAATATCATGTATCTTTATTTTGTAAACAAGATAGTAATGCTTGGTCTTCTGTACCCACAGGTGGCCAAACGAAAGAAATATAAGCAGTCAGAGGTACCTCCATATTTTCTCAGATCTTCTACCGCTACTATGAGTTCTTCCGAACCAGCACAACCCACAACAGTCGAAACGTCAAATGTTGATCTTAGAATAGTGGCACTACTAAAAATGATTGAGAGGCAAGAAAAAATGTTGAGTGCCGTGTTAGCCAACGCCAGCATCATACAAGCCCAGACAATGGAACACCCTGCATCAAAGTCAAATCAAGATCTACCCGAGCAACCTCTGCAGGGACCATAGACCACTATGCCTCATGTAGTGCCAGAATACCAGGGGCCCCCGTTCTATATTCCACATAATCGACCATCCCCTGTGGTCATTTCTAATGACGAATGTGAGTACAGGGTCACAGAGGCCAAAAGCGCAATAGATGAAAATTTGGCTCAGTAAATCGAGTCTCTACAAGAAGAAATAAAGAGGATGAAAGGCCTCAACACTATGAATGGGACCCGGTTTAAGGACCTTTATTTTTACCCAAATGCACAGTTGCCGACCAAATTAAAATGTCTAGAGTTTGAGAAGTACAGTGGGGTAGGATGTCCTCTGTCACACCTGAAATTATATTGTGGATCTATGTGCCAATATGGCGAGGACGACCTGCTATTGGTGCAGCTGTTCCAAAGAAGCTTAACAGGGGCGACACTCAAATGGTTCTCCGAGTTGGACCTCACTTTCATTAAAAATTGGCAGGACCTGGCAGAAATGTTCTGGCACAATTATCGATTCAATACGGATGTTGGTCTAGATCAGAACGATATGGCTAAAATGATAAGAAAATAGAGAAAAATGGTGAAAGAGTATGCACAGAGGTGGCGAGAGGCAGCCTTAGAAGTAAGGCCTGCAATGATTGAACAAGAGATGAATACTACGTTTATCTCGATACTAGGGCACGCCTTCTATACTCATCTGGTGGGGCATACTATGGGCACATTTTCAAATCTGGTACAGGTAGTAGACCGGGTCGAGGACAGGATCTGAACTAGTCTGATATTTTATTTTACAAGCTTAGAGGCAACAGTAGGGATACCCACTCAGAGAAAACCAGTGCCGGTAGCAAAGAAGAGAGAAGAAACACAGGTTAACAACGTACAACCAAACTGACCTTCATTCCAACACCAGCACCGAGACCACAAGCTCCGTCAACTTCTTGGGCTCCGGCACCTCCATCAGTCTGGACCCCTGACCTCAGAATCCATTTTGAGCAAGCCTTCCATTGGTTGCACAGCAGGCACCACAGTACGGGCAAGGTCAGCAAACACGGCCTAACAGGGTTAATTGGGTGTTTACTAGATTGCCAATGACGCTATCAGAATTACTCCCGATCTTGCTCAGGGGAGAGTACTTTACGAAATGACCACCAAACCTAGAGTTGAAAAATGAGGGTACAACCCCAATGTTTTTTGTGAATTCCACATGGGTGCTCTAGGATACTCTACAGATCAATGTTGGCAACTCAAACATCAGGTACAAAACTTGATTGATAAGAAGGCCCTCATACAGGATGGCCCTGTAGACACCCCATTTTTGTACTCGCTTGATTAATCAACTCGTCAACCCGATCGCAACGATTCCTAATGATGGATGTCTACTCCAATGCTTTATTTTGTTACTAGATATGTTTCAGAAATCCGGATGAGGTATCTCGAACTGACAAAACTTAGAAACCACGCTACGCTAGGAAAATATTACCCCAGAAACATAGAAATCATCATCTTGCAAACCAAAAAAAAGCTTCACGATAAAAACCACTAAAAATGACTAAATTATCAAAATACCCCTAACATCAAAATAACCCTAGAACCTACGTTACACTTAGGAAAACCTATTCAAAACACATAAAACAACAAATCGAAACCAAATAAACCACTTCGCCAATTTTCACAAAATTCGACAAAATTACGAAAATACTCATAAAATTCACGACCATTTCACACAAAAAATTTCATAAATAACAAAAACCAACATTCCCATTGAATTCCTTACGAAAAACTGATTCCAAAACATCCTGAAACATTGAAAAACGACTTAAAACGTAAAAAATCCTCTCCGAGGGCAAAATGGTAATTTTACAACTTTAATAATTAAAAATTTTGAAATTAATAAACAAATCATTAAATAATGTAAAGTGAAACATTAAAGTCAATCAAGTAAGACTAAAGTCAACCTTAATATCAATCAAGTAAGACTAAAGTCAAAATATTAAAAGTCAACCAAGAAAGACTAAAGTCAAAGTATTAAAGTCAATCTCATAAGACTAAAGTCAAAACCCTAAATCAAAACCCTAATCTAAACTAATCAAGTCAATCTCATAAGACTAAAGTCAAAACCCTAAATTAAAACCCTAAAGACTAAGTCCATCTCATGAGACCAAAGTCTAAACCCTAATTGAAACCCAAAAAGAAACCCTAATCAAACCCTAATTCTCCTAAAAAACTTTATAAATAGGAGCCTCCACACCCTATTTTCGTATCAAAGAAAAAATCCTAGAAAAAGTAGGTGAAGAAGCCTCCACAACCTCCCTAAAATCCTAATTTTGAAACCCCAACTCCTTACCTAACACTTATGCTTTGATTTTAGCTTAAAAAACACCTAAAAACCTTTCAAAAACACCCTAGAATCCATAACAAATTCGAAGAATCTAAATCCAAGAAGGAGATACCTTGCCTCGGAGATCAGAAATCAGATCCGGAGATAGAACGAAGCAAGGAGTACGGTACAAGGAGCAGTTTCACCAGATCTGAGGGAATAGAACCTTTGCTTATCGAAGGTAACATTTCTGTTATATTTTTATCTAGGTTTAGTCATTAGCAATGTACTCTTATTTGGGATAAGTAGAGACCGGCATTGGCCGGGCGGGGTTGGTGCCTAACACCTTCCAACCCCGTAATGTAATCCCCGGATTTAGTTTTTTTGTAGTAGATTAGTTTTTTATCCATTTTAGAGTCGGTTTGGTTCCTAGACCGTAATAACTAGGTGGAGACTCCCAAACCTCAAGGGTCAAAAGCGGATCCGCGCACCCTGCGGATCGAGGGCGCTTTCAGGACCTTCCAACCCACTCCAACAACAGAACATCAATCAAAACCCCCTGCCTACTCACAATGGAAAGGGAAGTGGGTACAGGGTAAATGTCATTCACGGGGAACTTGATTATAATCCATCTGCTTTGATAGTTCTTATGGGATCGAAAATCAGAATCCATTTTACTCAGGGACCTGAAACACCAATAATCAACACTGTCAACCAATATGCGTCCAACTCATCTCAACATTCACATCTACAACTCAGAATGGCCAACCTCACCCTCCATCCTATTCATCAAGATCCCAATGCTACCACTCGACCACTTCTCATCATACCTTATGCATTGCCAAGTTCCCAAAATACAGCTCGACCCCCCTTCACATACCTTACACTTCATCCACTAGACCACCACTCGTCATCCCCTACACTTTATCAACTCCTCAAGTAGCTACTCCTATCACCACCACATACAAATCATCACCACCATCCCTCATTCTTAATGTAAAATCTAATCCACTTCCAATGATCATACGTTCACTAAAACCATTCCCATATAGCTCTAACCAAGCCGTCCCCTAAAGCTACAAGACAACCATCACCACGTCAGTAGGGGTCGAGACAATGAAGAAGGCAATGGTGGCCAACATTGGTCACATGAAAAAAGTAGGGAGATGTTAGAAAATACCAATGAAAGGGGTAAGCATCAGGGAAGAGATAAAATAAACAACAAAAGGGACAGAATATGAAGAGAAAATAAAAGTAAAAGGAAAAGGCAAAATGAATGAAAATAACGAGAAAGAAAAGAGGGTGAAGGTATCAGATAATGAAGCTGCAGACTTCATTAAGCTCGTTCGCAAGAGTGAGCATAATGTTGTGGACCAACTGAACAAGCAGCCGACTTAGATCATTTTGGGTATTTTACAGAAATCAGAGGAACATTAAGAAGTATTATTGAGAATTCTGGGAAAGTCACATGTACCTGTAACCACTTCACTAGCACAGCTGGAACATATAGTAGGTCAGATCATGACCCCCAATCCTATTATCTTCACAGAGAGTGAATTCGTGCCAAAAGGGCAGGGACACGTGGAACCATTAAACATCATGGTCATGTGCAAGGGCATGATGGTTGCTAGGGTACTGATTGATAATGGCTCAGCGCTTCATGTTTGTCCTCTTGAAACTTTTCGAAAACTCAATGCTGATTGGTCACATGTCAAGCCTAATAACAAGGTTGTCTGAGGCTTTGACAGTTCAAGAAAATATTATTTGAGAGAGGTAGACCTACCGATTACTATAGATCCTTGCACCTTCGAGGTAACATTCGAGGTCATGGAAATACTAACAACCTTCAACTTACTGCTAGGCAGGCCATGGATCCATATTGCTGGGGCAGTGCCTTCCTCTTTGCACTAAAGAGTCAAATTTTTCATGGGGTAAGGATGATTTTTGTACTAGTAAAAAACCTGATTCCAATCGGGGGAGCTCCAGACGTTCCCTTTATCGACGTTGAGATGACGAAGGACAAAGCGCTATACCACTCCTATCAATTCGCTGCAGTTAATTATGTTGAAAAGGGGAAAGAGAAGAAGAAAACAGAGTTATCAAGGGCAAATCTGATGATCGAACGGGTTTTGAAGAGAGCAGGTTACCGACCCAGACAAGGATTGGGACAGGGAGGAAAAGGGAAAGCTACGCCAGTCAAAGTAAAAATGCACACTTCTAATTTCGATTTGGGGTTTAGGCCCACGAAAAAGGATATAACAGAAATGAATGATAAGAAGAAAGAACTTCAACTAGCGAGAAAGCAAAATCGGGAACGAATGTCTGGAATCTGGGCAGAGTTCCTCATATCAGTGTCAGCTTTCAAAAATCTCAGGTCAGACCTGACTGTCTATCAGAACCATTGCTAACAAAACCAACCAGAAAGTCGAGAACAGTAAGTTTCAAACCTCTGCACATTCAAGAAAACTCTGTTGTTGAGTCCCGACCATCCTTCGTAGAGGGCATTTGATATCCTATTCAATAGGGATTCCAATGAAAGTCTATCAGAGATCGCTCTAGAACCCACCAAGGTGGAAATCACCACCAGTCAAGAGAAAGAATCACCCTTCCCCACTGGCATTGACTGGGCATCAGTCATCATCCCACCAAGCTTGGGACGGACTATGCCCCAACTTAACAAAGATCAATCAGCGATAATGGTTATCTCCGAACCACCGACCAAATCACCCAACTGTAGACACCCCATTTTTGCATCCGCCTGATTAATCAATTCGTCAACCCGATCGCAAAGGTTCCCAATGATTGATGTCTATTCCAATGCTTTATTTTGTTACCAGATATGTTTCAGAAATCCGGATGAGGTATCTCGAACTGACAAAACTTAGAAATCACGCTACGCTAGGAAAATACTACCCCAGAAACATAGAAATCATCATCCTGCAAACCAAAAAGAAGCTTCACGATAAAAATCACTAAAAATGACCAAATTACCAAAATACCCCTAACATCAAAACAACCCTACAGCCTGCATTACGCTTAGGAAAATCCACTCAAACACATAAAACAACAAATCGAAACCAAGTAAACCACTTCGCCAATTTTCATAAAATTTGACAAAATTACGAAAATACCCCTCATAAAGTTCACGACCATTTCATACAAAAAACTTCATAAATGACAAAAACCAACATTCCCATTGAATTCCTTACGAAAAACTGATTCCAAAACATCCTGGAACATTGAAAAACGACTTAAAACGTAAAAAATCCTCTCCGAGGGTAAAATGGTAATTTCACAATTTTAATAATTAAAAATTTTGAAATTAATAAATAAATCATTAAATAATGTAAAGTGAAACATTAATAAAATTAATTATAAAATTTAAACCAAAAAATTGATCAATCAGGCTTTCAAGAAAAATTGTTGATGGTTCGCAAGATATTTCTTTAAGGACCCCTCCATTTGGGGGTCCAAAGAATCAAAGATATAATAGAGGGGGGTTCTCCAAAAATTTAAAGTCAATCAAGCAAGACTAAAGTCAAGATATTAAAGTCAATCAAATAAGACTAAAGTCAAAATTAAAGTCAATTAAGTAAGACTAGAGTCAAGTATTAAAGTCAATCTCATAAGACTAAAGTCAAAATCCTAAATCAAAACCCTAATCTAAACTAATCGAGTCAATCTCATAAGACTAAGGTCAAAACCCTAAATCAAAACCCTAATCTAAACTAATCGAGTCAATCTCATAAGACTAAGGTCAAAACCCTAAATCAAAACCCTAATCTAAATTAATCAAGTCAATCTCATAAGACTAAGGTCAAAACCCTAAATCAAAACCCTAATCTAAACTAATCAAGTCAATCTCATAAGACTAAAGTCAAAACCCTAAAACCCTAAAGACTAAGTCAAAACCCTAATTGAAACCCTAAAAGAAACCCTAATCAAACCCAAATGCTTCTAAAAACTTCATAAATAGGAGCCTCCACACCCTATTTTCGTATCAAAGAAAAAATCCTAGAAAAAGTAGGTGAAGAAGCCTCCACAACCTCTCCAAAACCCTAATTTTGGAGCCCAAACTCCTTCCCTAACACCCCAACTCCGATTTTAGCCTAAAAAACACCCAAAAACCTCTCAAAAACATCCTAAAAATCCACAACAAATTCAAAGCACCCAGATCCAAGAAGGAAATACCTTACCTCGGAGATCAGGAATCAGATTCGGAGATAGAACGAAGTAAGGAATACGGTACAAGGAGCCGTTTTCACCAGATCTGAGGGAATAACACTTTTGCAGATCGAAGGTAAGTTTTTTATTATTATTTTTTAATCTAGGTTTGTCATTAGCGATGTAGATTTATTTGGGATAAGTAGAGACCGGCAATGGCCGGGCGGGGTTGGTGCCTAACACCTTCCAACCCCGTAACATGATCCCCGGATTCAGATTTTCTGTAGTAGATTAGTTTTTATCCGTTTTAGAGTCAGTTTGGTTCCTAGACCATAATAACTAGGTGGCGACTCCCAAACCTCAAGGGTCAAAAGCGGATCCGCGCACCCTACGGATCGAGGGCGCTTTCAGTGGGGACTCCACTGGGGACTATTGAGGATCAAACTTGAAAAACCCCAAGTATGGAAGCATTGCCAAGATGACCTAGTTTTTTTTTTTTTTATTTAGTTGGATTTATTTTATTTATTTTTTCTGTTTATTTATTTTTTTTGTCTTGATTGTAGATGATTTTGGGTATTGCATTTTTTTTCCAATTAAGGATCACTTTTTGATGACCCCTAAATAATGAAAGATTCAAATTGACATATGAAAATGATGGAATGATGAAGGTTGGGACAGTAATGTTAAAACGTTTTTACAAAATATTCTAGTGAGAATTAAGTCTAGGAACTTCTTAATAAAACGTAGATCTCATCGAGTAGATTAATTTAGAACTTGAGTTCACTCAATTTCGTTATCGGAAGCCTTAGATATCATCGATGCAAGTTCAATCTGTAAATCTGGAATTGTTGTTGAATGAAAGTTGGGACAGCAATGTTAAAACTTTTTTACAAAATATTTTAGTGAGAATTAAGTCTGGGAACCTTTAATAAAACTTAGATCTCATCGAGTAGATTAATTTAGAATCTGAGTTCACTCAATTTCATTATCGAAAGCCTTAGATATCATCGATGCAAGTTCAATCTGTAAATCTGGAATTGTTGCTGAATGAAAGTTGGGACAGCAATGTTAAAACCTTTTCACAGAATATTCTAGTGAGAATTAAGTTTGGAACCTTTAGTAAAACGTAGATCTCATCGAGTAGATTAATTTAGAACCTGAGTTCACTCGATTTCGTTATCAGAAGCCTTAGATATCATCGATGCAAGTTCAATCTGTAAATCTGGAATTGTTTCTGAATGAAGGTTGGGACAGCAACGTTAAAACGTTTTTACAGAACATTCTGTTAAGAATTAAGTCTAGGCACCTATTAATAAAATGTAGATCTCATCGAGTAGATTAATTTAAAACTTGAGTTCACTCGATTTCGTTATCGGGAGCCTTAGATATCATCGATGTAAGTTCGGATTGTATTTTCCAAATTCACAGAAAATTCGAATTTATCTAATGTTAGCACAATTAATGTTCCTGAGAGTGAGCTCATCTCAACCATTGTCATTCTATCATCAATGTAACATCTATTGGAATCTCGATTTATTTTGGATCACCCAAAAATAACCCTTGATTAGACCATAGACAACAAATTTATGGGCTTTTTAATGTTGGATCAGATTAATTATTATTTGTGTTATATGCCCATATAATGTGCCATGATCTCTACAGATATATTTGTGATGTGTTTGCTTTCATCTTAATTTCGATGTGATGGGTTTTGTATTATTTTCTTGATCAATATTCATTTGATATCCATATGTGATGACATAATCTGGCCCATGGGCCCATGTGTTTGAAAAAGGCCCCGGGCACACCCCACCCTGTTTTGCACACACCACATGCACGTTTACTGTTTTGCACACTTACACGTCCTATATAGCCAACGTGGCACTAGTGCGTGGCCCGATCTCTTCGGAGATGCGACGTCATTCATGAAAACCACAACTCCAGTCACGTACCTTAGGGTATATCAAACTGGGGCATCAATACCATCTAATCAGGTGATTCTGAGAGATGTATTGATGCACCCAAGCTGGAGTGACCTGAGCCTTTGACCTATTGTGAGCCACACAGTCACATGTCCCGATTACCAACGTAGTACTAGTACGTGGTCGGTCCCCTTGTGGGATGCCAAACCATTTATGAAAGCTACAACTCTTGACTTGTACCCTGTAGGTATAAAAGATAATCTAAGTATATCAATTGCACTTCTTGGTCAAAACCGGTGCCTAAGCAAGATCTTGCCCCGCTGTACCCTACTGTACGAGGGGGATAGACTACGTCTATTCTAGACGAGAGGTATTTAAGTGGGCCCTTGCTCAGCATTGTGCGCCACCTCTCAACTGGAGATCAAACTGGCTGTTTTTGGCTTCAGAGAAGTGAATTGAGGTTTTAGATTATCACCTATACGGTATATCAAACCAAGTCACCACGTATCGAAAGGTATATAGGTGTGCTTGGGCAAGAGTGGCCAGATAAAAATGCATTGCACGTAGTAAGCTTAGAGTCTAGAAACCTTCCCAGTAGGTCACGACTCGAACTTATCGTGGGTGTTCCCGGGTTGTTTATTAAATGGAGCCTGTTGATTGATGAATGTATGTGAGTGATGTGAATGGTGTAGATCAGAGTGTATGATTGTCCTCAAGGATCAAATGTTGTTTTTGAAAATTAAAATGGGTGCACCGACCCAATAAAGAATCCATTCTTTTACAATAATGACCCAGTCCATCTCGATCCAACGATCATTATGGGCCGAGCCATTTGAATCAAAATGAAATTCAAACTTCTTCCTGATTCGGATTTTAAACCTATTTTAAAAGAAGAAAAATATTTTCCAGAAGAAAAATATTTTTCAGAAGAGAAATGCTTTTCAAAAGTGAAATATTTTCCAGAAGAATAAGATTTTTAAAAGGAAATGTTTTCCCAAATTTTTTTCTAAAAGAAAATGTTTTCTAAAAAAAAGAAAAAAAAAAAAAATATTTTTCAAAAAAAAATGATTTACAAAATATATTTTTGCATGAAAAATTATTGAAATATGTTTGTGGAAGTTGTTATTCAATGAAAACATTATTTGTCAATATTTTTCAAAAGTGGAATAAAATTATTTTTCTGAATAATCATTACATTAATGAATTATTTAATGGATTGGTGCACAAAATTCAATAAAATCTCAGGGTTCATTTAAAATGTTATTAAGGGGGTGACACTGAAGTTGGTTAAATTCACCTTCAAAGAGGTTTAAGGGTTATCATTGTGTCTAAGCTCAATCATCCATCGTCTAGCTAGGGTTGTAAATCTGGTCAGTTAAAGTAAACGTCAATATCAAATCAACAGTCAGAAATGACCTCAACATCGTCCAGTTGTTCTTTAAAGATCATAGTACTTCAATCCTACCGGTTATAAGCAATATCTCAGTCCTCAGTCCTAATCAAACTCGTGTGAGTACTCATTTTGAGTTTTCATGAGTCATTTGGATTAGCTCGAGTCCCTTTTTTCAGCAAGGTCATGTCTTCCTTAGATTGAGTCTACTCTTTCCTTTTGAGTCAAGTTAGTTCATCGAGTCTATAGAGGTGTCTGTTGCCCCATCTAAAATTGATCGGATAAAAGAAATTTTTGAATACCTCGAGCACATTAACGAATTAACTAATAATTTGATAGATTTCGTTTCTGAACAAGAAGATAAGAGTCGGGCTCAACCTTTAATCGAGAAAGGAAAGGTCTTTGACCTCGAAACAAAAAATAATTCCTAAAGAGATTCAAATAGAAATCATCTTATCCCGAAAGGAACACGAGGGGATAATGAATTTACTCAGAAATTTCAAAAGACTTGTTCGTGTGATCATATGAGGGTATGTTAGGTACAAGCTTGGGTGTTGTTCAACACGGAATAGATACTCGTCTATATCGATGGAATTAAAGAAGATGTTATAAAATGTATCAGCACTATCCTTACTACATCTTGAGTTTCAAATCACATATTATCAGTCGATATGGGGGTACCTTTTGAACTAATCTCTGATAATGGGTCGTACTTCAAAGCATAAATCATTAATCTATGTTTAAAGTTGAAGATCCGGAAGCACAAATCATCCCCCTACCGTCCTTAGATCAATGGAACGGTTGAAGCAGTTAGTAAGAGTGTCAAGACTATCATCAGGAAAATGTGTCAATCACATCGAGATTGGTTAGAAAAATTATCATTCACGCTATGGACATATCGAACTTCAATTCGATCCTCTACTGGAGCTACTCCCTACTCCTTAGTATATGGCATGGAAACAGTCTTGCCAGTTGAAATGGAAATTTCGTCTCTCAGTGTCTTGTTGGAAAATCATTTGGTAGAAACAGATTGGGTTCGTCAGCAGTATGAAGAATTAAACTTGATCGAAGAAAACGAGTTAAAGCCCTGTACCATGTGCAAGCTTATCTAAGAAGAGTCACCCGTGCATTTGACAAAAAGGTCAAAGCTCATCATTTACAGGTCAATGATTTAACTATCAGACTTCAAAGAAAATTGAACACTCCTCCTCGACTATAGGAGAAAGTCTGAACCCAATTGGAGAAATTCATTCATTAAGAAAATACTGTCTGGAAAAGTCGTCAGACTTCAAGAAGTGAACTACTAGAGTCAACCAACCTTGACCGAATCAAATGGTACTATATTTAAGAAGGCCATCTTTGGCCGAATTAATTTTCCTACTACCCAATTCATTATCTCCTTTCTCAGCCCTTTGCAGCCTTTTAAAAAAAAATGATGCCTTTTTCTTTCTCAGCCCGATCACCTAACCTAGGGGAGGGAAAATTTGAACTACGTTTTGGTCTGATCCCAAAAATTTGGGGTACGTAGGCAACCTGAGAAGTTACTTCAGGCCCGACCACATCAAAATAAAAAAATATATATAGATTCCCCGAGAAAGGAAAAATTTAAAAAGAAAAAAAATTCAAAAGAAAAAGAAATATCATCAAAAATGGGGAAGAAAGTTCAAGAAAATTTTTTAAATGAAATGCCACACAAGGGGCATTTGGGTTTTTGAGCCTCAAAATTCCTTTCTTTTTATGCCTAGTCCCAAGCCTACCTATAAAAGTCCTCCTAAGTACCGTGTGAAAAAGTCAAGGAGGGTAGCGAAGCATGATCAGACAGTAATTCTAGAACTTCAGAAGAGAAGAAAAAGATAAAAAAAAAATGAAGAAGCCTGCTAAGTTGAAAACCCGGAAAGGGGCGACTTAGGCAAAAATTAAGGCAAGCTCGCAAGGTTGAAAATCTGAAAGGACAATTTTGGCAACAATCAAAGCAAAGAAAAAAGAAAGAGCTCGCTAGATTGAAAACCTGAAAAGGCGATCTAGGCAAAAGCTAGAGCAAGCTCGCTAGATTGAAAACCTGAAAAGGCGATCTAGGCAAAAGTTAGAGCAATAAAGAAAAATAGAAGAAAATCCCAAGCTGAAAGCGGCCCGAGATGAAACATCAGAAGTTCGAATCATCAAGTTCAATACTCAGCTTAAACCAGGAATAGATTCAGACGCCACAAGTATCTTGTCTATGATCGATCTGAAAATTCTTACTTCCCCAAGTGAACCAATGGAGAGAAGGGTGAATTCTATGATGAGTCTCAAAAGGAAATATTTTGTTTTCTTGAGCCTGACTCAAAATCTTCAATAAAATTAATCAAAATTAAAAGTTGGATCTTTATTGCGCTTGTAGTAATCAAATATTTCAAATCTTCATACAAGGGGCATTTTTCTTTTTCCTCTAAATATGTAATTCTCCCCCTTATACTAGGGGCATTTTTTAATGATGTGTTCAATGCCATGTTTATTGTCAAACTAGGGACATTTTGTTTTTGAGCAATGTTAATCCTAAAAGATAATGAGAACTCCAAACTTAATGTTACCCTCTTGATAACAGTTCTTTAAAAAACTCTTGAGGTTCAAAAGAAATAAAAACTCAGGTTTTAAATTCATAAAACTTTTGGATAAATCCTTGAGGTTCAAACAAAAGCACTTCGGATCTCACATTTGACTGTGTCCAGAGATCAACTAATATGGTATTCCCAGATCCAATCATTCCTGGATTCGATCATTTCTCTTCCAGATTTAGTATCTTCCAGATTTATTCAATTCATTCTGATCAGTCTTTTCCAAATTCATTCATTCTTTCCCAAAAGTCCTTCATTCCTTCACCAATTTTGCTCAGTTGCTGCCAAGGATTAACTTGGATTTTGCTCAGTTACCGCCAAGGGATCTTGGATTTTGCTCAGTTACCGCCAAGGGATCTTGGATTTTGCTCAGTTTCCGCCAAAGGTTATCTTGGATTTTATCTTGGATTTTGCTCAGATGCCGCCAAGGGTTATCTTGGATTTTATCTTGGATTTTGCTCAGATGCCGCCAAGGGTTATCTTGGATTTTGCTCAGTTGCCGCCAAGGGTTATCTTTGATTTTGCTCAGTTTCCGCCAAGGGTTATCTTGGATTTTGCTCAGATGCCGCCAAGGGTTATCTTGGATTTTGCTCAGTTGCCGCCAAGGGTTATCTTGGATTTTGCTCAGTTTCCGCCAAGGGTTATCTTGGATTTTGCTCAGATGCCGCCAAGGGTTATCTTGGATTTTGCTCAGTTGCCGCCAAGGGTTATCTTGGATTTTGCTCAGTTTCCGCCAAGGGTTATCTTGGATTTGCTCAAATGCCACCAAGGGTTATCTTGGATTTTGCTCAGTTGCCGCCAAGGGTTATCTTGGATTTTGCTCAGTTGCCGCCAAGGGTTATTTTGGATTTTACTCAGTTTCCGCCAAGGGTTATCTTTGATTTTGCTCAGTTGCCGCCAAGGGTTATCTTGGATTTTGCTCAGATGCCGCCAAGGGTTATCTTGGATTCTGCTCAGATGCCGCCAAGGGTTATCTTGGATTTTGCTCAGTTTCCGCCAGTTGCCGCCAAGGGTTATCTTGGATTTTGCTCAGTTTCCGCCAGTTGCCGCCAAGGGTTATCTTGGATTTTGCTCAGTTTCCGCCAAGGGTTATCTTGGATTTTGCTCAGTTGCCGCCAAGGGTTATCTTGGATTTTGCTCAGTTGACCCTTGGATTTTGCTCAGTTGCCGTCAAGAGTTATCTTAGATTTTGCTCAGTTACCGCCAAGGGTTTTCTTGGAATTATGCTCAGATGCCGCCAAGGGTTTTCTTGGAATTATGCTCAGATGCCGCCGAGGGTTTTCTCGGAACTATGCTCAGATGCCGCCAAGGGTTTTCTTGGAATTACGCTCAGATGCCGCCGAGGATTTTCTCGAAACTATGCTCAGATGCCGCCGAGGGTTTTCTCGGAACTATGCTCAGATGCCGCCAAGGGTTTTCTTGGAATTATGCTCAGTTTATGCTCAGTTTATGCTCAGATTTTAAATCACACACTTGCACAGTTGTTACATCAGTCAAGGAGAATTTTTTGAAATTCAAGGATCTGACACTGCCAATGAGAGCTCGCGCTCAAGGACCTGACATTTTTCTAGTTCGGGGAGAGTTTTACGCTCAAGGATCCGAACACCCCGACGAATTGCTAAATCAGGCTGCAAAATGAACTGTCACTAGCTTTGGCATTCGGATATCGCACTATCTACCAAAATAGATTTGCTATCTAGTTTGCTTCAACCCTCTACCAAAGAGGGGCATCTGTAGACACCCCATTTTTGCATCCGCCTGATTAATCAAGTCGTTAACCCGATCACAAAGGTTCCCAATGATGGATGTCTATTCCAATGCTTTATTTTGTTACCAGATATGTTTCAGAAATCCGGATGAGGTATCTCGAACTGACAAAACTTAGAAACCACGCTACGCTAGGAAAATACTACCCCAGAAACATAGAAATCATCATCCTGCAAACCAAAAAGAAGCTTCACGATAAAAATCACTAAAAATGACCAAATTACCAAAATACCCCTAACATCAAAACAACCCGAGAGCCTGCATTACGCTTATGAAAATCCGCTTAAACACATAAAACAACAAATCGAAACCAAGTAAACCACTTCGCCAATTTTCATAAAATTTGACAAAATTACGAAAATACCCCTCATAAAGTTCACGACCATTTCATACAAAAAACTTCATAAATGACAAAAACCAACATTCCCATTGAATTCCTTACGAAAAACTGATTCCAAAACATCTTGGAACATTGAAAAACTACTTAAAACGTAAAAAATCCTCTCCGAGGGTAAAATGGTAATTTTACAATTTTAATAATTAAAAAATTTGGAAATTAATAAATAAATCATTAAATAATGTAAAGTGAAACATTAATAAAATTAATTATAAAATTTAAACCAAAAAATTGATCAATCAGACTTTCAAGAAAAATTGTTGATGGTTCGCAAGATATTTCTTTAAGGACCCCTCCATTTGGGGGTCCAAAGAATCAAAGATATAATAGAGGGGGGTTCTCCAAAAATTTAAAGTCAATCAAGCAAGACTAAAGTCAAGATATTAAAGTCAATCAAATAAGACTAAAGTCAAAATTAAAGTCAATTAAGTAAGACTAGAGTCAAGTATTAAAGTCAATCTCATAAGACTAAAGTCAAAATCCTAAATCAAAACCCTAATCTAAACTAATCGAGTCAATCTCATAAGACTAAAGTCAAAACCCTAAATCAAAATCATAATCTAAACTAATCGAGTCAATCTCATAAGACTAAGGTCAAAACCCTAAATCAAAACCCTAATCTAAACTAATCAAGTCAATCTCATAAGACTAAGGTCAAAACCCTAAATCAAAACCTTAATCTAAACTAATCAAGTCAATCTCATAAGACTAAAGTCAAAACCCTAAAACCCTAAAGACTAAGTCAAAACCCTAATTGAAACCCTAAAAGAAACCCTAATCAAACCCTAATGCTTCTAAAAACTTTATAAATAGGAGCCTTCACACCCTATTTTCGTATCAAAGAAAAAACCTTAGAAAAAGTAGGTGAAGAAGCCTCCACAACCTCCCCAAAACCCTAATTTTGGAGCCCAAACTCCTTCCCTAACACCCCTACTCTGATTTTAGCCTAAAAAACACCTAAAAACCTCTAAAAAACATCCCAAAACTCCATAACAAATTCAAAGCACCCAGATCCAAGAAGGAGATACCTTACCTCGGAGATCAGGAATCAGATCCGGAGATAGAACGAAGTAAGGAATACGGTACAAGGAGCCGTTTTCGCCAGATCTGAGGGAATAACACTTTTGCAGATCGAAGGTAAGTTTTTTTATTATTATTTTTTAATCTAGGTTGTCATTAGCGATGTAGATTTATTTGGGATAAGTAGAGACCGGCAATGGCCGGGCGGGGTTGGTGCCTAACACCTTCCAACCCCGTAACATGATCCCCGGATTCAGATTTTCTTTAGTAGATTAGTTTTTATCCGTTTTAGAGTCAGTTTGGTTCCTAGACCATAATAACTAGGTGGCGACTCCCAAACCTCAAGGGTCAAAAGCGGATCCGCGCACCCCGCGGATCGAGGGCGCTTTCACCAACAAATCATTTTCTCATCTCATCCGCCCTCTCAGAGAAGGGGAAGTTCTGAACAATTGGGAGGAATTCCCGTTTACCCTTGAGGCTGTTGAGGCCTAAAAAAAAATGCCGTTAGACAAATCTAGTTTGCTCGAGGATCATAACGAGCCCTCATCCTCGGGTAAAGATTGTTTTGAGGGCTCCCTATCTTTATTAATAAATTTGCATGATTGTTCTTCTTATTTCAGATATCCAGAAAATCTCAAAAAAAAAAAACAAATATTACTCAGAAAGCAAAAAAAAAAAAATTTCTCAAAAGACAAAAAAATAAAAATCTTTCAAAATTATAAAAAACTAGATATTTTTCAAAAATCAAAAAAAGAGTTTTCAAGGGATCTGTCTCAATCAAATGAGTATCTAGATAAACTTCGACCTCATGGCGATCGAAAAAGAGCCTGAGGATGAAATGAAATACCCACCTAAAGAAATCAAAGACTTGGTAGAACGTCATGAAAAAAGTGTTCAGCCAAACATCGAGGATATGGATTCAATCAATCTTGGTACCGAAGAAAACCCACGAATCGTCAAGATCGGATCCTTATTAACATCGCAGGAAAAGGAAGAAATGATCAAACTCTTAAAAGATTATCAAAATATCTTCGCATGGTCATATAGGGATATGTCGGGGTTAGATACAAATCTGGTCGTCCACAAGCTACCAATTACTCCAGGAAGTAAGTCGATCAAACACAAATTGAGAAGACTGAAGCCAGAATGGACCCTCAAGGTCAAGGATGAGGTCATGAAGCAATTCGAAGCAGGATTTCTTGCAGTCTCTACGTACCCTGAATGGTTCACTAACGTCGTCTCAATACCTAAGAAAGATAGAAAGGTATGCATGTGTGTTGACTATCGAGACTTGACAAAGGCCAATCCTAAGGATGATTTTTCACTTTCACACATCAACACTCTAGTCGATAGTACAGTAGGGCACGACATGTTCTCGTTCATGGATGACTTTTCAGGCTATAACTAGATAAAAATGACAGAAGAAGACCAGGAGAAAACTACATTTATCACGTCATGGGGTACTTTCCACTACAAAGTCATACCATTCGGGTTGAAGAATGCAGGGGCAACTTACCAACGTGCAATGATTGCCTTGTTTCATGACATGATCCATAATGAAATAGAAGTATACGTAGATGACATGATCGCTAAATCTGGTATAGAAGAAGACCATCTAGTAAATCTCAAGAAGTTGTTCGACAAGCTTAGAAAGTACAATTTGAGGTTCAATCCGGCAAAATGTGTATTCGGGACAACCTCGGGCAAGCTATTGGGGTTCATCGTCAGTAGAAGAGGCATTAAGCAATGAAGGCACCTGTTTCAGAAAGAGATGTTCAGGAAGCATTCGACAAGATCAAGCAATATCTGTTCCATCCCCCAGTTTTGGTCCCTCCTACTTCAGGGCGACCCCTGCTGATGTACATTTTAGTGTAAAAAACGTCAATGGGTTGCGTACTAGGACAACACGATGAATCTGGACGAAATGAACAGGCTATCTATTATCTCAGCAAAAAATTTACTAAGTGCGAGGTAAAATATTCGACACTTGAGAAGACTTGCTGTGCATTAGTCTGGGCATCTCAATGATTACGTCATTATTTGCTTAGTTACTTAACTATGCTTATTGCTAGAATGGACCCCCTGAATACCTTTTCGAGAAATCGGCATTAACAGATCGTATAGTAAAGTGGCAATTATTATTATCTGAGTTTGACATCACTTATGTCACTCAAAAGGTCATAAAAGGGCAAGCCATTGCCGACCACCTCGCTGAGCACCCATTGTTTGACTACGAATGGCTAAAGATGAACTTTTCAGATGAAACCATACTACCCACTGAGGTTGAGGATGATGATAAGGAACCAGGCTAGAAAATGTACTTCAATGGAGCAGCTAATCAGAAAGGAAATGAAATAGAAGAAGTTTTGATTAAGCCAGATAGGTCTCACGTGCCAATTGCAATCAAACTAAAGTTCCAATGTTCTAACAACGAGGCTGAATAAGAACCATGCATAACAAGGTTGAAAGTAGCTTAGATCTTGAGGTAGATCGATGTGTTTGGAGATTCAAGCCTAGTAGTTTATCAAACGACTGGGGAATGGAAGACCCGAGAATAGAGATTGATCCCTTACCATGAATATCTCGAAGAATTGAGTTCAAAATTCAATAGGATTTCATTCACATACATGCCGAGAGCTAAGAATCAATTCGCAGATGCACTAACTACGCTCGGCTCTATAATCAACATTTAAAAAGATCTAGTCATCGACCCTATTGAGATTGGAATTATAGACGAGCTAGCCTATTGTTTACCCGTCGAAGTGGAAGAATCTGAAGAAAAGTCATAGTACTTGGACATCAAGGCATATCTCGAAGATCGAACCCTTCCCTTAGATGCAATGCCAAATAATCGAAGGACCATTCAGAAATTAGTAAGGCAATTCTTCATCAGCAACGTCATTCTGTATAAGAAATCGCACCACAAGGTTTTACTTCGGTGTGTGACAGAAATAAAAGTAAAACAACTAATTGAGATCGTACACAGTAGAGTCTATGGACCCCATATGAATGGTCATATGCTAGCCAAGAAGATTATGAGGATGGGATACTATTGGTCGACAATGGAAAGTGACTGCTATCAGCATGTTCGCAAATGCCATCTATGCCAGATTTATGCCAACAAGATCAATGCTCTACCTTTATAACTACATAACATGACCACTCCTTGGCCCTTCTCACTCTAGAGAATGGATGTCATCGGGCAAATCTCGCCAAAAACTGCAAATGGGCACCGCTTCATTATAGTTGCTATCAATTACTTCACCAAGTGGGTAGAAGCTGCTTCATACGCCAACGTCACGAAAAGCAATGTCTTGAAATTTGTCAAGAATAACATTATCTGCAGATATGGGCTTCCCAACTGACTAGTGACTAATAATGCCAAAAACTTCAAGAACAAGGATATGATCAAGATGTACGAAGACTTCCAGATCACTCATCCCAACTCTGTACCCTATAGACCTAAGATGAATGGAACAGTCGAGGCAACCAACAAGAATATCAAGAAAATTATCAAGGAGATGGCAGTTACGTACAAAGATTGGCATGACATGTTACCTTTTGCGTTTCACGCCTATTGAACCTCGTTCAGGACTTCGACTGGGACAACTTCGTATTCATTGGTATATGGAATGGAAGCAGTCTTACCCATCGAGGTTGAGATTCCTTCCCTCCGAATATTAAAATAAGTAAAGTTGGATGAAGCTGAATGGGTTCAAGCTCGGCTCGACCAGTTGAATCTGATTGAAGAGAAGCGTCTTGCAACTATTTGCCATAGACATATCTATCAATGACGAATAGCTCGAGTCTACAACAAAAGAGTCAAGCCTAGATATTTCTCACCAAGAGACCTTATTTTGAAGAAGATTTTACTAATCCAAGAAGATGCTAGGGGAAAGTTTCAACCAAATTATGAGGGACTATTTATCGTGAAGAAGGTAATGACGAGAGGAGCTCTGATCCTTACAGAAATGGACGGACAAGTCTTCCCTCAACCGATCAATGCCGATATTGTCAAGAAATACTACGCCTGAGATCGAACCCTAAGATGATGAAATGCCATCTTTGTTATCCTGAACAAACTATCTAACCCTAGTCAACCCTTTTGAGCCACACATTCATTTCTTAACCTAAGACTAGGGCAAGTCAACAATTACAAAAAGAAGCAAGATAGAAAAAGACAAAAAGAAAAGAAAATCAAAAGGTCAAAAAGAAGAGGGCAAAAGTAATAAATTTACTCCTGGTCCGCATGAGGATAAACTATGAATGACTAAAAATACAAAAAAATTAAAAAAATAAAAAACTCGGACACTTGATCTGAGCTCGACCCAAATCTCCAACCTAAACAAGTTCGAGAGATGCTGGGAGGAGACATAAATCACCTTTTCAAAATAAAAATAGATAAACCCTGGGTCTAACCTACTCTAGACTAACCTAGACCTTAACCTTTTCGTATCCTTCCACTACCATAAGCCTAAGCCAACGTTTCGTCCCACCAAAAGTCCTTTTCTGATCAGGGAATATACTAGGGCAACACAGTGACGATGGCAACACCAATGATCTTATAACTTGATACGGTCCTCATGTCTCATTAGTAGTTGGAAGACCCGAAAGGGGAATCTAGATCGGATATTAAAAAAAAGAGTGTCTTGAAGAGTAGAGTAACCAATCTTGCGGTTCAACTTGGGTTATCGAGCCATGAAAAGTCATCGAAAAACTCGAGAGGGGAGTCTAGATCGATTACTCAAGTAAGAACACCACTACAAGACTAGAGTCGCCGATCTTGCGACTCAACTTGAGTCACTAAGCCACAAAGACACAGAGACTCCAAGCAGAATTATAATGAAAAATCAAAAAAATACAAGCATAGTCTGAAAGAGCATTATGAAAACCTAAAAGGGCACTATAAGTAAAAAAATCAGATTATGACAAGATCAAAGCCACCGGTACTATGAAAACCCAAAAGGCATTGATGCGCAAAAATGTGAAAATCAGGTCTGGTGAAAATCATAATTAACACTAGGGGCAATAAGGGTAAAAAAAACTCCAGGCCTGCAAGAGTATAAACTGTGAACGGTGAAATCTTTCTAAATCCCAAGACCCAAACATATAATAGTCTTCCAATACCAAGGCACTAGGGATGACTTTAAAAGAATCAAGAGAGCAATTGACGTTTATATCCTCTATGGTTTGCAAAAACATCAAGATCGTCACAACCAAAGATTTTACAAATTCTGAATTTATTGTACTCATTTGATAAAAATATTTCATAAAATTTCAAAAAGAAAAACTACTATTTTGGCAGATGATGAAAAATCTAGGACTTATTCAAACTTCAAGTTTTCAAAGCATTAGATACACTTGAGGCCAAGTAAGTAAAAACTTATTTTCTTTTTATTTCAAAAGTTTCATATTACATTTTTTGCTAACAAAAAGAAAATACAAAATATATGGTGCCAATCACACGTCCGATGAAAAATGAATTAAGTCACTCTTCCAAAGCACAAATTCGGATAACTTGCCCCATCATTACCATCTCGGCGTCCGAAGCATCACGACTCACTAGGCGTAGCCAAAAACTACAATGGAGCCCTTCAAGTGATGACTGCAGAATTCAAAGTCCCATCACCTGTCATCCCTACCCGAGAGAGTTTCTTTGTAAGGTATTGTAAACAGCACTCCGAGGGAATTTGGGTGGTAGTCGATGTGTCCTTAGACCATTTACATCCTAACCCGATATTGAGATGCCGAAGAAGGCCATCTGGCTGTGTAATCCAAGAAATGTTGAATGGTTACTCCAAAGTTGTATGGATTGAACATGTTGAAGGGGATGATGAAGTAGTTCACACTATATATAAATCGCTGGTTAAACTTTGGCCTTGGATTTGGGGCAAAGCGATAGGTTGCTACCTTAGATTAATAGTGCGAACGCCTTGCAAGTGTTATGGCTAGTAACATGCCGGCTGGAGATATTGGTGTGACAACGAATCAAGAAGGGCGAAATAGTATGTTGAAGCTAGCTGAAAGAATGGTATGAGTTTTTGTTCTGATATGAGTGCTTCTACCACTCACACATGGACCATATTATCAGGAAGTAGAGCTAAAGATGTGAGGGTTATGACCAGAAAGAGCATAGACGACCCAGGCCGACCTCCTGGTATTGTTCTAAGTGCAGCCACTTCTTTCTGGCTTCCTGTTCCACCAAAGAGAGTCTCTGATTTCCTCCGGAATGAGAATTCTCGTGATGAGTGGGATATCATTTCTAATGGTGGTGTTGCTCAAAGAATGACACACATTGCTAATGGCCAAGATCCTAGTAACTGTGTATCTCTACTGCGAGTAAATACTCCAAATTCCAACTAGAATAACATGTTGATATTGCAAGAGAGTAACACCGATACAATAGGCTCTTTCGTAGTTTATGCTCCTGTTGATATTGTTGCAATGAATGTGGTTCTAAATGGAGGTGACCCAGACTATGTGGCCTTCCTGCCTTCAGGTTTCGCTATACTTTCAGATTGGCCAACAATTCATAGAGGTGGAATTCCTGACGTTGGGTCTGGGGGATCTCTCCTGACTATTGCATTTCAGATCTAAGTTGATTCAACTCCAACAGTAAAATTCTATTGGATATGGCAATTGTTAACAACCTTATCGCTTGCACCGTTGAAAAGATTAAAGGCATCATTACAAGGGACAATGCATGAATTGGGAGGATTAACTTATGGCAAAAATAAAGTAAGATCGACAAAGGAAGATAATAAAGAATGGATTTTAGGTTGTAGAAGAAAGAAAGTAAATAAGTAAAAAACGCACCTTACATCTTAAAAAAAAAACAAAAAAACAAAAATCAAGAAAATGCAAAAAATAAAAAAAAATAAAAAAATGCAAAAAATAAAAAATAAAAAAAATCTTAAAAATCCTTTCGAGTTGCACTCAACTTCGATTTGTTAAAACACGATAAAAAATATCCGAATTTCAAAACTTATCAAATTTTCATCAAATTTGAGATCTCACAAGAGCTTTGCTCCATCGAGATCAAGGAATCAATAAGGCAAAGCTCTATCAGACCCCGTGCTTGAGTAGCCATTTTTTACAAAAGACATCAATTCAACTGATAATTTGAAGTTGTGTTTCAGCAAAGTTTTTTGTCCCATACAAATAGGGGTTTAGTCTATTCTTTGCAGTTCTTTGCACGCAATTCTTACAAAGAAGGGAAGCTGTAGACACCCTAATTTGAACGGACCCCTACTCGAAAGGACCCAAAAATATCAATTTTCCAAATTAATGGGCCAACGGGCCTTAAGGGACCAAGTCAATGAAAAGTGACATTTTGATCGAACCAAGGCCCCTAAGACCTCCTAATGGTTTAGGGGGCCCACCAAAAAGACTCGGCCTACCCTACGCTTTCTCAATATACGTCGCTCCGATTCCAAAACCAAAAATGCCAAATTTTCGATAAAGCTCACCAACGGGCCTAAAAATCTCGATTTGCCAACACGTGGCATTTTGATTAATCTAGTAATTTCAAAACCTCAAAAAAATGGATAAAATTAAAATGAGACTTGGGACACCTATCACTTCCTCTACCCTCACTGCTCCATCTCTAAATCTGAAAAAAAAACCTAAGTCCATCTAAGGCCTACAAACTCACAAGTCACCCAAAATGTATTTCTCGCATTATCCCCCAACCTAAATCCAATCCCATGTCATCTAAAAACCTAAAATGTATCTACCCTCCCAAATCCAATTCAAAATGATCCCAACCAATTCCTAAAACCCAAAACTTATCCTAAAACCCAAGTCCAATGCCCCTAAGCCCAAACCCATATATTCAATTCATATCTAACCCATAAACCACAACCTACATCAACAATTTACTCTTTTATCATCAAAGGGTGACACATGTCATCACCTCCTTTCACCTCCCTCATCAAACCACCCACCCCATTACCTCTCTCTAAAAAATTAACTACCCACATCATCTTTTCTCTAAAAAATCACATCAACCCACACCTTCCCCTAACATACCCTCATTACTTCTTATAAACCTCCATTCTCTCAAATCAAACACCTCCAACCCACACCTTCCCCTAACCTACCATCATCATACATCCCCCTAATCTATCATCATCATTCCTTATAAACCCATATCTACAACTTAAATATATACCGATCCTCTCAAATCAAACACTCATTCTCTTCCATCAATCCATCTAAACTTCTAATCTCCACATATCTTACCACATGTATCTCCCTCACCCTCCCAAAACCTAATTAAAACCCATTCCCCTCAACTCACCAAACACTCACCCACCATCTTACACCCCACATTCTCTTAAATCAAACACCACTCAATCAATCAACCACCCTTTTAAACACCCATCATCTTACCTCACCAAACACTCCACCCAAATGGTTTGGGCAAGATCCAAATAATTTGGATCAAAACACAACCCATTTACTTCCATTACATAATTACCCCTCTTCCAACTCCTAATTTCATACCCCCCACTTTTAAAACATGTGACATTCTCTACTCTCCCACACTTTATCCCATTATATTTCCAAAATATCCTCCCAACACCTATAAATATCCATTTTCTCTCCTAAAAATGGTGACCAAGCCTCATAAAAAAATCACTCTACTCTCTACTCATCTATTCACTACTCTCTCACACTAATCTCAAAAGAGTTACATTCTCATAACTCATTAAGGACTCAATTCAAGAAGACATAGAAAAAGAAGAAGGAAGGAAATAAAAGAAAAGAAAACCTTGAAGCTTCAAGGTGGGTCATAAGAACATCCCCCTCTCTCTCTCTACCTTCTTCATATCCCTTTTCTACGATCCCCTTTCACCTCTTTTTAATTTTTATTTTAGATAGTCCCTAAGATGTAATGTTTCCCCTCCCTTATCTCCGATAGATTGAACTTCAATTTGATCGAAAGTATAAGGGTTGTAACCACCTTCAAAAAAATAAAATCGATTTAACCCATCAAATTGTTTTGAGGCAATCGGTTTTTGGGTCCTTCTCAACTCATGAGAATGGATCCATAACCATCGCTAATACTTTTAAAAATGTGTTATTCTCAAGGCTAAGGATCTATAAGGATCTTCTCCTTCAATGGGATGATCTTATAATCAAGCTAAAAATAAATCCCTACCTAAGGTACAAGTTATCGACACGTGTCACTTATTTTGTTTTGTATTTTTTATCAAAAAATTGGTCAAGTTGAGTTGAGGTTACAACCCCATGGTAGGGAGAAAAGGGTGCCTAACACCTTTCCTTTTCTCCAACCAAGCCGCTAACCCCTATCTCGAAGTTGATCGGTACTTTATCCATTGTGAGTCCCTAAAATGCCAAAATGTCACTTTTTTCTGAAAAATGTACATCGGGTGACCATTACACCCACTTACAATATGAATGGTGACGACTTCAAACCTAAGTAGATGTGGTCATCGTAATCGAGGATCACGTATTTATAGTGGCGACTCCTATTTCTCAAAAAATCCCTAATTTACTAATTGGACCCCCTTCACTATCTAGTGAAAAAAGGTTGAGGCGATTTCAGTGATAACTCTACTGGGGATTTTAGGGTCGATCCAAGACCATCTCTTGATTGACTTTTCACTCGAATCAACCCAGTTGACTCAATGAGACTTTTAAAATAGACTAGATTTAGTCATTTTTTTCATTAGTATGTGATTGGATGTGATTGATTGTTTATTTCTCTTGATTGGTTTGATGATTGGATGTATTTGGCTTGTATAGTTGATTATTTTTGAAAAATACCCCGGGCACACCCCACCTTATTTGCACACACCACTAGCATGTTTAATTTATAATGCATTACATGCTTACATGTCCCTTATAGCCAACGTGGTACTAGTATGTGGCCCAATCTACTTGTGGGCTACGACGTCATTCATGAAAATCACAACTCTAGTCACATACCTTTATGGTATATAAAATGGGGACATCAGTATCGTTTGATTAGGTGACCTTGAAAAGTATATCAATGTACGCATACTGGAGTAACTTGAGCCTTTGTCCTATTGTTAGTCGCATAGTCACATGTCCCGATTGCCAATGTAGTACTAGTATATGGTCGGTCTCCTTGTGGGACAATAAACCATTTTTGAAAGTTACAACTCTAACCTCATACCTATACGGTATATCCAACCAAGTCACCAAGTACCGTCTGATTGGGTACGCTCAAAAGGTATATAGGTGTACTTGGGCAAGGATGACCAGATAAATTGTATTACATGTAATAAACCTAGAATCTAAGAACCTTCCAATAGGTCATGACCCGAACTTATCGTGGGTGTTCCTAGGTTGCTCTATTCAATCCAACAAAAAGATAAGTAGGTGAACCGGTCTACACTGTTTAAATTGAACCAGCAATATCGGTCCAACCTAATGAAATCAAATTAAATGATAAACAATGCCAATCCAATGGGTTGAACCTAATCCACATCAAACCAATCGGTGGTTTAATTGAAAATGGATCTTATTGAACCACACCAAACTAGTTAGACTAATTGATTTTTGGTCATAAACTACTTAGTTCAACTTAATGGATTAGAATAGTTCATAACTAATCAATTAGCCCATTTTGAACAAATGTTTTGACTCACTTTTACAAAACCAAATGGACTTATTGATTACAAGCAAAGAAAGTAGCTAATTTAGCCCATTAGGTCAGACCGGTCTGAATAGAACTAACAACTTGATTGGGTGCGTGGATTCATTCATGGAGCCAGTCAAATCGACGGATTGCCATTATCTCATTTTGATTGGTTTGATCAAATGAATTAAATTAATCATCTCACTTTGCACATCTGATTGGGTCATTCTAGTTTTTCATTTTGGTAAACTCGATGATGAAAAATGATGTTTTTGGATTTAATAACGAAGGAAATATTTTATGTGATCAAAATTGCTCTAAGACATTTTATGCCATTCCATTTCATGTCGAGTCTGTGTAATACATCTCTACCTAGGTCATTCTCTCAAGTCATTTAACGAATCGTCTAACACAATTTGTTTAGTCAAATCCTTTGCCCTTATTGATCGTGATCTTCAATTTATTTTTTCAAAGATCATTAGTCTTAAGCACGGCTAATCTACGTCAAATCATGTAAAGTTTTGTGAACCAGATGAATCGTACTTATCAACGCCATCCGATTGTGACATGCCAAGACAACGAAGATAGACATGGAGGAGATCCAGTACTTATAATAGATCCTTCGAAGAAATATGAATTACTAAGCATGCTTAAGTATGACGGAATTTCTTATCGAAGAACTCACCTATGTACGTATGTCGGAGACATGCATTTTCGAGGTTCGAGGAGTGAACAAATGGCACAATTATTTTGCACCGCTCTCAAAGAACCTGCGCTTGAATGGCTTATGCTCCAAAACAGTCTCACTTTCACACCTGGGAAGAAATCATGGATGACTTTATAAATAATTTAATCTAAAGGTCAATAACTCAACTCCAACACAGTGGATAGTTAATGTGTCGTTAAATGACCTAATCCTAGAAAAAAGTTTGATGATCTCGGGATGACCTTAAGTATCACCCTGAAGATGTTGAAAAAGAAAGGATTGATCTCTCCATTACAGTCTTATTCCGGACCCAATGCCCTTCAAAACAATCACGAAAGTCACCAGTTCTGCGAGTTTCACTAGGTTACAAGTCATTACACCAACAGATGTGTATATCTCTCCAGTATGCTATTCAGGACCTCATCGACGAAGGGAAGATAACCTTTTAAGTAAAATGCCGAGTCTTCTAGGTAAAACATTGGTCTAGTTATCCTAGTCACTTCTTTTATTTCTTATCTCATTGTGTTTAATCTGTCTAGTTAGTTTTCAAGTTGGAAGTTGTGCTTTTTACAAATGTTTTTGTTCTGGTTTATCAATTGAGTCCTTTTATTCAAATTAAATAAAATAATCTTTTGATTATCATGTGCGTAACAAATTTTCAATTTTTTTAAAAATAATTTGATTAAACATTGAAGCTAGGGATAGTTCTTTAGAAGTACGAATCAAAATTTCCCAATTCCCATAAGAATATGAGAAAATAATGAACTTAGTCAAGGAGTTCAGAGATGTTTTTGCATGATCCTATGAGGATATGTCGAGTGTAAGCACTAATATTTTTTAACAATGTATCTTCTTGTCCAATGATCATTCAAATTTAGAAAGGAATTTCACCTGCGGGCACATTATGTATCCTTAGAATCGAAGGTTACTATGATAGTTCAAAGACACATTCTACCTTGAGGGGGTCATGAAAAAAAGATAGGAAATGCATAACGTGAATTACACTAAGAAGATTTGAATTTCACCAATGAGTTCAAATACTCAAAGTTAATCCATCAAATTGGATCAAGTACTTCAAGACATGGAATTTATTATCTTAGATGCAAGGCGTAATGTGCAGAATCAATCATCCTAGACGTCAAAGAAAGAAATATTACACTATGAATGCCAAAGAGGAGGATATCAAAGCAAACAAGGGGCAAAGATTTTTCTTAAAAAAATACTCTCTCCAAGAGTCGAAATTGAATATCGATACTAAGTGAAAGCTAGTTCAAGTTTGAGCCCAATTGGGGGCAGATCAATCATCATAAAGAGACCTTACAAGGCAAAACAATTAATCGACCTCGACTAGATTATGTGATACTTCATTTAAGGAGGCCTTTCTTTGGCCGATGCATTTTCTTGATTTTACCCTTTTCAAAAATTATCCTTTGCTAGCCCCTCGTATCCTATATGGAAAGATAACTACTTTTTTTTCTTAAACCACACCAACCAACCTAGGGGAGGATAGTTTGAACTATGTTCAAACCTGATCCCAAAACTAAATTGGGGTACATAGGCAACTTGAAAACTTACTTCAGGCTTGGTCTAAAAAAACAGTACTCTCCAAAAAAAATATAAAGATCTATACTTGTCAAAATGAACAAAAAAATGGATAAAAAAGGGAAGTATTTTTCAAAAAAAAATCTAGAAGAAAAAAAGCAAGAATGCTAAACTAGGGGCATTTTGAAAAGAAATAAAAAAAAATTACTTAGAAATAGAGAGCATATCAGACTTGGGGCATTTTTCAAGATTTTAAACCTTATATCCATTCTTTTTAAACCCATGCTAAACCTACATAAAAATTCTTCTCAGGTATCATGCAAAATGGTCATGGGAAGTTTATGCTATCGCTAAAAAGAATCTCTCGGAAAAGAAAAAGCCTGCTTGGTTGAAAACTCATAAGGACGACCTAGGCAAATGTCTAGGCAAGAGAAAAAAATTAAAGCACATTAGGTTGAAAACCTGAAAGGGCTGTCTAAGCAAAAGGAAGAGCATAAAAAAAAGTTTTCATAGTTTGATAGATTGAAAACCCGGAAAGGCGATATAAGTAAAAGTTAAGACACCATCAAAGAAGAGTCTGTAAGTGTAATCTAAGAAACCTCCTTCAATATTCATGCTGCAGTAAAAAGTTCAAATGAAGAACAATATCGAGGCCTAAGTTGATAGAAACTCAGAAAATATCAAAATTATATCTAACTTTTGAAGGAAGATTCATTTGACTAAATGATCCGAAGGGGAGAAAAACAGATTAATTTCAAACCTTGAATGATAAATCCCAATTTTCAATGTTCATCAAATTTTGGGTTTTTCAAAAAATATTCATCTATTGAGCATATAATGCTATTAAGAGTATTAAAATCTTAAAGAATGATCTTACTCAAGTCAGACACATTCATCTATTCTTTGCCATCTTAAGATAGGGGCAGCTTGTTCAAGAAAAAAAATACATTTAAGCTCAGTTGCATAAGTCTTTGTTATGTTACTAATGTTCTAGTAGTCCGATGAGCAATCTTAACCTAATAAAAATTGACTATCTCAATAAGTCTAGATATTTTCAAATCAGGTTTATCGAAACGAGAGAAACCTTGATATTGTTTAATTTAGAGAAGAAAATGAATGATCCAAGGACAATTTGGAACAATTGCCAAAATTGAATAAGATGTCAAATATGTTTTGAACAAAAGTTTCTAATACTTTTGAACTTTCTTTTCAAGTATTTATTCATGTTCATGTTTGAGGATAAAAGAATTTTCAAACTCGTTGGTAACTTAGACTTTTTCCCAAAACAGGCAAAACATGATTCTCTATCTCGCACAGGTTTTCCCAACCTTCAAGTTTTACTCAAAAAGTGTTTAGATTCTTTCTAAGGATTTTTTCAAAAATAAATAAATAAATAAAAATGATTCCTATGGAATAGGATTTTACTCCAATTTTTCCTTAGACCCTTTATCAGATTATGCTCAGACCTTATGTTTAGATTATGCTTAGTTATATTCAGATATGCTTAGATTATACTTAGATTATGCTCAGTTATGCTCTGATTATATTCAGTTATACTCAGATATGCTGAGATTATGCACAGTTATGCTCAAATTATGCTCAGACTTTATGCTTAGTTATGCTCAAATTATGCCCAATTATGCTCAAACCTTATGCTCAATTTATACTCAGATTTTACTCAATTTTAATTCATAATTTTCTCAAGCTTTGCTCAGATTTTATGTAGATTATGTTCAGTCATTTTACATAGTTTTTCATCTTTATCTTCTCATCATGAATGTGTAGAATGGAGGAACGCCTTTTAAAATTATAATTACACTATTTTACACACGTGTACTCTTATGACATTTGCATTAGTCAATAAGGATTTCTCAAAATTTGAGGATTTGACAATTTTTAGTCTAAGGAGAGCTTACTCTTAGGGATTTGGACGCCTCGACAAATTATGGAATCATGTTGCAAAATGAGCTATTATTGACTTTGGCAATTAGATGTCGTACTATTTACCACAATAGATTGGCCATCTAGTTTGCTTTTACCCTATGCCAAAGAGAAGCATCTGTAGACAACTTATTTTTGCATATGCCTAACTCGATAATTTGTCACTCAGTTGTGATGGATTCCTAATGATAAGCGTAAAGAACTTGAAGGCTTGCGAGTACTGTCCATGATTTCTCTCGTTTCTAGTCTCTCCATCTCCTTGACTCATTACGACTCGATATAGAAATTTATGCACGCTTAAGATCGCTACACATTTCGATAACCTAGGGACATCACAACGCTAAGAAAATATAACATTGAGACTTAGAAATAATATTGTTGGGACTAAATAAATCAAGCGTTAAATTCATGACAACTTGCGAAAATCAACAAAATGATGAAAATACCCTTTATGAATCTCAGACCTCCAAAAAATCTTGGAAGTACCTTTATTGAATTTAGAATATGATTTTGAGTCTAACGGGACCCAAATCGATGAAAATAGGAAAATTTATGAAAAGTCACAAAAATACTGAAACACCCCTCAATGTCTAACTTTGACCTAGAGACTTTGACACTTAGGAAAATATGATTGAAAATAAATCTTCAACGGATTTATGAGTAACAGAAATCTAAAAAAAATTTCACACGAAAAGATGAAAAACTAACAAAAAATTTTAACCTTAATTAAACGACCAAAATAAAAAAAATTAAACAACCAAATTTGAAAATTTTAATAAATCAAAATAAATTAAAATCCAATCGACCAACAAATTAAAATTAAAATCCAATTGACTAATCAAATCAAGATTAAAATACGACCAACCAATCAAATTAAAGTTAAAATTCAATTAATCAATTAAAATTTAATTGACCAACAAAGTTAAAAATTCGATCAATCAATAAATTTAATCGACTAATTAACCAACTAAAAGTCAAACTAAAATCAATTGACCCATAAAATTTCAATTCAAATCAAAACAACCATTCAAAGTTAAAAAATAAAATTAAAATCGACCAACCACAAATTCATCGGTGAAGGACTATCAAGGTGTGAGAAGTATGGGGTCATCACTACTATTCTTCTAAAAAAACGTGAAAAGAATTAAAAGGAAAAAAGATCAAATCATTTATTTTTGGGATGTCTCAAACAAAAAAAGATGAAACAAAAAAAAGGAAGAAAAAGAAATGTGGAAAGAAAAACTAAAAAAGGGGAACACATTGGATTTCTAAATATTTCTAGAAATTAATAAATAAAAAAGGAAAAACAAAAAAAGGAAGAGATAAAAAATGAAAAAAAAACAATTATAAGATAGGGGAGCAAATTAGAAGGGGGACACATTCTCAATCATCAACTTCTTCTCTTCATAGACCCTCCCTCTCTCACCCTATACACGTTATCAATCAACAACTTATTCTCTACATGACTCTCTCTCTCACAGACGCTCTCTATCTCCAGCTCTCTTTCTTTCTATTAGACGTTCCCTCTTTTTCGCTTTTTTCATCTCTCCCTCTCCCCACGTTTTATAGGAAAAACGTCTCCATTCCAGTCGCCATTAATGTCCCACTCCTCTGATTTTCTTTTCTAGATAATGGAGGCAAGAAGAAGTAAAAGAAGAAGAGAAAAATAAGAAGAAGAAGAAAAAAGGTCCCCCCCCACAATCTTTGACATTTTTATAAATGCCCAAAATAGGCCCCCAACAATCTTTGTCATTCTATTGAATGCCCAAAACAATGCCACAACCATCTATTTTCTCTCCTCTTTTCTATGCCCATAACAACACCCCAACCATCTCTTTTCTCTCTTCTTTTCAACGTCCATAGCAGCCCCAGCCATCTCTTTTGTCTCTTCTTTTCAACACCAAGCAACAACGCTCTCAGGCATTTCTTTTGAACATCCAACAATAGCACATTCTCCATCTTCTTTTTCTCTATTCTTCTCAGCCCCACAACACTCTCATACACACTAACATTCCAACCGTATCTTCACTCTCCTCCATCAACAACTTACCAGTAGCACCTTCATCAGCGTTTCTTCTCTATCAAAGTATCCAATAGAAATACATCAATTTCTCTCTACTCTATTTTGCTACCTCTCTCTAGTTATTGTCAAATCGAGCTTGAAAGAATGCATGACAAGCACCATTCATTCATAGAAGTAAGTCAAGTTTTATTTTATGTTCATCTTCTTATTTTTTTTCTTTTCATTAATTCTTTCTTTTTTTCTTTCTTCAATCATCATGTAGTTTATGCCAAAAGGATATATTTTTTTTATTCATTTTTTATACTAATAGGATTTGAAGGCCCATTTTTTTTATTCTCTCTAGTTTTGTTCAAAGTCTTCATGTTTACATCGAGTTTTTAAGATCGCTTAAATTTTGATCCAAATCACTTTACTTACTTTTGTATTTGGAAGTAAAATCTGTTCAATTCGATGAATTTTGGTATGCGACGCATTGAATGATTTATGCCATGCAATGAGATATTTGTTAAATTGATAAATATTCAAAATGACTCTTTTGAAAATTCAGAAGTTAGCATTTATCTCTCTCGTTGATTTTGGAATTTCGTCTATGTGCATAATTTATCGATTTAAAGATTTCATAATTATAACTTGATAATTTGAAAAATTATAAATTGCATGTGTTTTGAAACTTTCTATTCATATTGTAATTTTCTATTTTAGAAAATCCACGTTTATAAATTTCTATTTGTGAAAGTTCATGATCAAAAGTTGATATTTTGAAAAACTCATATTTCGAACTTTCTAATATGAAAATTTCATAATTTTATATTTTAGAAAAACACATTCATAAATTTCTAATTTAAAGATTTCATATTTTAATAATTTCCTAATTTAGAAGTTTGCATTTTTCTATTTAGAAATTTCATCTTCATGGAAATGTGTTATTTTTTAATTCAAAAGTTTTATATTTTTTGAAACTTTCTATTATGGAGAATTCATTCTTATAAACTTCTAATTTGATTGATAATTCTTCATATATTCTTAAATTTCTAATTTAGGTAATTTCAAATTTCTAATTTAGAAGCTTCACAAGTTACCATTTTGAAAATTTCATTCATATTTTTCTAATTTGAAAAATCTTCACAAATTTCCATTATTCTTGATTTAGAATGTAAAATCCCAAGTTTTGATTTGTATCTCGAGAAAAATATAGTAGAATTTTGAGTAAATCCTAAAAGTGAGACTTAGGGTAAAATTGTAGGATTTTGTTCTGGTCTTTTTAATGAAATCTAACCTCACCATTAGATTCAAAATGGTCAGAATACATATTTTGGCATATAACAAGCTCAAATGCGAGTCTGAACAGAAAAGTTACAAAATCTTCGATTATCGAGTTGGACCAAATTAAAATAATGACTTTTTGCTAGAGTAAGAATTGTTAAGATTCGATTATACCATTGGGTTCATAACGAAAAATTATTGAACATGGATTATTTACTTATCATTTTTGAAACCCAAAAAGTCGAATTATTGTCAAATACGACAATGACATCAATTTTAGGGTCACATCAGGTCAAAAATGTAAATTTTTGTTACAAACAGAATTTTTAGAAATTGATCATACCATTATATTCGAAATGAAAAATTAGACAAAATAGAGTATTCATTCTTCACTTTTGAAATCTAGACGGTCAAGTTATCGTCAAACGAAACAATAGATAAAATACCGATTTCTTCTCAAAAATTTATATAAATAAATTTTAAAATTTTTTTCACTATTCATCTTCCAAATTCGTCCAAAAAACCAGCCAAAATTTTTTTTTTTTAAAAGATTTATTTTTTCTTTTATTTTCTACTTCAGATTCATCGCGATCAGATCGCCGTCGACTTCCGACATAAAATGAGAAAAGGTCCGTAGCCTCGACATCTATAAAATCCACTCAACTTCTTCTTATTTTCTCTTCTTTTTTGCCTTGTATCATAAAAAATCAACCATATATATATCCGGGAGTTTCGTAACTTCGACCTCGAATTTCAACTATTTCGGGGTCAAATCGTCATTCGTAGTAGAAGGGAGAAAAGACGACGACATTGAGATCTTTGAAACCACTGAGTCAAATTCAAAAATTAGCCACCTCGAAGTTCGATCCACTTCGATTTTGGTACACGCATTTCAATCCTTTCGCACAAAGAATGTAAGGAACTCTCAATTTCTATTAGTAATCATAGATTGTGAAAATTGCATTTATGATTTTATTAAAAATTTGTGATATATTTTTAAAAATATAGAATTTAATTGATTATTTGAAATTTACGTCAGAACTTACATATTTGATATGTTTAATTGTATTTTATAACAAATTATACGTGGGTAGGATATTTCACTGGGTTATTTCCGTCAGTTAGGTCCTATGCACCACTCGGACCCCGTTTTGATCTAAGTTTTGTATTTTTTCAATGTTATTGATAAAAATGAATTTCATAATTGGAAAAAATGATTAATATTCAATGAACTCATATTGAGTTGATGAATATCAGAAAGTGAATATTTTGTTCGATAGATTGAGAATTACAAAAATTAGAAAAAGGAAAAAATGGGATAAAACAAAAAACATATCTGAATCACATCCGAAGAGTGATGTCTGTATTTTACATCAAAAAAGATGGGATGTCACACCCCGTGCACATGCCAAACTAGGCCCGTGATCAACTAGGATAGCTGTGTGGTGATAGTGCTACACATGGTAGGCTCCATACGTTGACCCGTGGCTGCGGGTAGGAAATACGGTCAAGCAGTGATGTCTGCATTTTACATTGTTGTGTTGTGTGTAGGTTGGTGAATGGATATCCAGGGTTAATGTTAATGGTTGCATGTTTATTTACTTTCTGTTATCGCGAAGCGCTGTTTATTTTTCCGTTCCGTTATTTATTTTAGGCCGAGTGGTCATATTTGCATGGTAGGAAACTGGATATCCATTCTCAACCTTGTATTGTTAATTTCTCTATTTTTTTCAAATGAAAATAATATATATATATATATGTGTGTGTGTGTGTGTGTGTAGTTATTTTGTGAGCTGTTAAAGAGTTTGTGAATGCCTGAAAGGATAGTACGTCATATCATCCAGAGTGGTATATTATCTTGGGATGTACGATAGGGACCACCATGCTCATACATGGTATGGGACGCGTATGAGAGTGGAGTCACAACTAGAATCATGATTCATTCCTCTTTATCTTTATTAGTGAACTTATAATGTAAAAGTGGTCGTATATAGATGGTTTGTATATTTGGGAATCACATACACGCCCAGATAGGCATAGACAAAGATGATTAGTTAGTGATCACTAACAATCTATAGTAGTCGAACGTTTTGACACATTGAAAAGAGAGGTCACGTCAAACGGCCAGCCTGAGCCGGATAAATGGTCAACCAAGTGTGGTAAGTGCAGCGATAGCCACAAAATCAAGAACTAAAAGCTAATGAAGAATATGAAATATCATGTCCCAACTAGGAGCGATCCAGTCGTGAATCCCAACTTTCTGATTCTACTACTCCTTCATTGTGTATTATGTATATGTTGTTTTATTTTGCTGTATAAAATGAAATGCATGTTTAATGCTTCCATTTGGTCAATTAGATTTGTATAAGAAGAAAATGCTATAGTGGGTACTGTTGATTGATGTAATGTGAGTTTTAAAATATTTAGTTGCTCATCCCTAGCTATATGTACCAGTTAATCATAGTTTCTTCTATAAAACTTTGCATATTTTAAAATGATTCAGTATGTTTATTCGTTCATGTTAGAAGAGGTTATTAGCAGAAATTGTTTGCTTCCCTATCGGGTAACCATTGTTACTCACCATTTCCTTTTTCATTTTTTTATTTTAGATTTAGAGCTTAGCGAGGTAGGTATAGAGCACGAGTGAGGATTATCTGGTGGGTCAGATAGATGACCAAAGTCCTTTTTCAGATAAGCACTGGCCTATACCTAGCGGTGTCAAGTTGTCCAGGTAGTAATATAGATTTTGGTTTTGAGCGTTAGGAATTTTGTTAGAGTAAGGAATTTCGTGTTTCTAAAGTTCTTTTTCCACACTCTAATTTTCGTACACTATTAGATGTATATAGGCTTCCGCTAGTATTATATTTTGGATGTATATATGTAGGATTATGTATGTCATCGATTAAGTGCAGGTTGAACGCCTTGAAATGCTAACATAAACAGAGGAGACCATACCGAAATTTTGAAGCGCCACGTTGTGCCTCGAAATCTGACATGGGGCTTTATGTTAGCGTTTGGCGAAGCGTCACAAATGGTATCAGAGCATAGCATTAGATCCGTATGGGATACAGATCTGTTGTGTTTTGGAGAATTGGCTAATACCACAAATATTAAAACAATAATTATAGAGTATCATAGGAATCCGATATTCGAACTCATTAGTAGTTCCACATTGGAATTACGAGTTCTTCTGTATTTAGAAGTTTATAGAGCCTAGGAAGCCTAGGATAAGATTTTAGGTTTGTTCTATTTGTAGTGGAAATGGATTCCATTACTAAGTTCCAAGCTATGGTAGTAATTCATAGTTATGTAAGAGCGGTTTTGGCCTTATTCTGATAAGTGCCTTGTCACTGATGAACAGAAACGAGATGAGCGGACAAGGTAGAGGCAAAGGCCGAGAGAGAGGTCAGAACGTCGTAGAGGAAGAATAGGTACCTGATTAGACCCCCGATCCGATTGTAGACACCTCAATTTGAATGGGCCACTTCTCGAAAGGGCCCAAAAATATCGATTTTCCAAATAAATGGGCCAACGGGCCTTAAGGGCCCAAGTCATTGAAAAGTGACATTTTTACCAACCCGAAGCCCCTAAGACCTCTCAATGGTTTAGGAGGCCTACCAAAAGGACTCGGCCAACCTTACGCTTTCCCATTATTCACCGCTCCGCTTCCAAAAATTAAAAACGCCAAATTTTTGATAAATTTCACCAACTGGCCTAAAAAGCCCGATTCGCCAACACGTGGCATTTTTGATCAAACTAATGATTGCAAAAATCTAAAAAAATTAAAAAATTAAAAATGTGAGACTCGGGATACCTACCTCTCCTCTACTACCACCGCTCTGCCTCCGTATTCGTAAAAATCATAGGCCCACCTAAGGCCCACAAGCCCTCAACACTTTCCTAAATCGATTTCTCATCTTACCCCTAGCCTAAAATCAATCCCACATCACCTAAAATCTAAAACCAACCTATACCCTCAAGATCCATTTCAAAACAATCCTCAACCAATCCCTAAAATCCAAAACCATTTCTAAAACCCAAGCCCAAGACTACAAAGCCCACAAATCATTAACCATATCCAATTCATTATCCAACCCACAACCCTAACCCATAAACCACAACCCACATCAACCAATCACTCTTTTATCATCAAAAGATGACACATGTCATCACCCCATCTCACCTCCCTCATCCAACTACCTACCCCATTAATTTGCTTTAAATCCCATCTACCCACACATCAACCCATCACCTTTTCTCTCAAATCAAACACATCTACCCACACCCCTAACCTATACCTCCCCTAATCTACCCTCATCATTCCCTACAAAAACTACATCTACAACATAAACCTACACCATCCTCTCAAGTCAAACACTCAACCTCTCCCATCAACCTATCCCAATCCTTCATTTCCACCCACTTTAACACATGGCATCATCTCCTTCACCCTCCCAAAATATCATCAACCACCTCTTTAAATCCTCCATTCTCTTAAATCAAATATCATTTAATCACAACCACCATCTTAAACTCACCTCACCAAACACTCCACCCAAATGGGTTGGTAGGATCCAAACCATTTGGGTCAAAACTCACCCATTTAACCCCCCTTCCCTAAATACCCTCCAATCTCCTCTAAATTATACCCACTTCTCTCTTTAACTCATAACCATTCTACCATTTTTCTTCACTTCACCCCATTATATCCCTAAAATAACTCCTCAACATCTATAAATACCCTCCTCCTCTTCCCAAAAATGGCCCCCAACTTTCATTACAAAATTTCTCCCCAACACTCTCTCTACTAACAACCATCACCAATTCTCACCAAGTTTACCAACTCTCTCTCACAAATCCTCCACAAGTCTCACTAAAAAAAAAAATAAAAGAAATCCCTACTCTCTTTAATCACCTCTTCCCATTCTCATACTCTCATATTATACTAAGGACTCAAGAAGACTCAAAGAAAAAGAAGAAAAGAAGAAAAGAAGAAAAGAAGAAAGAAGATACAAGGTGGGTTCAAGGCAATCCCCTCCCTCTCTCTTCTACACCCTCTCCTCCTCCCTCTTCTATCACCCTCTCCCCTTCATTTTATTTTTTAGGATGAATGGACCCCAAGGCTAAAGGTCTATAAGGGTCATTTCCATCAATGGAATGACCCTATGATCAAGCTGAAAATGAACCCCTATCTAAGGTACAAATGCACAACACGTGGCACATCGTTTTTCGTATTTTTTTAATCAAAAATGACCGAGTTGAGTTGAGGTTACCACTATCTAGTGGGGAGAAAAAGGGTGCCTAACACCTTCCCTTTTCTCCAACCGAACCGCTTACCCGAATCTCAAGGGTTGATTCATCTTTATCCATCGAGAGTCACTAAATACCAAAAATGTCACATTTTCTAAAAAAAATGCACATCGGGTGACCATTCACACCCACTTACAAAAATGAATGGTGGCGACTCCAAACCATTGTAGATGTGTTCATCGTAATGGCGAAATCACGTGTCTACAGCTTGGTTACTCCACTGGGGAGTAAAGGCTCTACCCTCGTGTTAACTCGATTATTTGGGAAATTTTTTTTTTTATTTTTGCAAGCTAACAATACTTGTTGTGTTTGTTGTATTTATTTTTTAGGTAGGTTTCCTTTATTTATTTACTCACTTGAAAAAAAAAAATAAAAAAATCCGATTTTTACTTTATTTCTCCGATTATGTCCTTTTAAGCATGCATATCATCAAACAAATGAAAAAAAAAATTTATTTTTTGGCCCAAGCCAAAAACCAGAGGCAATGTGCCTCAAAATGGGTATAAAAAAATAAAAAAATAAAAAAAATAAAAAAAAATCGTTTTTCTTCTTTTTTGGCCGAATGGACAGTCGAACTTAAAATGATCATAACTTTATCGTCCGATCTCCAATTAGCTATTAGTGCATATCGATTTGGGGTAGAACAAAATTTTCTACCAAATGTGACATCGTTAGCAACATTTTGACAAGTCAGAATCGATTTTTGAGCTCATTTACTATCGTTTACGCTATCATTTCCATTTGACGTCTCGTCGCGATACAAAATGAGTAGGGAAAAAAGAGCATAAAAGAGGAAAAAAATTTGGCCCAAGCTAAAAACCAGAGGCAATGTGCCTCAAAATGAGAGCACAAAAAAAAATTTATTAAAAAAAAATTAATTTAATTTTAAAAATATAATATTTTTTTTTGCTCAACTTGTTCCTTACATCAGTCTTGGAAACTTTTCTTTTGGAACTTATTTTTATTTTAAGTTTTAAAGCTTCAAAAGATCAAACGGATCATCTTTTTCAAACTCAGGGCGTACCGCTCGCCACTTTTTGATTGATCAAAATGAAAATTCAAAGTGATCATCGGTTGGACTATAATAAAAAAAAGAAGAAGTCCTTTTATGATTAGTTCATTCGTAAAATTGAAAAAAAATGATAATAAAAAAAAAAAAAATCGATTGGTTGATGCTTAACTATGAATGTGCAACCCTTATGGACAAATTATCTAAAAGTTATGATCTGGCCAACGGGCCCACCCATCTGGAAAATGCCCCGGGCACACCCTATCCTATTTGCACACACCACTAGCACGTTTACTTTACTGTATTGCACGCTTGCATGTCCCTAATAGCCAACGTGGCACTAGTGCGTGGCCCGGTCTCCTCGGAGATGCGACGTCATTCATGAAAACCACAACTCCAATCACGTACCGTAAGGTATATAAAACTGGGCATCAATACCGTTTGATCAGGTGATTTTGAAAGATATATTGATACACCCACGTTGGAGCGACCTGAGCCTTTGTCCTATTGTAAGCCGCACGGTCACATGTCCCGATTGCCAACGTAGTACTAGTACGTGGTCGGTCCCCTCGCGGGATGCGAAAACCATTTATGAAAGCTACAACTCCTGACTCGTACCTGTAGGCATATAAAAGATAATCCAAGTATATCAATTGCACTTCTTGGTCAAAACCAGTGCCTAAGCAAGATCCTGCCCCGCTGTACCCTACTGTACGAGGGGGATAGACTACGTCTATTCTAGATGAGAGGTACTTAAGTGGGCCTTTGCTCAGCATCGTGCGCCACCTCTCAACTGAGATCAAACTGGCTGTTTTTGGCTTCAGAGAAGTGAATTGAAGTTTTAGATTATCACCTATACGGTATATCAAACCAAGTCACCACGTACCGTCTGATTGAGTACGCTTGAGAGGTATATAGGTGTGCTTGGGCAAGAGTGGCCAGATAAAAATGCATTGCAGTAGTAAGCTTAGAGTCTAGAAACCTTCCCTGTAAGTCACGACTCGAACTTATCGCGGGTGTTCCCGGGTTGTTGAATGAAACCTGATGATTGATGTATGTGAATGATGTGAATAATGAGATCAAAGTGTATGATTGTCCTCAAGGGTCAAAATTTTGTTAAAATGGGTACACCGACCCAATAAAGAATCCATTTCTTGCAAAAATTCAATAATGACCCAGTCCATCTCGATCCAATGATCAGGATAGGCCGGGCCATTTAAATCAAAATGAAAATCAAAATTTCAAAAAAGAAAAGTGTTTTCAAGAAAGTGTTTCAAAAGAAAAGTAATTTTACATAGACCTTGGAAATGTACTGAACTATTCTCTTGTGTCAACTCAGGATGCTGGCTACAGGCAATAACCCAATCGACCAATTGGTCAAAACAACCATTACGGGGATGCACACCGTAGAGAAATTCAACTTTGCAAAATTCATGTTGAGATGCGCCCTATACTTTCACGAATTTGAGATAGATTGGAATCTTTTGCGCGCTATGGCTAAGCGTTGGAACCCTTATCTTCACATCTTCCACATTGGGCATATGCACTTGTGTCCTACCCATGAAGACTATTGTGGCATCATGAGGATATCTACTTCAGGTCCTCTAGTCAGGCCTTCATTGAAGACAGGATATTCTGGTGACCTCGCCACAGGCCTAAACATTTCAAAGGAAGAAGCCAAGGCCTTAGTCCGTAACGGGAGATTGGATTTAGTACCCTTATTGAGTCCATACCACTCTCGTAGTCATCCCATCAATGTAAAACCAGAAGCTTGGAGAGCCACTAGAGACTATCGATTATGTTTAGGGATCCTAGCCCAATACATGCTGACCTCCAAAAGTGAAGGCCAAACTGTTCCTGAGTCTTTCATAGACATAGCTTCCCAACTCTCTAGAAAAGCCATTCCCGTACCTCTTATTCTAGCTGAAACTTTCTCAGGTTTGGATGCCATAAAAAATGGTGAGGGAAGGGATTTCAAAGGAAGCCCTCACCTACTTTATATGTGGCTCTGCGACCGTCTCAAAATTGTGGACATTCCTTCAACCCTCGAGTATAGGCCAGAGCACTTTTCCAGGAGAAACATGTTAGTGCGTCACAACTCAGTCAAGGCTTGGGGCAAATGGTTGGATTCTCGTCTTGCACGTCATATTGGTTTGAGATGCCCTTGGTGGATGACGGACTACCCTGTTTTAGGTACCAAAGGATCCTATTATGTCCGTTTGATCGGACTAGAGGAGACATCTTTTTACCAACCTGCTTTGATCCCAGAACAGTACGGAGTACCTATAGAGTTTTCGCTACCTCAACACAAACAATTCTTTTCTCCCGAACCATTGACTGAAAAGTTAGTGCATCTCATTGAGAAGGCGTGGAACAAGCGCACCTTAGGTATCCAGATGGACCAGCAGAGTTCAAGGAGTCTAGTTGTTAGAACAAGAGAAGCAAGCCTAACTGTCCCAGCAATCCTGATGACGATCAAAACAAATCCAAGCGTCCATGTAAAAAAAGTAAGTCAAAGTTATTGAAAGTTGTTATTCAATGAAAATCCTATTTGTCAAACAAATTTTCAATAGTTCAATGAAATTTCTCTCAGTTTATTTGTGGATAATCATGGCATAAATGAATTGTTTAATGGGTTGGTGTACAAAATTCAAAATGTAATCTTCTTTTTCAAAATGTTTTACCGACCCATGTCAATACCAGTCCCGTGCTGATGAAACTTCTTTTTCAAATCTCTTTTACCGACTCCGTGTCGATGCCAGCTCCGTGCTGATGTAATCACTTTTAATTTTACCGACTCCGTGTCGATGCCAGCTCCGACTGATGTAATTCTTTTTCAAAATCCTCTTTTACCGACTCCGTTTCGATGCCAGCTCCGACTGATGTAATTCTTTTTCAAAATCCTTTTTACCGACTCCGTGTCGATGCCAATGTGTGATGAAATCGTTTTTTAATTTGTACCGACTCCGTGTCGATGCCAGCTCCGTGCTGATGTAATCACGTTTAAATTTTACCGACTCCGTGTCGATGCCAGCTCCGACTGATGTAATTCTTTTTCAAAATCCTTTTTACCGACTCCGTGTCGATGCCAACTCCGTGTTGATGAAATCATTTTTTAATTTGTACCGACTCCGTGTCGATGCCAGCTTCGTGCTGATGTAATCACTTTTAAATTTTACCGACTCCGTGTGATGCAGCTCCGACTGATGTAATTCTTTTCAAAATCCTTTTTCCGACTCCGTGTCGATGCCAACTCCGTGTTGATGAAATCGTTTTTTTAATTTGTACCGACTCCGTGTCGATGCCGGCTCCGTGCTGATGTAATCACGTTTAAATTTTACCGACTCCGTGTCGATGCCAGCTCCGACTGATGTAATTCTTTTTCAAAATCCTTTTTACCGACTCCGTGTCGATGCCAACTCCGTGTTGATGAAATCATTTTTTTAATTTGTACCGACTCTGTGTCGATGCCGGCTCCGTGCTGATGTAATCACGTTTAAATTTTACCGACTCCGTGTCGATGCCAGCTCCGACTGATGTAATTCTTTTTCAAAATCCTTTTTACCGACTCCGTGTTGATGAAATCGTTTTTTAATTTGTACCGACTCCGTGTCGATACCAGCCCCGTGCTGATGTAATCACTTTTATCTTATCGACTCCGTGTCGATGCCAGCTCTGGCTGATGTAATTCTTTTTCAAAATCCTCTTTTACCGACTCCGTGTTGATGCTAGCTCCGGCTGATGTAATTCTTTTTCAAATCCTTTTTACCGACTCCGTGTCGATGCCAACTCCGTGTTGATGAAATCGTTTTTTAATTTTACCGACTCCGTGTCGATGCCAGCTCCGTGCTGATGTAATCACTTTAAATTTTATCGACTCCGTGTCGATGCCAGCTCCGTGTTGATGAAATCGTTTTATTTTAATGACTCTGTGTCGATGAGCCCCGTGCTGATGTATCACATCTTACGACTCCGTGTCGATGCCAGTTCGGCTGATGATGTAATTCTTTTTCAAAATCTTTTACGACTCCGTGTCGATGCCAGCTCCGACTGATGAAATCATTTAAAATTTACCGGCTCCGTGTCGATGCCAGCTCTGGCTGATGTAATTCTTTTTCAAAATATTTTGCCAGTCCCGTGTTGATACCAACTTCGCGTTAATGTCGGCTCCGAGCAAAGAACCCTTTTTAAAACTCGTTTGCTTTAAATAAATAACTTTACCCGACCTAAATAATGTCAGGCATTTTTCTTTTTGTAAACAAGATAGTAATGGCCTTATCTTCTGTACCCAAAGGTGGCCAAACGAAAGAAGTACAAACACCTGAGAAGCCTCCGTATTTCCTTCGATCTACATCAACTATGAGCAACTCAGAGATCCACAACCTGCGACAAGTGAACTTGCCGAAGCTAATGCAATGATAGCGAAGCTAATAGAAACAACGAAAAGACAAGAACAAATGTTGATGGCTGTTTTTAGTAATACTAACTTCCTACAAGCGCAAGCCGCTCAGCACCAAGCATCTGGATCAAATCCGGAACCCTTGAACAGACACAACCAGATCAACAGACCACCCACCTCCTACGGTGCCAATGTATCAGGGCCCTCCACTTTACATCCCACAGAATCACCACCCCCGGTGGTAATCCCAGATGATGAGTGTGACTTCAGGGTGCCTGAGGCCAAAAATGCCACTGATAACAAATGGCCCAGCAGATAGAGTCTCTCCAAGAAGAAATGAGACAAATGAAGGGTACAAATACTTTAGGAGGGACAAGATTCAGGGACCTTTGCTTTTATCCTAATGCACAGTTGCCGGCCAAATTCAAATGTCCGGAATTTGAGAAGTACAATGGGGTGGGGGTGTCCTCTGTCACATCTAAAACTATACTGCGGATCCATGTGCCAATACGGCGAAGATGACAGGCTACTGGTGCAGTTGTTTCAAAGAAGCTTGACAGGGCCTGCACTCAAATGGTTTTCCGGATTGGACCATACGCTTATCAAAAGTTGCAAGACTTGGCTGAAATGTTCTGGCATAATTATCGGTTCAACACAGATGTAGGTCTGGATCGAAATGATATGGCCAAGATGACTAGAAAGCAAAGGGAAACAGTAAAAGAGTACGCCCAGAGATGGCGGGAGTCTGCTTCACAAGTGAGGCCTGCAATGACTGAACAAGAGATGAACACCACGTTCATCTCAACACTAGGGCATGCCTTCTATACTCATCTAGTTGGACACACCACAGGCACTTCTCAAATTTAGTTCAAGTGGCAGACCGGGTCGAGGACGGGATCCGGACTGGTTTAATATTTGACTTCACAGCCCTAAGTGCAGCGGCAGGGACATCGGCACAAAAGAAGTTCGTGCCTTTTTCAAAAAGAAAGAGGAAAACTCAAGTCAACAATGTACAACCCAGCCAACCTCTTTTCATTCAGGCACCAGTTCAGAGGCCGCAGGCACCACAAGTCCCTTGGGCGCCAGTACCTCGAGCTGCTTGGGCTCCAGCACCGCAGAACCCCTTTCAGACAGTTCCTCTGCAAGCACAACCAGCACCACAGTATGGGCAAAACCAGCAGGCACGACCTAACAGGGTAAACAGAGTATTTACCAGATGCCCATGACACTATCAGAATTACTGCCACTCTTACTCAGAGGAGAATATCTGGTAAAACGTCCACCAAATCCTGAGGCTGTGAAAAGGGCCAGGGTACAACCCTAACCTGCTCTGTGAATTCCACATGGGTGCACCAGGGCACTCCACAGATCAATGCTGGCAGCTCAAGCATCAAGTACAGAACCTGATCGATAAAAAGGCTCTCATCCTAGATGGGCCTGCCAACCCACCCCAACAACAGAACATCAACCAAAATCCCCTACCTACTCACAATGGAGAGGGGAGTGGGCACAGGGTAAATGTTGTCTGTGGAGAACTCGACTTCAATCCCTCAGATTTAATAGCGCCTATCGGTCCAAAATCAGGGTCTACTTAACTCAGGGATCAGAAGCACCAACAATCAGCACAATCAATCGTCATACAACAAGCTTCACCCAAATTCACTACCACCTCTCAGATGTCTGACCTCACCATCCATCCCACTCATCAAATTCCCAATACTGCTACTCGACCGCCTCTTATTATACCATATGCCTCACAAGGTTCTCTCAATATATGACTCGACCACCTCTTCACATACCATACACCGCATCTTCACGTCCACCACTCATCATCCCATACACTCCATCGACTGCTCCTGCTACCATTTCATCCAAATCATCACCACCACCCCTCATTCTCAATGTAAAACCCGAGCTGCCTCCCATGACTATACTCACCCAAACCATTCCCCTATAACTCTATCCAAGCAGTTCCCTTGGAGTTACGAGACAACCATCACCACGAACTCCGGGGTTGAAACCATGAAGAAAGCAATGGTGGCCGACATTGGGCATATGACAAGGGCAGGGCGATACAAAAAAATATAAAAAAGGGGGTAAGCATCAGGGAAGAGACTGAAAAAACAACAAGGCATGACGGATAAAGAAAAGAAAAGTAAAAGGAAAGACAAATGAGCGAGAGTGAACAGAAAGAAGAGAAGGCGAAAGTGACGGATAAGGAAGCTGCAGACTTTATTAAACTCATTCTCAAGAGTGAGCATAATATAGTGGACAGATTGAACAAACAGCCGGCTCAAATCAGTATCCTGGGTTGATGCAAAAGTCAGAAGAATACCAAGAGGCATTACTGAGAGTTTTGGAAAAATCGCATGTACCTGCAACTACCTCACCCGCGGAACTAGAACAAACGATTAGCCAGATAATGGCCCCCAATCCCATTATCTTCACTGAAGATGAATTTATGCCTGGAGGAACGGGGCACGTCGAGCCACTAAAAAAAATGGTCATATGCAAGGGCATGATGGTTGCTAGGGTACTGATTGATAACGGGTCAGCGCTTAATGTTTGTCCGCTTGAGACCTTCCGGAAACTCAACGCTGATTGGTCACATGTCAAGCCAAACAACAAAGTTGTCCGAGGCTTTGACAGATCGAGAAGGGATTCTCTAGGAGAAGTGGATCTACCTGTCACAATAGGCCCATGTATATTCGAAGTAACGTTTGAAGTCATGGAAATACCAACAACCTTCAACTTATTGCTGGGTAGGCCATGGATCCATATTGCCGGGGCAGTACCGTCCTCTCTACACCAAAGAGTCAAGTTCATCATGGGGCAGAGAATGATATCAGTGCTGGCAGAAAATCTTATCCCGGCTGGAAGAGCTCCGGATGTGCCATTTATCGACATTGAGATGACGAAGGACAAAGCACTATATCACTCTTATCAATTCGCCGCTGTCAATCATATTGAAAAGGGCAGGAGAAGGTAAAAGCAAAACTATCCAGACCAATCTGATGGTTGGTCGGGTTATGAAAAGGGCAGGTTATCGACCCAAGCAAGGGTTGGGACCAGGAGGAAGGGAGAAATAAGCCGTCGAAGTCAAAAAGCATACTCTTATTTTGGTCTGGGGTTTAGGCCCACAAAGAGGGATATTGCAGAAATGAATGACAAGAAAAAGGAGCTCCGGCTAGCAAGAAAGCAAAACCGTGATCCGAACATCTGGAATCTGGGCCGAGTCCCTCACATCAATGTTAGCTTCCCAAAATCCATATCAGACCTGAACGACCTATCAGAACTGCCATCAACAAAGAAGCCAAAAATGGTAAATCCTAAACCAGTGCACCCAGTCGTTGAGTCCCAATCATCCTTCATAGAAGGCATTGATGTTCTATTCAATGGGGATTCCGATGAAAGTCCACCAGAGACCACTCTAGAATCCACCCAAGTGAAAATCACCACAAGCTACGAGAAAAAATCACCATTCCCCACTGGCATCGACTGGGCATCAGTCGTCATCCCACCAAGCTTGGGAGGGACCATGCCCCAATCTGAAAAAAATCAATCGGAGATCATGGTTATCTCCAAACCACCAACCAAATCATCCAACGAATCACTTTCACATCTCATCCGGCCCCTCAGAGAAGGGGAAGTTCTGAACAATTGGGAGGAATTCCCATTGACCCTTGAGGCTGTTGAGGCCTAAAAAAAAAAACGCCGTTAAACGAATCTAGTTTGTCCGAGGATCATAACTAGCCCTCGTCCTCGGGTAAAGACTGTTTTGAGGGCTCCCTATCTTTATTAATGAATTCGCATGATTGTTCTTCTTATTTCAGGTATTCGAAAAGTAACAAAAAAACAAATATTCCTCAAAAGTAAAAAAATCAAAAATTTCTCAAAAGTCAAAAAATCAAAAAGCTTTCAAATTGAAAAAAATAGATATTTTCCAAAAAGAGTTTTCAAGGGATATGTCTCAATCAAATGAGTACCCAGATAAAACAGAATTTGAAAGGGACGAGTATGATTTCGATCTTGAACTCGACTTTGACCTCATGGGGATCGAAGAAGAGTCTGAGGACGAAATGGAGTACCCGCCTAAAGAAATCAAAGACTTGGTAGAACGTCACGAGAAAGGTGTTCAGCCAAACATTGAGGATACAGATTCAATCAATCTTGGTACCGAAGAGGACCCACGAATTGTCAAGATCGGAGCCTTATTAACGTCACAACAAAGGAAGAAATGATCAAACTCTTACAAGATTATCAAGATGTCTTCGCATGGTCGTACAGGGATATGCCGGGATTGGACACAGATCTTGTCGTGCACAAGCTACCAATTGCCTCCGGAAGCAAGCCGATCAAGCAGAAATTGAGAAGATTAAAGCCAGAATGGACCCTCAAGGTCAAGGACGAAGTCATGAAACAGTTCGAAGCCGGATTTCTTGCAGTCTCTACGTACCCTGAGTGGTTGGCTAATGTCGTCCCAGTACCCAAGAAAGATGGGAAGGTACGCATGTGTGTTGACTATCGGGACCTAAACAAGGCCAGTCCTAAGGATGATTTCCCACTTCCACACATCGACACTCTAGTCGATAGTACAGCAGGGCATGGCATGTTCTCGTTCATGGACGGCTTTTCAGGCTATAACCAAATAAAAATGGCGGAAGAAGACCAGGAAAAGACTGCATTTATCACGCCATGGGGTACTTTTCACTACAAAGTCATGCCATTCGGGCTGAAGAACGCAGGGGCGACTTACCAACGGGCAATGACCGCACTATTCCACGATATGATCCACAAGGAAATGGAAGTCTACGTAGACGACATGATTGCTAAATCCAGCATTGAAGAAGATCATCTGGTAAATCTAAAGAAGTTGTTCGACAGGCTGAGGAAATACAGTTTAAGGCTAAATCCTGCAAAATGTGTATTCGGGGCAACATCGGGCAAACTACTAGGTTTCATCGTCAGCAGAAGAGGCATCGAGATAGATCCGAAAAAAACCAAGTATATCCTCGAGATGAAAGCACCCGTTTCAGAGAGAGATGTTCGGGCATTCTTGGGGATGATACAGTATATTAGCCGTTTCATTGCTCAGCTCACGCCTATCTGTGAGCCAGTCTTCAAACTACTCAGGAAAGACACGCCAAAGAAGTGGAACAAGGACTGTCAGGAAGCGTTCGACAAGATTAAGCAATATCTGCTCAATCCACCAGTCCTAGTCCCTCCTACTCTAGGGCGACCTTTGCTGATGTACATCTCGGTACAAGAAACGTCAATGGGGTGTGTGCTAGGGCAACACGATGAATCAGGACGGAAAGAACAGGCCATCTACTATCTCAGCAAGAAATTTACTGAATATGAAGCAAAATATTCAACGCTTGAGAAGACTTGCTGCGCATTAGTCTGGGCATCTCAACGACTACGTCACTATTTGCTGAGTTACTCGACTATGCTAATCGTAAGGATGGACCCCCTGAAATACCTATTCGAGAGACCAGCATTAATAGGTTGCACTGCAAAATGGCAACTATTGTTATCTGAGTTTGACATCACCTATGTCACTCAAAAAGCCATCAAAGGGCAAGCAATCGCCGACCACCTAGCCGAGCACCCGTTGCCTGACTACGAGCCATTAAAAATGAACTTTCCTGATGAAGCCATACTGATCACTGAGGTTGAAGACGATAATGAGGAACCAGGATGGAAAATGTTTTCGACGGAGCAGCCAATCAGAAAGGAAATGGAATAGGGGCAGTTCTGATCAAGCCAGATGGATCCCACGTGCCAATCGCAATCAGACTAAAATTTCAATGTTCCAACAATGAGGCTGAATACGAAGCATGCATAGCAGGGTTGAAGGCAGCACTGGATCTCGAGGTAGATGAAATCGATGTTTTCGGAGATTCAAGCTTAGTAGTCTATCAGACGACTGGAGAATGGAAGACCCGAGAGCAAAGACTGGTCCCTTACCACGAGTATCTGGAAGAACTAAGCTCACGCTTCGATAGGATTTCATTCACGTACATGCCGAGAGCTAAGAATCAGTTTGCAGATGCACTAGCTACACTGGCCTCTATGATCAACATCTCGGAAGACTTAATCATCGACCCTATTGAGATTGGAATTCAAGATGAGCCAGCCTATTGCTTACCCGTTGAAGTAGAAGAATCTGAAGAAAAGCCATGGTATTCTGACATCAAGGCATATCTTGAAGATCGAACACTCCCCTCAGACGCAACGCCAAATGATAGAAGGACCATTCAGAGGCTAGCAGGACAATTTTTCTTGAGCAACGGTATTCTGTACAAGAAGTCGCACCATGAGATCTTACTTAGGTGTGTGGCAGAAACAGAAGCGAAACGACTAATTGAGACTGTACATGGGGGAGTCTGCGGACCTCACATGAATGGTCATATGCTTGCTAAGAAGATCATGAGGATGGGATACTATTGGTCGACAATGGAAAGTGACTGCTATCAGCATGTCCGCAAATGCCATCTATGCCAAATATATGCCAACAAGATCAATGCCCCACCTTCAGAACTACATAATATGACTACTCCTTGGCCCTTCTCACTCTGGGGCATGGACGTCATTGGGCAGATCTCGCCAAAAGCTGCAAATGGGCATCGTTTCATCCTTGTTGCTATCGATTACTTCACAAAATGGGTAGAAGCTGCATCATACGCCAATGTTACCAAGAGCAACGTCATGAAGTTTGTCAAGAACAACATCATTTGTCGGTATGGACTTCCAAGCGGATTGGTAACTGACAATGCTAAGAACTTCAAGAACAAAGATATGATCAAAATGTGCGAAGACTTCCAGATCACTCATCACAACTCTGTACCCTACAACCTAAGATGAATGGAGCAGTCGAGGCAGCCAACAAGAACATCAAGAAAATAATCGAGAAGATGGCAGTTACATACAAAGATTGGCACGACATGTTGCCCTTTGCACTACACGCCTACCGTACTTCGTTCAGAACTTCGACTGGGGCAACTCCGTATTCATTGGTCTACGGAATGGAAGCAGTCTTACCCGTAGAGGTTGAGATTCCCTCCCTCCGAATCTTAAAAGAAGCAGAGCTAGATGAGACTGAATGGATTCAAGCTCGGTTTGATCAGCTGAATCTGATTGAAGAGAAACGCCTTGCAGCCATTTGTCATGGACAGATCTATCAACGACGAATAGCTCGTGCCTATAACAAGAAAGTTAAGCCTAGGCATTTCTCGCCAGGAGACCTGGTCTTAAAGAAGATTCTACCAATTCAAGAAGACGCCAGAGGAAAGTTCAGACCAAACTATGAGGGACCATTCATCGTACAGAAGGTAATGACAGGAGGAGCTCTGATTCTCACAGAAATGGACGGACAAGTCTTCCCGCAACCGATCAATGCTGACACTGTTAAGAAATATTACGCCTAAGACCTGAGCCTGAGATGACGAAAGGCCATTTTTGTTATCCCAAACAAACCATCACACCCTAGTCAACCCTTTTGAGCCATCACGTTCATTTCTTAACCTAAGACTGGGGCAAGTCAACAACTACAAAAAAAAAGAAAAAATGATCAGAAAGAAATAGAAAAATCAAAAGTATCAAAAGTACTCCTGGCCCGCATGAGGATAAACTGTGAACGGCTAAAAATACAAAAAAAAAATCAAGAAAGTCAAAAACTCGAACACTTGATCTTCGCTCAACCCAAATCTCCAGCCTAAACAAGTTCGAGAGACGCTGGGAGGAGACATAGATCACTTTTCCGAAACAAAAATAGACGAATCCCATGTTTATTCCATTTTAGATCCAGACCTTAACCTTTTTGTAACCTTCCACTACCATAAGCCTAAGCCAACGTTTCGTCCTACTTAAAGTCCTTTTTGATCAGGAAATGTTCTAGGGCAACATAAAGACAGTGGCAACACCAATGATCTTGCAACTTGGTCCGGACCTCAAAGTCTTGTCAGTCGTTGGAAGACTCGAGAGGGGAATCCAGATCGGATATTCGAAAAAAAAAGAGTACCCCTACAAGAGTAGAGTCGTCGATCTTGCAGCTCAATTTAAGTCACCAAGCCAAAATAGTTTTCCAATACCATAGCACTGGGAATGACTCTAAAGGAATCAAAAGAGTAATTGACGTTTATATCCTCTGTGATTGGCAAAAATACCAAGATCGTCGCAACCAAAGGTTTTACAAACTTTGAATTTATCGTACTAATATGATAAAGATATTTTATAAAATTTCAAAAAAGAAAAACTACTATTTTGGCCGATGATGAAGATTCTATAGGACTTATTCAAACTTCAAGTTTTCAAAGCATTAGATACACCTGAGGCCAAGTAAGTACAAAACCTATTTTCTTTGCATTAATCTTTCAACATTTTGTAAAAAGAGTCAAGGCGTTCCTACAAAGCACGGATTTGGGCAGCCCGACTCATCATCAATTTTTCAGCCTGACTCATCATCACGACTCACTAGACAAGACGCGAAGGCATCGAAGAAGGGACCGCAGGCAAGCCCCTCCTAAGATTACTCTCCGGGCCTACTGAGGTAGATAAACCATTGATCATCGAACTTACAGTTGCAGCAATGGAAGAGTTTATAAGAATGACCTAACTAGGGAAATCCTTATGGATGCGTGACTTTAACGATGCTTATGAGATTCTAAGTGAAGATGAGTACATACAAACATTCCCGAGGGGAATTGGACCAAAACTATGTGGATTGAAATCAGAAGCTTCTCGAGAAACTGCCGTTGTTATCATGAATCACATTAACCTTGTTGAGATCCTTATGGATGTGAATCAGTGGTCCACCGTGTTTTCTAACATTGTTTCAAAAGCAACAACTTTTGAAGTCGTATCAATAGGCGTAGCAGAAAACTACAATGGAGCCTTCCAAGTGATGACAACAGAATTTCAAGTCCCTTCACCTCTTGTTCCGACTCGAGAGAGTTTCTTTGTAAGGTATTGTGAACAACATGCTGAGGGAATTTGGGTGGTGGTCGATGTTTCCTTGGATCATTTGCGTCCTAGCCTGATATCGAGATGTCGAAGAAGACCATCAGGTTATTTAAATCCAAGAAATGCCAACTGGTTACTCCAAGGTTATATGGGTCGAACACGTAGAAGTGGATGATAAAGCAGTTCATAGTATAAAACACTGGTTAACTCCAACCTTGGGTTTGGTGCAAAGCGTTGGGTTGCTACCCTAGATCAACAATGTGAACGCCTTGCAAGTGTTATGGCTAGTAACATATCCGCTGGAGATGTTGGTGTGTGATCACAAGTCAAGAAGGGTGAAAGAGTATGTTGAAGTTAGCTGAAAGAATGGTGATGAGTTTTTGTTCTGGTGTAAGTGCTTCTACTGTTCACACATGGACAACATTATCGGGAAGTGGCGCTGAAGATGTAAGGGCCATGATTGGAAAAAGCATAGATGATCTCGGCAGGCCTCCTGGTATTGTGCTAAGTACAGCTACTTCTTTCTGGCTTCCAGTCCCACCAAAGGGAGTTTTCAATTTCCTTCGCGATGGGAACTTTAGAAGTGAGTGGGACATTCTTTCTAATGGCGGTGCTGTTCAAGAAATGGCACATATTGCTAATGGTAGAGATCCTGGTAACTGTGTTTCTCTACTGCGAGTTAATACTCCAAATTCCAGTCAGAACAACATGTTGATATTACAAGAGAGTAGCACCGATGCAACGGGCTCTTTTGTAATCTATGCTCCTGTTGATATTGTTGCAATGAACGTGGTTCTAAATGGGGGAGACCCAGACTGTGTAGCACTCATTCTCCTTGGTTTTGCTATACTCCCTGATGGGCTAACAGTAAATAGAGGTAGAATTACTGAAGTTGGGTCTGGTGGATCTCTATTGACTGTCGCATTCCAGATCTTGATCGATTCGGTTCCAACTGCAAAACTCTCTCTTGGATCTGTGACAGCTGTTAACAACCATATTGCGAGTGCTCCAATAACAAAACTCTCTCTTGGATCAGTGACAACTGTTAACAACCATATTGAGAGTGCTCCAACAGCAAAACTCTCTCTTGGATCAGTGACAGCTGTTAACAACCATATTGCTTGTGCTCCAACTGCAAAACTCTCTCTTGGATCAGTGACAGCTGTTAACAACCATATTGCTTGTGCTCCAACTGCAAAACTCTCTTGGATTTGTGTTGACTGCTAACAACCTCAGTGCTTGCACCGTTGAAAGGATCAAAGGTATCAAAGGACAATGCATGAATTGAGAGGGTTAGCGTATTATAGAAACAGAGCAAGATCAACAAAAGAAGGTAACAAAAAAAAAATATCAAAAGAATTTCAAAAACCTTTCGAGTTGCACTCAACTCTGATTTGTCAAAACACGATCGAAGAAATAGTCCGATTTAAAAACTCATCAAATTTTCATCAAATCAAAGATCTCACACGAGCTCCGCGCCATCGAGATCAATGAATTAATAAGGCAAAACTCTGTCAGACCCCGTGCTTAAGTAACCATTTTCCACAAAAATCTTCAATACAATCGATAATTCAAGATCGTGTTTTTACAGAATTTTTCTGGCCCGTACAAATAGGGGTTTAGATTATTCTTTGCAGTTCTTTGCACGCAATTCCTGCAAAGAAGGGCAGCTGTAGACACCTCAATTTGCACGGGCCACTTCTCGAAAGGGCCCAAAAATATCGATTTTCCAAATAAATGGGCCAACGGGCCTTAAGGGCCCAAGTCATTGAAAAGTGACATTTTTACCAACCCGAGGCCCCTAAGACCTCTCAATGGTTTAGGAGGCCTACCAAAAGGACTCGGCCAACCTTACGCTTTCCCATTATTCACTGCTCCGCTTCCAAAAATTAAAAACGCCAAATTTTTGATAAATTTCACCAACGGGCCTAAAAAGCCCGATTCGCCAACACGTGGCATTTTTGATCAAACTAATGATTGCAAAAATCTAAAAAAATTAAAAAATTAAAAATGTGAGACTCGGGATACCTACCTCTCCTTTACTACCACCGCTCCGCCTCCGTATCCGTAAAAACCATAGGCCCACCTAAGGCCCACAAGCCCTTAACACTTTCCTAAATCGATTTCTCATCTTACCCCTAGCCTAAAATCAATCCCACATCACCTAAAATCTAAAACCAACCTATACTCTCAAGATCCATTTCAAAACAACCCTCAACCAATCCCTAAAATCCAAAACCATTTCTAAAACCCAAGCCCAACACTACAAAGCCCACAAATCATTAACCATATCCAATTCATTATCCAACCCACAACCCTAACCCATAAACCACAACCCACATCAACCAATCACTCTTTTATCATCAAAAGATGACACATGTCATCACCCCATCTCACCTCCCTCACCCAACTACCTACCCCATTAATTTGCTTTAAATCTCATCTACCCACACATCAACCCATCACCTTTTCTCTCAAATCAAACACATCTACCCACACCCCTAACCTATACCTCCCCTAATCTACCCTCATCATTACCTACAAAACCTACATCTACAACATAAACCTACACCATCCTCTCAAGTCAAACACTCAACCTCTCCCATCAACCTATCCCAACCCTTCATTTCCACCCACTTTAACAATTGGCATCATCTCCTTCACCCTCCCAAAATATCATCAACCACCTCTTTAAATCCTCCATTCTCTTAAATCAAATATCATTTAATCACAACCACCATCTTAAACTCACCTCACCAAACACTTCACCCAAATGGGTTGGGTAGGATCCAAACCATTTGGGTCAAAACTCACCCATTTAACCCCCTTTCCCTAAATACCCTCCAATCTCCTCTAAATTACACCCACTTCTCTCTCAAACTAATAACCATTCTACCCTTTTTCTTCACTTCACCCCATTATATCCCTAAAATAACTCCTCAACATCTATAAATACCCTCCTCCTCTTCCCAAAAATGGCCCCCAACTTTCATTACAAAATTTCTCCACAACACTCTCTCTACTAACAACCATCACCAATTCTCACCAAGTTTACCAACTCTCTCTCACAAATCCTCCACAAGTCTCACTAAAAAAAAAAAACAAACAAAAGAAAACTCTACTCTCTCTAATCACCTCTTCCCATTCTCATACTCTCATATTATACTAAGGACTCAAGAAGACTCAAGAAAAAGAAGAAAAGAAGAAAGAAGATACAAGGTGGGTTCAAGGCAATCCCCTCCCTCTCTCTTCTACACCCTCTCCTCCTCCCTCTTCTATCACCCTCTCCCCTTCATTTTATTTTTTAGGATGAATGGACCCTAAGGCTAAAGGTCTATAAGGGTCATTTCCATCAATGGAATGACCCTATGATCAAGCCGAAAATGAACCCCTATCTAGGGTACAAATGCACAACACGTGGCACATCGTTTTTCGTATTTTTTTTAATCAAAAATGACCGAGTTGAGTTGAGGTTACCACTATCTAGTGGGGAGAAAAGGGTGCTTAGCACCTTCCCTTTTCTCCAACCGAGCCGCTTACCCGAATCTCAAGGGTTGATTCATCTTTATCCATCGAGAGTCACCAAATACCAAAAATGTCACATTTTCTAAAAAAAATGCACATCGGGTGATCATTCACACCCACTTACAAAAATGTATGGTGGCGACTCCAAACCATTGTAGATGTGGTCATCGTAATGGCGAAATCACGTGTCTACACCGATAGCGTAGATAATGTCATTTATGGGGCAGCTAACTAAGAGCCAAAACAAGTTTAGAGAGAAGATGCTTGAGTCATAGGCTAGACTAGCCGATGAAGTGGCAGAGTTGAGGGAGCGCCAAGCTTTTTCACAGGGGACCGATCACATTCCACCCTAGGATCCACCACAGAGACCACAGCCATAGGTTGTACCATCAAGGGTCGCGAGGACTCCCCCGTTCCAAGCATAGACAGATCCGGGGATGTGTCTACAAAACTTCTAACGACTACGTCCATCACAATTTGGAGGTTCTTCCAATCCGGCTAAGGTTGAGGAGTGGGTTTTAAAAACCCGGGAGATCTTGAGTGTCATGCAATACTCGAGAGACCAGAGGGTAACGGTGGCTACATTTCAGTTCGACTGGGATGCCAACCATTGGTGGCTATCCGAGAGGAATGTTTTGGGGGATGGACCTTCCGAGTGGGCTGACTTTGAAAGGATGTTCTTAGACAAATTCATATCTGAGACGACTCAAGAGATCAAACATCAGGAATTTTCGGGGTTGGTGCAAGGTAATTTATCTATTACTGATTACGAGCTGAGATTTACCAAACTGTCACGATATGCACCCGAGCTCATTCCGACTGATCTACAGAAAGCCCGCAGATTTTTCAAAGGACTACAACCCTACTTGAGGGCTAAGATGTCAGTGATTAAGACCATTAGCTACAGAGACACGGTGAGTCAAGCTTAGAGGGTTGAGCAAGAGGAGAGGGAGTTGCAGACTTCGAGGGGGCAGACCAGTTGACCCCAGCTTCTTGTCCACCTAGATCTGAGCCAACTGAGAGGCTGATGTATTCGAGACCAAGTGCCTCTGGACCAGCATATCCATAATATCGAGCTCCTACTCCACTGAGTTATGGACCATTTGGGGCTCTAGTGAGGCCAACAGGGCCAATGGGACCAACTAGGCAGATTTTGAGACCATTGACTCCAACTTCTTGACCAACCACCCCGTAAAGACCTATATAGACGGGACCATTGGCATGTTTCTCTTGTGGTCAGACGGGACATATCAGGAGAGACTGTCTTTTATCACAACCACAGTCAAGGGTAACTCCTAGACCCCAGGACAGGGTTTATCATCTAACCCATGAGGAAATACCCATTTCGGACGAGGTGTTGGAAAGTACAATCTTAATTTCTAATATTAAGATTTGAGTCTTACGTGAGATTGGACAGTTGCTAGATTTTAGAAATTTCTGACACGAGCCGGGTGATAAAACTATCTACCCCATTGGGAGATCGACTGATAGCCCAGAAACTTTGTCGAAACTGTGTAATTAGGATAGAGGACCAAGAGATGATCACCGACCTCATGATATTAGATTGTTGCAGCTTTGATGTCATCTTTGGAATGGATTGGCTAGTACAGAACCATGCCCAGGTTGATTGTTTTGCTAGATCAGTAGTCTTTAGAAGGTCGGGATATCCGAAAGTCAAGGTTCAAGGATCTAGGTATAGAAGAGACGGTCTTTTGTACAGCCAATTGGGAACTTTGAGAGCATTGGAGATAAAAATGTCAACGGATATGGTAAAGGTAGTCAGGGAGTTTGGGGATGTCTTTTCAAAAGAATTACCGGGTTTGCCGCCATATCGAGAGATAGAATTCTCGATTGACTTGATACCAGTCATAGGGCCTATTTCTATTTCTCCATATCGAATGGCCCTGGTAAAAACCCGAGAGTTGAAAGCGCAGATTGATGAACTTATGAGCTTGGGGTTTATTTAACCAAGTTCCTCACCCTGGGGCGCACCGATTTTATTTGTCAAGAAGAATGATGGGTCACTTCGATTATGCATCGACTATCGGAAGCTAAATTAAGTGACCATCAAGAATAAGTACCCTCTTCCGCGCATCGATGATCTGTTTGATCAATTATAAGGTGCCTAGTACTTCTCTAAGATCGATTTGCAATCCGGGTACCACTAGTTGAGAATCTGGGAGACGGACATTATTAAGATTGCATTTTGGACCAGGCTGGGACATTTCGAATATCTAGTGATGCCTTTCGGTCTAACAAATGCACCGGTAGCATTTATGGATCTCATACACCGGGTATTTTGGGAACTTCTCGATCGATTTGTCATTATATTCATAGATGACATCCTGATCTATTCCAAGTCAAGGGAGGACCACGAGAGCCACCTCAGAATCATACTACAATTGTTACGAGAGCATAGGCTATACGCCAAGCTTAGCAAGTGTGAATTCTGGCTTCAGAAAATGAAAATTTTAGGACATGTAATGTCAAGTAAAGAGATAGCAGTAGACCCTTCCAAAGTTGAAATCGTACTATTGTGAAAACAACCAAAGACAATAACAGATATCAGAAGTTTCCTCGGGATGGCAGGATATTATAGAAGATTTATTGAGGGATTTTCAACTCGTGCAGCACTGTTGACGAGACTAACTCAGAAAAATGTCTGGTTTGAGTGGGATGACAATTGCGAAACTGCATTTCAGGAGTTGAAGACAAGATTGATGATCGCTCCAATTCTAGTATCTCCGATTCCGGGTGAGGGCTTGACGATCTTTACTGATGCATCTGGGATTGGTTTGGGAGCTGTACTAATGTAATTAGGGAAGATAGTGGCATGCGCGTCTAGAAAACTAAAGAATCATGAGAAGAACTACGCTGTTCACGATTTTGAGTAAGCTGCGATAGTGTTCGTACTATGCATTTGGAGACATTATTTATACGGAGAGAAGTTTGAAGTATTCTCCGATCATAAGAGTCTCAAGTACATATTCTCACAACGAGAATTAAATATGAGACAACCATGTTGGATGTAATGCCTCAAGGATTACGACTTTACCCTTGAGTATCGAAAATGAGCTGATAGCATGAGTTAGGGAAGCCCAGAAAGTATATGAAGATGTGGGAGAATATGAGCTGAGAGCTAGGGACTTTATTGACCTAGATTGGTCGAAAGAATCAGACGAGGTTCTCAGATTCAGTGAAAGGATATGGATACCTTAGGACTCATAGTTGAGATCTGATATATTGTGTGAGGCATACCGTTCTCGATATTCTATTCACCCAGGAGGTACAAAGATGTATAGAGATCTACGAAGAAATTTTTTATTTCTGAGTATGAAGAAGGTAATCGTAGAATATGTAAGTAGATGCCTGATATGTCAGCAGGTCAAGGCCGAACACCAAACCCAATAGGCTTACTTCAACCATTACCTATAGCGGAATGGAAATGGGAGCATGTGACCATGGACTTTGTAAAAGGGTTACCGAGAGCCAGTGACGGGTCAGACGTCATATGGGTGATTCTTGATCGATTGACGAAATCGACACACTTCATTTCAATTCGAGTCTCATTTGGAGCCTATAGATTGAGCCAGATATACATAGTTGGGATAATTCGACTGCATGGAGTGCCAGTTTCTATCGTGTCAGACAAGGATCCCAGATTTACTTCCCGATTCTGGTAGAGTCTACACAAAACCATGGGTACTCAGTTGAACTTTTGTTGGACTTTTCATCCACAGTTAGACGGACAGTCGGAGCGAGTAATACAGATTTTAGAGGACATGCGTATTGGACTTTGGAGGAGGCTGGAAGTGTCACTTACCGTTGGTGGAGTTCTCTTACAACAATAATTTTCAAGCTAGTATTAGCATGGAGAGATTTGAAGCTTTATACGGTAGGCTGTGTCGATCACCAGTATGTTGGGCAGAGACAGGAGATGCTACAGTGTTGGGACCCGAGATTGTTAAGGAAACTATCTAGATAGTACGCATTATACGAGACAAATTAAAAGCTGATCAGAGTAGACAGAAGAGCTATGCAGAAAAGCGGCGCAGACCTTTAGAATTCCAAGTTGGGGATATAGTATTCTTAAAAGTATTGCCTAGAAGAGGAACCTCCAGGTTTGGTGTAAAGGGTAAATTGAAACAGTATTTTGTGGGACCATTCAAAGTAGTTGAACGGATAGGGCCAGTGGCTTACAGATTACTTCTACCACCGTAGCTTAAACAGGTTCACAACATGTTCCACGTGTCTATGCTGAAGAGATATTTACCAGATCCTTCATATGTGGTTGATTTAAGGGAGTTAAAGATAGACGAAGATGTGTCCTACGAGGAAGGTGCAGTACATATATTTGACAGGAGAGTAAAGCAACTCAAATCTAGGTATATCCCTCTAATCAAGGTATTATGGAGACACTACAACATTGAAGAAGCCTCCTAAGAGAAGGAGTCAAAGATGCAGGCTAAATATCTAGTACTATTCCAAGACTAAGGTATCATTTTAATTGAGGATGAAATTTTTATTAAGAGGAGGGGGGAGAATGTAAAACCCCAAGTTTTGATTCGATCTCGATGAAAAATAAAATAGTGTAATTTTGAGAAAATCCTAAAAGTGGGACTTAGGGTAAAATTGTAAGATTTTATTCTGATCATTTTTAATGAAATTGTACCTCACCATTGGATTCAAAATGGTCAGAAATAATACTTTAGTGTATAAAAACGCTTAAATACGAGTCCGAACAGAAAAGTTACAAAATCCTCGATTATTGAGTCGGACTAGGCTAAAATAATGATTTTTTGGTAGAGTAAAAATTATTAAGATTCAATTATACCATTAGGTTTGTAACGAAAAATTATTAAACATGGATTATTTACTTGTCATTTTTGGAGCCTAAAAAGTCAAATTATCGTCAAAATGAAAATGACGTCAATTTTAGGGTCAAATCAGGTCAAAAATGTAAATTTTTGTTAGAGACAGAATTTGTAGAAATTGACCATACCATTAGATCCGGAATAAAAAATTAGACGAAATAAAGTATTCATTCGTCACTTTTCAAGTCCGGACTATCAATTTATCTTCAAACGAAATAATAGATAAAATACCGATTTCATCCTAAAAATATATATAAATAAATTTTAATTTTTTTTCATTATTTATCTTCCAAAGTAGTCCAAAAAACCAGCCAACAAGTTTTATTTTTTTAATTTATTTTTTTCTTCGATTTTTTACCTCAGATTCATCACGACTAATTCACTGTCGACTTCCGACGTAGAAGGAGAAAAGGTCTGCAACCTCGACATCTACAAAACCCACCCAACTTCTTCTTGTTTTCTTTTCTCTTTTTCTTCGTATCATAAAAAAAAAGTCATATATATATATACGGAAGTTTCGTAACTTCGACCTCGGATTTCATCTGTTTCAGGGCTAAAACGTCTTCCGTCGTAGAAGGGAAAAAGGACGATGGCATCAAAATCTTCGAAACCACCGAGCCAGATTCAAAAATCAGCCACCTCGAAGTTCTATACACCTCAATTTTCTAACCGATCATCTCGATTTTCATTCACGTGTTTCAATCCTTTCTCACAGAGAATGAAAGGAACTCTTAATTTCTATTAGTAATCATAGATTGTGAAAATTGCATTTAGGATTTTATTAAAAATTTGTGATGTATTTTCAAAAATATAGAATTTAATTGATTATTTTAAATTCACGTTAGAACTTGCATATTTGATATATTTAATTGTATTTTATAACAAATTATATGTTGGTATGATATTTCACTGGGTTATTTCTATTAGTTAGGTCCTATGAACCGTTCGAACCCCATTTTGATCTAAGTTTTGTATTTTTTCAATGTTATTGATAAAAATGAATTTCATAATTGAAAAAAAAATGATTTAATATTTAATGAACTCATATTGAGTTGATGAATATCAGAAAGTGAATATTTAGTTTGACAAATTGAAAATTATGAAAGTTGAAAAAATGGGAAAATGAGATGAAACAGTAAAATGTTAGAATCACACCCAAGGGGTGATGTCTGCATTTTACATCCAAAAAAATGGGATGTCACACCCCGTGCACATGCCAAACTAGGCTCATGAACGACTAGGATAGCGGTTTGGTAGTAGTAATATATATGGCAGGCTCCATAAACTAACACGTGGTTGCGGGTACTAAATACAGCCAATGAGTGATGTCTGCATTTTACATTGTTGTGTTGTGTGTAGGTTGGAGAACGAATATCCAAGTCTAATGTTGCTGGTTACATGTTTATTTACTTTCTGTTAGCGCAAGGCGCTGTTTACTTTTCTGTTACGTTATTTAGTTTAGGCCGAGTGACCACAGTTGCATGGTAGGAAACTAGACATCCATTCTCAACCTTGTATTGTTAACTTATCTTTTGTTTTCAAATGAAAATAATTTATATATATGTAGCTATTTTGTGAATTGTTAAAGAGTCTGTAATTGCTTGAAGGGATAATACGTCATATCATTTGAAGTAGTGTACTATCCTGGGATGTACGGTAGGGACCACCAAGCTCATATGTGATATGAGACACGTATGAGAGTGGAGTTACAACTAGAATCCGGGTTTATTCCTCTCTATCTTTATCAGTAAACTTGTAATGTAAAGGTAGGGGTCATATACGAATGGTTTGTATATTTGAGAATCATATGCACGCCTGATAGGTATAAACGAAGATGATTAGTTAGTGATCACTAACAATCTATAGTAGTTAAACGTTCTAACATATCGAAAAGAGACCCATTGCTTACGGTCACGTCAAACGGCCAGCCTGAGCCAAATAAATGGTTAACCAAGTGTGGATAGTGCAGCGACCGGTCACAAAATCAGGAACTAAAAGCCAGTAAAGAATATGAAATATCATGTTCCGATTGGGAGCAATCTAGTCATGAATCCCAACTCTCTAATTCTACTACTCCACCATTGTGTATTATATATCTGTTGCCATTTTTTGATATATAAAATGAAATGCATGTTTAATGTTTCCATTTGATCAATTAGATTTGTATAAAAAAATGCTATAGTAGGTACTGTTGATTGATGTAATGTGAGTTTTAAAATGTTTAGTTGCTCATCCCTGACCAATTAATTGTAGTTTCTTCTATAAAATTTTATATATTTTAAAATAATTCAGTATGTTTATTCTTTAATGTTATGAGAGGTTATTGGTAGAAATTGTTTGCTTCCCTACTGGGTAACAATTATTACTCACCCTTTCTTTCTCCATTTTTTTAGTTTCAGATTCAGAGCTTGGCGAGACAGGTATAGAGCACGAGTGAGAATCATCTAGTGGGTCAGATAGATGACTAGAGTCCTTTCATGGTAAGCATTGAGCTATACCTAGCGGCGTCAGGTTGTCCATGTAGTAATATAGATTTTGGTTTTGAACGTTAAGAATTTTGTTAGAGTAAGGAATTTCTGTATAATCGTGTTTATAAATTTCTTTTTCCCCGACTCTAATTTTTTTACGTTATTAGATGTATATAAGCTTCTGCTAGTATTATATTTTGTCTGTATATATGTAAGGTTATGTATGTCGTCGATTAAGTACATGTTGAACGCCTTGGAATGCTAACATAAACAGAGGAGACCATGTTGAAATTTTGAGGCGCCACCTTGTGCCTCGAAATCTGACATAGGGCTTTATGTTAGTGTTTGGCGAGGCACCACATAGAAAATATTTGCATATTTGGATGCTAATTGACTTTGGATCATAGGATATAATTAAGGTTTTTTCACAAATTTTCCCTTTTGTGCGAAATTCAAGGAATAACTTAAATAATCAGAGAATTTTTAGCTGTAAAATTTGTTTAGGAAATCCAATATAAATTGATGATGATTGGACCCTAGTTTGACTTTAGTCTTTGTGTATTGACCATATGATAGTTTTGGATCGTTGTAGAGATTCATCATCTGGGTTAGACAAGTTCGGTGCCTAATAACTTTTGAAACCCGTAATCTGACCCCTTATGCATTTCTCTTATCCATAAATCCATCCAGATCCATTTGGAGTTATTTTTTGTTCCTATACCTAAACTAGGTGGCGACTCCCATTTATCAAAAAATCCCCAATTTATCAATTAGACACCCTTTACTATTTAGTGAAAAAGGGTCGAAGTGATTTAAAGCTTAAAACAACATTTTTTCAACAAAAATAGGGTCGCCTTTTAACCCTTATGTCATAGTGTATTCCATCTCTCGACCTCACCTTTCCTTTATCTCCTACTTTGCCCTCTCTCCCTCTCTTTTGGTCAAGCCACAACTAGCCTAGCCGCCGCTTTCCTTACTTTCCTTTTGGTCGAGCCGAGCTAGCCATCTACCTCCCCTCCTCTTGGTCAAGCTCCCAATAGCCCAACCCTCTGGTTCACTCTCCCTCAACTCCTCAGTTCAACCACTACCCCATCATTCTCAACCCAACCATCTTTCTCAATTTCGGCCGTAACACCCATACCACAACCCCACCTCTTAGTTTCGACTGTAATACTCATAGTAGTGCCCTCACACCTTCGTCTTCTTTTTCTTCATCATAAGCAGCCCCATTGTCCTCTTTTAAACCCATTAACCTCTTTATCACATCAGCCCTATTAACCTCTTCGTCATAAAAAGCCACATTAACTTGTTTTAGATATTAATGACATCATGATCATTCTTTCACTTTAATAGTAGCCCACCACGTCACTATCCTTTCTCTCGACAACCTATCTATTCATCCTCTTTCCTTCATCTTTCGTGGATTTAGGTGTTATCCATTGATTTGCTATAATTTGTATGCAAGACTCGTTTATTTATCTCCATTATCTCTAAGGGAAACCTAACACAAATATCATCCGTGATATTAAAGTTTACGATCAAGTATGTATCTCAATCTTTAGTTTTTTTCGTTTTCTATTTTACTCTTTGTTAATGGTGTTAATCCATGGATGAATGGAAGTACCGAGCTTTCATGCTTGACAGATGCATGTTTAAGTTAATGACTTTAGTTGTGTGTTTTTGTGAGATTTTTTAGTAATATGAATGCCTTGAAGCTTAGAGAGGAATAAAACCTTTTTCTATAAATTGTGAGTCGACTCACAGATTTTCAAGGCTTAAAGAAGTATGAAATCATTTTTTTAATCGATTTTCTTTGTGCCGAGTTGACTCATTGATTTAGGAAGATTTTAAACTGATTTGATACGAAAGTTTTTCATAAAATTTGCCTAGGTCTATTCATTAATTTTTGGGTCTTTTTTTAAGGGGAAGACTTTCATCAAAACTTCGCCATTGAGTTGATTCATTAATTTTTTGCACGTGGTGGGTTAATTTTCTTTTGTATAAATCATTTTTATTGTGCATCACTCATTGACTTCATGCACGTGGGGGGGGGGGGGGCTTAAAATCAATTCTTTATTGATTAAATATGGCAAGCGAGTCGACTCATTGAATTTTGTGCACGTAGCACATAAAATTGAATTTTAATTTCATAAAAATACATGTGGGGTTGACTCATCAATTTTTGTGTGCCTTCTAATTAATTTCCAAATCTTATTTATTGACCTTTGCTGCACGAATATTACAAAATATAATTGGAAATTAAGTCTTTTTTAGGATTCCCTAATGCTAAATGTGAACGAATGATGAATTTGTAATTTGGAAAAATCGTAGTCATAGGATTCGGTTGGCCAATTTGATGTAAATTGATGATGATGATCGGGTCTAACCCTCACCTTGATCTTAACTTAAATCTCCTCATTTTTTACCCTTGGTCATTAGTTTAACCATAGTCTTCAACCTTAGGATTTTATTGGATTGTAGTAGAACCCAATCACCTTGATCGGACGGGTATGGTGCCTGATACCTTTCGTAACCCGTGACTCAACCTCTTACCCATATCTCTTTCCGTAGACCGTTTTGGATCCGTTTGGAGTTATTTTATGGTTCATAGACCAAAACTAGGTGACAACTCCTCATTCCTATAAAATTGTCTAATTATTCTAAATACATTTTATTTCATCGTAAAAAATGTCGAAGAGCTTTTAGTAACTATTCCACTAGGGATTTTAGGGTCAAACTTGATCTGATCCAAGACTATTCTTAGGTGGAATTTTACTCGAGTCAACCCATTTGACTCAAGGAAACTTAGAATATGCTAGTTTCTAGCCATTATTTTGTGGGTGTGCCTTTGTGGTTTAGTTTTGTAGATATTTGTGGTGAATGTGATTATTTGTGTTGATTTCTTGGGTATCTATTCTCAAAAATGCCCTAGGCGCAGCATGCCCTTTGCACACACTCACAAGCATACATATCCATGTTTGCATCAGGTTATAATCCCAAAAACCCCATAGTTAGAGTACTACCAATTTGGTTTTTTGGGACATGGGTGACGCATACAAACGTTACAACTTCAGTCTAGTACCTTCGAGTAATCAAATTGGAGGACCACGTACTATCTGACCAAGTGAAATTGAAAGGTATATTGGTGCTATAAGCTTAATTGACCTAATCTTTGTCTTAACCTTGCCTCAATCACATAGTGAACCTATAAATTCAAACCTAGCTATGGTCCCATTAAGCCATTACCGGAATCGACTATGGATATTCTAGGGTTGCATTCTTTCAACCCAACCAAAAGGTAAATGGGTGGATTAGTCCACACCGTTTAAATTGAAGCCACAATACTGTCCGATCTAATAAAACCAACCAAATTGATGAATTATACCAATTCATTGGGTCGAACCTAGTTCGTATCAAACCAATCGATCGATTGAATTGGAAAATAGATCTAACCGAACTAAACCAAATCGATTAGATCAATTGGTTCTTGGGCATAAACCACTCAGTTCAATCCAATGGATCGAATAGCTAATCAGTTGGCTCATTTTAGACAAATGTTTTTTATTCACTCTTAAAAGACCAAATAGATTAATTGATTACAACTAAAAGGATGACTAGTTTAGCCCATTAGGTTAGACTGATCTAAATTGAACCAATAACTTGATTGGGTACGTGGATTCAATCATGGAACCGATCGACTCAACAGGTTCTCATTATTTCATTTTGCCAAGTCTAAGCATACGAATCGAACCAGCCAACTCACGTTGTCAATCTGACTTTGGGTCATTGTACCAATTCATCCTTTTGGTAAACCTGATGACAATCAATACTACATTTGGACTAAATAATGAAGGAAATATTTTTGCAAGTAGATCGAGATTGCTCTAAGATATGCTACATCATCCCTTTTTTTGTACCAAGTCTGTCCTGATTACTCTCTTAAGTCACCAAATTGGTCATCTAACATAATCTTCCATTTTAGTTTCTAAGTCAAATTTTTTTTATCTTTTGATTGTGATACTCAGTTTGTTTTCTCAGATCACTAAATTTTTACAAGACTAATCCACGTAAACTCATATGCAAGATTTCACGAACCAGATGAATCGTGTTCACCAATGTCACGCAATTATGACCAGTCAAGACAATGAAGATAGATATGAAGGGGATTCAAAAATTATGGTTGATCCTTAGAGAAGAATGAATTACTAAGCATATCCAAGTACAAAGGAACTCCTTACCCAAGAACTTACCTATGCACATATGTTGATGACATGCATCTTCAAGGTTTGTAGGGAGAACAAATGACACAATTATTTTGCACCACCCTCAAAGTACTGGCTCTTGAATGGTTAGTGTCTTTAATATAGCTTCACATTCACACTTAGGAAGAAATCATAGAACGATTCATGGAACAGTTTAGTGTGAAGATTTCATCAGATACAAAGCCAACTCCAGCACAATTAGTTGTTTCCCTCTCTATTAACTCTCTCTCAATTCAGATTTAAATTTGGATAGATTATAAAGAGACAATGATGAGTCATTGATTAACTCGTCCTTACCGGAAGGAAATGGACCGGGAATCCAAGATTGCAATATGGCAAGGTGAAAGCGCCCTCGATCCGCAGGGTGCGCGGATCCATTTTTGATTTTTGAGGTTTGGGAGTCGCCACCTAGTTATTACGGTCTAGGAACCAAATATTGACTTTAAAAGGTAAATAACACTAATCTACGAAAGAAAATATGGGTCTGAGGATCACGTTACGAGATTGAAAGGTGTTAGACACCAACCTCGCCCGGCAAACGCCAGTCTCTACTTTTCCCAAATAAAACTACATTGCTAAAAGACCTTAATAAAAAAAATAATAATGAAAAATATCTAGATGATCACAACAATAGTTCCCTCAGAGTTGATAGAGAGATTCCTTGCTTGTGATTCCTTGCTTCATTTCCGTTACTGGATCCACTTCGGATCTCTAAGATGAAGTATCTTCTCCTTAGATCTAAATGCTTCCTAATTTTTAATGGATTTCTAGGTGTTTTTTAAGGGTTTCTAGGTGTTTTTTGAGCAAAAATTGGGGGTTGGATGATAAGTAAGGGGTTAAGGGCTTCAAAACTAGGGTTCTAGGAAGGTTGGGGAGCCTTCTTGACCTATTTTTTCTAGGGTTTTCTCTTGGATACGAAAATAGGTTGTAGAGACCCCTATTTATAGATTTTTTTAAGAGCTTTTTAGATAGAATTAGAGTTAGATTATGTTTGTTTTAGAAAATTTTAGAGTTAGATTATGTTTCTTTTAGATAGTTTTAGAGTTTAATTAGAATTCTATTAGATAGTTTTAGAGTTTAATTAAAATTCTATTAGGGTTAGGGTTTACTTTGGTTTTATTAGATTGATTAAGATTTTGACTTAAGTCTCACTTGATTAACTAAAATTTAAGGTTTTGACTTAAGTCTTACTAAATTGACTAAATTTTAGGATTTTGAGTTAAGTCTTACTTGATTGACTTTAATTTTAATTAGGATTTCACTTTACATTAATTAATGTTTTAATTATTAAGTTCAGAATTTTTAATTTTTAAAATTGTAAAATTACCGTTTTGCCTTCGGAGAGGATTTTTTGCGTTTTAAATCATTGTTCAATGTTCCAATATGTTTTGGAATCGATTTTTCGTAAGGAATTCAATGGGAATTTTGGTTTGTGTCATTTATAAAAATTTTGTGCGAAATGGTCATGAACTTTATGAGAGGCATTTTCGTAATTTTGTCAAATTTTGTGAAAATTGGCGAAATGATTTATTTGATTTTGATTTGTTATTTTATGTGTTTGAAAGGGTTTCCCTAAGCGTAATGTAGGCTCTAGGAATGTTTTGAAATTAGGGGTATTTTGGTAATTTGATCATTTTTTAGTGATTTGTATCGTAAAACTTCTTTTTATTTGAAAAATGATGATTTCTAAGTTTTTGGAGTTATATTTTCCTTGCGTAGCGTGGTTACTACAGTTTTATCAGTTTGAGATACCTCATCCGAATTTCTGAAACACATCTGGTAACCAAATAGAGCATTGTAATAATCATCAATCATTGGGAACCGTCGCGATCAGGTTGACGAGTTGATTAATTAGGTGATTGCAAAAATAGGGTGTCTACAGATGCCCCTCTTTGGCAAAGGGTTAAAGCAAATTAGATAGCAAATCTATTTTGGTAGATAATGCGATATCTGAATGCCAAAGTTAGTGACAGTTCATTTTGCAACCTGATTTAGTTCGTCTGGATGTTCGGATCCTTGAGGACAACCTCTCCCCAAATTAAGATTTGTCAGGTCCTTGAACGCGAGCTTTCACTAGCAATATCAGATCCTTGAATTTTAAAAAATTCTCCTTGACTAATTGAACAAATGTGAACGTGTGTGCTTGAGATAAATCTTGGAGGATCTAAGCAAAATTTAAGCAAAAACTGAGTAAAATCTAAGCATAACTGAGCATTTCTGAGCATTAGCTGAGGATAAATTGAGCATAATTTGAGCATATCTGAGCAAAAGTTGAATATCTTACTCTACATACCCTGGATGAAAGAGTAATGAACAATTTTTTTTTTGAAAGTCCTACTCTACCTACTCGGGGTGAAAGAGTAATGGACTAATTTTCCAGAAGTCTTACTCTACCTACTTGGGGTGAAAGAGTAATGAACTATTTTTCTGGGAGTCCTACTCTACATACTCGGGGTGAAAGAGTAATGAACTATCTGAGTAAAATCTGAGCAAAATCCAAGAAAACCCTTGGTAGTATCTGGCTGAGCATAATCCGAGAAAACCCTCGGTGGCAATTGGTTTGAGCATAATCCGACAAAAACCCTCGGTGGCAAGTGAGAAAAATCTGAGATAGCCTTCGACGGCAACTGAGCAAAATCCTAAATAACCCTCGGCGGCAACTGAGCAAAATCCAAGAAAACCCTCGACGACATCTGATCAAAATTCGAGATAGCCCTCGACGACAGTTGAGCAAAATCCAAGAAAATCCCTTGGCGACAGCTGAGCAAAATCCGAGATAACCCTCGGCGGCATCTGACCAAAATCTGAGATAGCCCTCGGCGGCAACTGAGCAAAATCCAATAAAACCCTTGGCGGCATCTGACCAAAATCCAAGATGACCCTCGGCGACAACTGAGCAAAATCCAGAAAAACCCTTGGCGGCAACTGAGTAAAATCTGAGATAACCCTCGGCGGCATCTGAGTAAAATCCGAGATAACCCTCGACGGCAACTGAGCATAATTTCGAGAAAACCCTCGGCAGCATATGACTGAGTAAAATTGGAAAGAAATGAATGAATCTGGGAAAGAATGATTGAAAATGAATTTGGAAAAGAATGATTGAATCTGGGAATGAATAGATCAGGGAAAGAATGATTGAAAATGAATATAGAAAAGAATGATTGTATCTGGGAAAGAGAGAATGGCCTATCTCCTATTCTAGGTGAAAGGGTAATGAGTTAATCTCTGGACAAAACCAAATATGAGATCAGAAACGCTTCTGTTTGAACCTCAAAGTTTTTCAAAAATTTTATAAATGTTTTAATTTCTTTCTACCTCAGGAGTTTTCAAAAAAAATTGCTATCAAGAGGGTAACTTTAAATCTGGGGTACCCATTATCCTTTAGGATTAACATTGATTAGGCTTGAGATCTACAATGCGCCTAGTTTGATAGAAAATATTGTATTGAACACATCTCGTAAAAAAATGCCCCTAGTATAAGGGGGAAACTACATATCAAAGAAGAAAGAAAATGCTCCTTGTATGAAGGTTTGAAATATTTGATTACCACAAGTGTAATAAAGATTCAACTTTTAATTTCGACTTTTTATATTGAAGATTTTGAGTCAGGCTCAAGAAAATAAAATATTTCCTTTCGAGATTCATTGTAGGAGCCACCATTTTTCCTCTTGGTTCACTTGGAAAAGTAGAAAATTTTTAGATTAGTCGTAGACAATGCTCATGACTTCTGAGTCTTTGCTTGGTTTAAGCTGGGTGTTGAAGTTGATTATTCGGACTTCAGATGTTTTGGCTCGAACCGCCTTTTAGCTTTTCAACTCTATGAAGATTTTCTTCTATTTTTCTTTGTTGCTCCAACTTTTGCCTAGACTACCATTTCGAGTTTTCAAACTAGGGAGTATGCTCTAGCTTTTGCTTAGATCACCATTTCAGGTTTTCGATCTAGTGAGCTTTTTCTTTTTTCTTTGCTCTGATTGTTACCAACATCATCTTTCCGGATTTTCAATCTTGCGAGCTTGCCTTAATTTTTTCTTAAGTCACCCTTTTCGGGTTTTCAACCTAGCAGGCTTCATTTTGTTTCTCTTTTTTTTTCTTTCTTCCCTCCTGAACTTTTGGAGTTACTATCAAATCATGCTTTACTACCTTCCTTAACTTTTTCGCACGTTACTTAGGAGGACTTTCATAGGTAAGCTTAGGACTGGGTATAAAAAAAATGAATTTTGAGGCTAAAAAACCCGAATGCCCCTTGTGTGGCATTTTTTCTTTTTCTTTGAACTTTCTTCCCTATTTGACAATATATTTATTTTATTTATTTATTTTTATTTTTTCATGTAGGAAATTTTTTTTATATTTATTTTGATGTGGTCGGGCCTGAAATAACTTCTCAGGTTACCTACGTACCCCAGACTTTTGGGATCAGACCAAAACGTAGTTCGGATTTTTCCCTCCCCTAGGTTGGGTGATTAGGTTGAGAATGAAAAAAATGTATTTTTCTTTGAAAAAAAGCTACAAAGGGGTTGAGAAATGATATATTGAACTACATAATAAGAGAATTGATTCGACCAAAGATGGCCTCCTTAGATGTAGTACCGTTTGGTTTGGTCAAGGTTGGTTGGTTCTGGTAATTCAATTCCATCATGGTCTTGAAGTCTGGCAGCTTTTCCAGGTAATATTTCCTTGAGGATGAACGGACCTCCCCAATTTGATTTGAACTTCCCTCTAGGATCAAAGATAGGTGCCTGATTCTCTTTAAGTACCAAATCCTTGACTTTAAAGTGACGGGCCTTGATCTTTTTTTCAAACGCACAGGCGACTCTTCTTTGATAAGCTTGCACGTGGTACAAAGCTCTTAGTCATTTTTCTTCAATCAAATTTAATTCTTCATACCGTTGACAAACCCAATATTCTTCTGACAACTAACTTTCCAACAAGAGCCTAAGAGATGGTATTTCCATTTAGTTTGGCAAAACTACTTCCATGCCATACACTAAGGAGTAGGGAGTAGCTCCAGTAGGGGATCGAATTAATGTTCGATATGCCCATAGTACAAATGGCAATTTTTCTAACCAATCTCGATGTGATTGACACTTTTTCTTGATGATTGTCTTCAGATTCTTATTGGCCGCTTCAACTGTTCCATTGGTCTGAGGACGGTAAGGAGATGATTTGTGGTTCAAGATTTTGAACTTCAAACACAGTGTAATAACTTCAACTTTAAAGTGTGATCCATTATCAGAGATCAATTTCGAAGGTACCCCACATCGATCGATGATGTTTGTTTGGATAAACTTTACAATTCGGGATGCAGTGAGGACATCATAATAGGCGACTTTAACCCACTTAGTAAAATAATCGATAGCAACTAGAATGTATTCATGCCCGTTTGATGCCTTAGGCGATATTTTACCAATAATGTCAATTCTCTAAACTGAGAATGGCCACAACGAAGTCAGACCAACTAATTGAGAAGGTGGCACATGTATGAGATTTGCATATATTTGACATTTGTGGTAGGTCTTGACCATGTGATGACAATCTGTTTCCATCATGGGCCAGTAATACCCTTGTCTCATAATTTTCCTGCCTAACATTTTCCCACTCATGTAAGGACCACAGTCCCCTGAATGTAGTTCAACCATTATCTGTTCGGCTTGATCTTCATCAACACATGAAAAATGAGTCCCATCATAAGACCTTTTGTATAAACCTCTTGCTCACATAATGAATTGAGATGCTAATCTTAGTAAGGTTTGTCGTTCTTTCCTCGATGTTTTTTCCTGGAATTCTTTTTCTATGACTGACAAATAAGGAAGAAGTAGTTCACCCGGTGTAGGTGGAATCAAAATAGGAGGGTTCAAGAGATATTCCTTGACTTGATCGAAAGTCTTTTGACATTGTTCATTCCAAACTGTTGGTTCATTCTTCTTGAGAAGATTGAAAATAGGTCGTAGACATTTGTGAGTTGAGCGATGAATCTGCTGACATACTGGATTCTGCTTAAAAAATCTTGAATCTACTTTTCAGTCTTAGGCGGTGGCATTTCTTGGATAGCTTTAATCTTCACAGGGTCTACTTCGATTCCTCTTTGACTGACCACAAACCCCAATAATTTTCTAGAAGTTACTTCAAATACACATTTCTGCTGGTTGAGTCGAAGTTGGTACTTTTGAATCCTTGTGAGAAACTTTTATAGTGCAGCAACGTGCCCCAGTCGTTCCTTAGACTTGACTATCATATCATCTACATAGACTTTGACTTCCTTGTGTATTATGTCGTGCAGTAAAGTCATAACTGCTCTTTGATAGGTGGTTCCAGCGTTCTTCAAACCAAAAGGCATAACCTTGTAGCAAAAGGTTCTCCACTATGTGATGAACGGCATTTTTTGCATATCTCGAGGATCCATTTTTATCTGATTGTACCCTGAAAAACCATCCATGAAGGATAACAAAGCGTGCCCTGTCGTACTATCTACTAGAACATCTATGTGTGGTAAAGGAAAACTGTGTTTTTGACTTACTTTGTTTAGGTCTCTAAATTCCACACACATTTTGACTTTTCCATCATTTTTAGGCATCGGGAGGACATTAGCAATCCACTTAGGGTATTCTACTATTTTCAAAAATTCGACGTTAATCTGTTTTGTAACTTCTTCTTTAATCTTTAGAGTCCATTCTGGCTTCATACATCTAAGTTTCTGCTTAATTGGTCGAGCATCAGGGTATAATGAAATCCGATGTTGAACAATATCTGTGCTTACTCCTGGCATGTCCTCGTAAGACCACGCGAACACGTCTTTGAACTTTCTGAGTAAGTCTACTATCCCTTTACGTTCATCGGGAAATTAGGTGATCCCAATCCGAATCTATTGAGGATTTTCTTTTGTTTCGAGGTTGATAACCTCTACTTCCTCTATTAGAGGTTGAGCCCAACGTTTATTTTCTTGTTCAAGTAATTTAATTGTTTCAGGGGGAAGTTCTTCATCAGAATACTCTCCCTTCGAAGTCAGATTATTAGTTAAAATATCATTACGCTCAGGGTAATAAAAAATTTATTTCATTTCATTGAAATAGATGGGGTAACAGGACTCATTGCAGACTTAACAGACTCACTTGACTCAGCAGGAATAACAGACTTTCTAAAAATAACAGACTCAGCAGAAACAACTAACTTACTTGACTCAACAGAAATAAAGGACTTGCCAGACATGTCGAACTGAACAGGACTAATAGGATTGACAGAACTAGTCTCGACATATAACACAGGACTCATTACATGATAATTAGCAAGAACCCAACCACGGGTTCAATTATAGACTGGGGGTTTGAGGTCCCCTTCCCAACTAACACCACTAAGATACTATAATCTTCAATGAACAACTGATCAATATTGAGTAAGTCCAGGTTGAGTTGCCAGTCTTCAGTTTCCTTTTCTTCCACTTCTGTGTTTGCTTCCTTTTCAGGCCAATCCATACCGAAGAAGATTTCAAATCCCGACAAACGAGTACCCGTGATGTGATCAATAAATGGCTTTGGGAACCCATAGTATCAAAAGTCTTCTCCTTCTTTCACGAAATATCCATTGAGGGTCTTACAATAAGGCTTCATTTTAATTAGATTCGTGGTACGCCTTTCCCTTTTTACAATTGCATTATCCCGTTTTGTCTTCCAATATTAGGCACAATCTTCCTTAGTAGGTTCGTACCCTAACCCAAATGTGCCGATGACTTCTTTGATCACTGGTGCCTCTTTAATACCTTGTTGCTTGTGACCTAGGCCGATACCCGAAAAAAACCTCATTTTCTTGAACATGTTAGCCATACAACAATTGGAAGTATTCTCAATAAGAAAATGTTCTTTCACAGAGTGATCCCATTGAACTGAGCAGATCTTCTCAAATTCAAACTCGCTAAGCTCTATCTCTTGTTGTTCTAGCTGAATCTCAAGCAACGGCTCACTCTTAATTTCAGTACTGTTTACAATTCCCACAATTTCAGCATTTCCATGAAGAGTAATCATTAGCTCATCTTTGATAAATTTGATCTTCTAGTGTAGTGTGGAAGGTATGGCTTTGATCTCGTGTAACCACGGTCTTCCTAACAACAGATTAAAAGAAGATTGGATGTCTATGACCTGAAATTCCATAGGAAATTTAGCTATGTCTGTGGATAATCAAAGGTGCAAAATTCCCAGTACGTTCCTCTTGGTGCTATCATACGCCCTGACACCTTGATTAGTGGGCTTGAGATCTTCAGCTTTAAACCCAAGGCAAGTGGCAGTCTTCAAAGGGCAAACATTCAGTGCACTCCCATTATCAATCAAAATCAGAGGTACCCTCATACCGTTGCAGTCGACTGTAATATGTAACAGTTTAGTATGGCTTGTTCCTTCTTTTGGGATATCTGAGTCTGAGAAAGACAATATGCTCTCCACATAAGTTGCCCCTACTATACTGGCCAACTGATCCAGAGAAGTATCGAGTGAAACTTGAGCTGTACTTAGTGCTTTGAGAATAGCCTCCCTATGGGCAGTGGAAGCCATGAGCAAATCCCAAACTGAGATATTGGCCCCTGATCTCTTCAATTGCTTGATCACGGAGTCATCTTCTTTGATATTCTTTTTTATGGGATTTATTTTTTTCTTGCCAAGACTGCAGGATTGTCAACACGGAGTTCTGATAGCTTAAAGAATCTTCCCCCTCGGGTCATATGTCTAACTTCATCGCACGAGAGGGAGAAAGACTTATCTTCTTCAGTCAACAAGTATGGATCTTCATCTGTTAAAGAGATAGGATTTTTTGAGTTCATTTGAGTCAACAGGTAACTAATGAATGCGAGGCTAGTGTAATGAGGTGAGGATAGACAGTATATATCATTTGAGGTTAGATCAAAAGGCTTGTAGCTTGTGGTGAAGACTTCGTCGGTGAAAGCTATTCCGATGATGGGGCAACTAGATGGTTTGACTTGGATGGAATGGATGAGAGATACAGGATCAAATGGTAATGGGGCGTTAGAAACCATGTTCAGGGTTGGTGGAGGTTGATAGACAGGTAATGGATTAGTGGGGATATTTGGTGATGTTGGGCTAGGGATTATGACCTTTTTGTTGTCAATAAGATTTTGAATGGCATGGCGCAAGGTGATAAATCTATCAGTGTGATGGCCAAGATTTTGATGGAATTCACAAAATAAGTTCAGGTTGTGTCTGGCTGGCAAAGGTCGGGGTTGAATAGGGGTAAGAAGCCCTTTTTTCAACAGTTTTTGAAAGGTTACGGTAAAAGTCATCCCTAGATTGGTAAATTGACGCGGAGTTCGGGGTTGACTTGGGTGAGTTTGATTATTGGTCCAGGTTGGAGGCTGAACTGGAGTGGTTGATGTGTTGGCTATGTAAACATGGTTGGTACTAGGTTTGGAAACAAAGGGTTTCTTAGATTTATTGTCCGAGGGGTTAGAAAGAACCCCAAAGGCAAAAACATCCTCTAGTTGGCTTCCAGCTTGCAATAGAGACTCAAAAGTAGGGAGATATTAGGCCACTAGATGCTGAGCATATCCTTGGGTGAGGTTCTTTAGGATAATCGCTACTTGTTCCTTCTCTGAGGGTCTATCCCACATTTGGGCAACCTTGGCTCTCTAATAACTGATAAAATCAGTGAACGTTTCCCCATTTTTCTGTTTAGTTGACTCCAAATCCCTTTTTGAAGTCTCAATCTCAGTACTGTATTTATATTGATGCCAGAAAGCTTTTGACATGTTCTCCCATGTACTTACTATAGTTGGGTTTTGAGACATCAACCATCGTAGAGTTGACCCGGATAAAGTCCGCTAAAATAGCAAAGTCATCTGTTCATCAATGAGCCCCATAGTGCGCATGTTTGTAACATACACTTTAAGATGCATTTTTGCACAACCTACCCACCATTTGAGGCATTACAAATTTCTCTGACAAATGAATTCTAGGGATACGGTTCAGAGCTTCAATGCCTACTGCAATTTCATCGATACCCTTTATACTCTTCATAGCTAACTCTAACTGAGACATCCTGTTGGCTAACACCTGATTCTTATAGAAATGTTCTTCATCTCCGTCAAGTTCAAAGACCTCATGTGCACGTCTCGTTGCATTTTCTTCTACCCTTTTCCTTTTAGATCATCAAGAGGATTGCCCGTTGATTCTGAAATTTGTTCTAAAAATTCTACTTTGCCTTTTATACTGTTGATATCATTGGCAAAGGCTGCCAAAATCTTACGGATCTCTGTAAGCTCAAATTCGAAAGCCATTTTCGCCTGTTGACTTGGTGCTGTTATTCATTCTAACCGACTGGACTTACGACTCCAACTAGGAGGTGGACACTTGAGTTTGGGCGCAATGATAATCCTAGACACCCCATCAAAGATAAATTTAATCAATTTCAGTGTTACCCCCTTGATAACATTTTAATGAGTCATTTTATTGAAGTTTGTGCACCAATCCATTAATTAATCCATTCACGCAATAATCATTCAAAAGAGAAATAAATATTTATTCAAAAGAAAATAACTTTATTGAAAATGATTGACAAAGAAACGTTCTCATTATAACATCTTTCAACAAATCTAACTTAAACTATTTTTTACATGGACGCTTAACTTTGTCTTGATGGTCATCAGGATTGCTATCAGGCTTGATCCTCTTGGCTCTAATAACTGGCTCTTTGAATTTTGTTGGTTCGTCTAGATACCCTAAGGTGCGTTTGTTCCAAGCCTTCTTAATAAGATATATTAACTTTTCAGTCAATGGCTCGGGAGGGAAGAAAACTTTGTGTTGAGGTAAAGATAACTCTATAAGTATGTCGTACTACTCTGAGATCAATGCAGGTTTGTAAAAGAGGTTTCTCCTAATCTGATCAAACGAACAAAATAGGATCCTTTGGTTCCTAAAACAGGGTAGTTGGTCATCCACCAAGGGCATCTCAAACCAATGTGTCAGGCAAGGCGAGAATCCAACCATTTGCTCCAAGCTTTGACTGAGTCATGACACACTAACAGGTTTCTTTTGGAAAAATGTTCTGGCCCATACTTGAGGTTTGAAGGAGCATCCACAATTTTGAGACGATCACACAGCCACATATAGAGTAAGTGGGGGCTTCCTTTGAAGCTTTCCCGCTCACCATTCTTTATGGCATCTAGACTTGAGAAAGTTTCAACTAGGATGAGAGGTACTAGGTTGGCTTTCCTTGAGAGTTGAGAAGCTATATCTATGAAGAACTTAGGGATAGTTTGGCCATTACTTTTGGAGGTCAACATGTACTAGGCTAAAATTCCTAGGCACAGAGAGTAATCTCTAGTGGCTCGCCAGGTTTCTGATTTTAAATTGATGGGATGACTACGAGAGCGATAAGACCCAATAGAGGTACTAAGTTTAATCTCCTATTATGGACTAGGGATTTGGCTTTCTTCCTTGGAAATGTTCAGTCATGTGGCGAGGTCACTAGAATATCCTATCTTCAATAAGGGCCTGACTAGAGGTCCTGAAGTGGATATCCCTATAATGCCACAATAATCCTCATGAGTGGGGTATAAGTTTTCATACGCCTCATATGAATATGTGAAGATAGGGGTTCTAGCGTTTAGCCATAACACGTAAGAAGTTCTAATCTATTTCAAACGCGTGGAAGTATAGAACACTCCTCAAAAGGGTTATTGCCAGCGGCTAACATCCTGGTTTAACACAAAAGGGTATCTTAATACACTTCCAAAGTCCGTGTAAAATATCTTTGTTAAGTCATTATTCAGACAAATCATTTTATAAATTATTTCCTTTACTTCATTTTCTTTTTGAAAAAAACATTTCTTTGGAAAATCTTGTTCTTATGGAAAACATTTTCTGAAAATTACTTTTTTTGGAAAACATTTTTTCTAGAGAACACTTCTTTTGAAAAACACTTCTTCTGGAAAACACTTTTCCTGAAAAATACTTTCCTTTTGTAAATCATTTTTCTTCTTTGAAAATGGGTTGAAACCCGAATTTAGAAAAGAATTTGATTTCCATTTTGATTTAAATGGCCCGATCCATCATGATTGTTGGATCGAGATGGACTGGGTCATTATGAATTATTGTAAAAAATGAATTCTTTATTGGGTCGGTGCACCCATTTTAATCAGGTAAAACAAAAAACTTTAATCCTTGAGGACAACCATACATTATGATCTCATCATTCACATACATTCATCGTTTACAATGTCCCGTTCAATAAACAACCCGGGAACACCCATGATAAATTTGAGTCGTGACCTATGGGGAGGTTTCTAAACTCTAGGTTTACTACGTGCAATGTAATTTATTTGGCCACCCTTGCCCAAGTGTACCTATACACCTCTCGAGCGTACTCAATCAGACGGTACGTGGTGACTTGGTTTGATATACCGTATAGGTGATAATCTAAAATTTCAACTCACTTTTCTGAAGTCAAAAGTAGCCAGTTTAATCCCCAGATCAGAGGTGGCGCGCGATGCTTGAGAAAAGACACTCTTTAATCACCTCTTTTCTATAATAGACGTAATCTATCCTCCTAGTATCGTAGTACATCGGAGTAGGATCTCGCTTAGGCACTGGTTTTGATCAAGAAGTGCAATTGATGTACTTATATTATCTATGATATACCTATGGGTATGAGTCAAGAGTTGTAGCTTTCATAAATGGTTTAGCATCCCACGAGAGGATCGACCACGTACTAGTACTACGTTGGCAAACGGGACATGTGACTGTGCAACTTACACTAGGTTAAAGGCTCAGGTTGCTCCAGCCTGGGTTCATCGATATACCTTTCAGAGTCACCTGATCAGACGGTATTGATGCCCCAGTTTGATATACCCTTAGGTACGTGACTGGAGTTGTGATTTTCATGAATGACATCGCATCTCCGAAGAGACCGGGCCACGCACTAGTATCACGTTGGCTATATTGGGACATGTAAGCGTGTAAAACAGTAAACATGTTTATGGTGTGTGCAATACAAGGTGGGGTGTGCCTAGGGCTTTTTCAAATAAATGGTCCCATGGGCCAGATCAAACCAATCAAAATATGGACATCACATAAAATCCATAGCATCGAGATCTACATCAAGACATGCACATCAAAGTGTATAACAATCAGGATCATGGCATATCTAACAGCAATCAATCGGGAAAATAAAACAAAGAGCAATGATGATCAATCAATTAGAATAGCATGGAAATAATATTAATCATTGATCAAACATTGAGATAGGCAAAATGTATTTTTTTTGTTTTGTTTTGAGAAACATACTTAGCGAACCTACAAAAATCCCTTACTTTATGAAATTTGTTACACAACAGATTTGTGAGTAAGAAGATAGGCTATCTTCACTAACTAAATAAGATTTGAAACCATACTAAGGGTTATTGAGTTCACGTGGACCATCACATCGGCACATCAATACCACAACTTTCTATGTTTCCCGTAAAAAGCTTTGGATTGAAAAATGAAAATAAATTCTTCTTTTTTCAAGCTTAGACTCAAGATTTTGAAAATGTACGACTATTGCAATTCGAAGTTTAAAATTAAAATTTTAAAATAAATTTTTTTCAAGATCTTTAAGAAAAACTCTTAAAATTTCTTCCTCCACAAACTCACGATATTGAATCGAAAATTTTCTTTTTCAGGTGCCACATGATTTTCTCAATACCCCTTAATAAAAAGGAAATCCTACTAAATTAGTAAGGCTAGTCTTACTTTATTTAAATGTCCTCTACTGTTAAAGTCTTGAAACTTTCTCTCGTAACGAAATTTTCTTACTTATCAAGTCATGAAATGGGCCCACATTATATAATAAATTATTAATTATTCACAATGTTCCTTTCCTGCAATGGCTAAAGAACAAAAGGTGTCGTAAGTAATTTATTTCAAAAGATGCGGGTCCATTCCAAAACTTTGTTAATGGACAGACTTGATAAAGCAAAACTTCTTATTATTTTCAAACACAGCACTAAATCTGCCAATTAAATATCCATTTTTTCTTCAGTAAATCAGAAAATCAAACCAAAAACACGATTGTGCTATCAATTCAATCCATATGACCAAACTGTCCACACCAAAACACATTGCAAATCAGCATAAAAACCATGAAGGAACTCATCCGATTTAGATCGGACTATTCAAATCGAACTCAGGAGGTAAACCGATTCGATCTTGAAACCATTGTTCTAGATCTAAGGATTTCTATGTTAAAGAAAAAAAAATGTTCATCATTAGGACTAAAGATGAAACGACCACAACCTTTGATGTCGTTGAATCGTAATCAAGACACAAACCCAGATCGTAATCAACCTTTGATGTTGTTGCATTGGTGGATCTGATCTTGGATCTTCTTCGATTTTGATCCTCAAAATCCACCTTAACAATCTAATAATCTTAAGAATTAAAGGTTTTCTGCTGAACAAAACCAATAAAAACGATCGAACTCTAGTAGTCGTTATTAAGATCGAATTGTTTTTAAGCGAGGCCGATAATCCTAACCTCTGTATTGTTCCCTCAAAATGAATCGAAAATCCCTCTCGAGTGTTTGGGGTCTTAAACCGATCGGCACAAAGGGTCTCTCCAGTCTCTGTTGAATCAATGGAATTAATTGGGAAGAAGACATGTTATGAAGATAGAGGTGTGAGAATAACAGATTTCTTGTTTTGCTAATGACACATCTCCCATACTAATGGGTTGTTGTTGCCAACAGCACACCAAAATTTTCTATTTTTTTTACTATTCTTTTGCTTGCTATCACACGCCCAAAGAACATTAAAAAATTTTCTCTTTTTTTTTTATATATACTACTGTCAAAGAACAGTTTGATATACATGAAAAAAAGATTTTTTTTTTTCAAAAGACAGATCGACACCTAATAAACAAAAACATAAAAAGAAATTGTAAAAGAAAATAATATTGCCAAAGGGCAAATCGACAGACACCTAAAAATAAAAAATTTAAAACAAACGTCATGATCCAACAGTCATTATACTATCCTCAATAAAACCAACCATCCTGCCCTGCATTATTTTAGAGTCACCTTAAATGACCTTTGATTAAATTACAAGAATAATATACCAAAGCCAAATATTCAAAGTCCAAACAAATGATCAATAATCGAATCAAAAATAACAAAACAAAATAAAATAATAAATAAACAGATAAACAACCAAAAATAAATAAAAACATTCTAGGTCATTTTAGCAATGCTCCCATACTTGGGGTTTTTCAAGGTTGCTCTTCAAAAGTCCCCAGTGGAGTCGCCACTGAAAGCACCCTCGATCCGCGGGGTGAATGAATCCGCTTTTGATTTTTGAGGTTTGGGAGTCGCCACCTAGTTATTACGGTCTAGGAACCGAACATTGACTCTAAAAGAAAAATAATACTAATCTACGAAAGAAAATATGGGTCCGGAGATCATGTTACAGGGTTGGAAGGTGTTAGGCACCAACCCGTCCGGCAAATGTCGGTCTCTACTTTTCCCAAATAAAACTACATTGCTAAAAGACCTGAATTTATAATTAAAAAAAAGAATGAAAAATACCTAGATGATAACAACGATAGTTCCCTCAGAGTTGGCGGAGTGATTCCTTGCTTCATTTTCGTTATTGGATCCGCTTCAAATCTCCAAGATGAAGTATCTTCTCCTTATATATAAGTATTTCCTAATTTTTGATGGATTTTTAGGTTTTTTTTAGAAAAAATTAGGAGTTGGATAATAGGTAAGGGGTTAGGACTTCAAAATTAGGGTTTTGGAAAGGTTGGGGAGCCTCCTTGACCTACTTTTTCTAGGATTTTCTCTTGGATACGAAAATAGGTTGTAGAGACCCCTATTTATAGATTTTTTAAGAGTTTTTTAGATAGAGTTAGAGTTAGATTATATTTTTTTAGATAGTTTTAGAGTTTAATTAGAATTCTTTTAAAGACCCCTATTTATAGATTTTTTTAAGAGTTTTTTAGATAGAGTTAGAGTTAGATTATGTTTCTTTTAGATAGTTTTAGAGTTTAATTAGAATTCTATTAGGATTAGGGTTTAACTTTGATCTTATTAGATTGATTAGGGTTTTTACTTAAGTCTCACATGATTGACTAGAAGGTTTTGACTTAAGTCTTATTTGATTGATTAGATTTTAGGATTTTGACTTAAGTCTCACTTTATTGACTAGATTTTAGGATTTTGACTTAAGTCTTACTTGATTGACTTTAATTTTAATTAGGATTTCACTTTACATTAATTAATGTTTTAATTATTAATTTTAAAATTTTTAATTATTAAAATTATAAAATTATCATTTTGCCCCTCAGAGAGGACTTTTTGCGTTTTAAATTATTTTTCAATGTTCCAAGATGTTTTGGAATCGCTTTTCATAAGGAATTTAATAGGAATATTGGTTTGTGTCATTTATAAATTTTTTATGCAAAATGGTCGTGAACTTTATGAAAGGCATTTTCGTAATTTTGTCGAATTTTGTGAAAATTGGTAAAATAGTTTATTTGGTTTCGATTTGTTATTTTATTTGTTTGAAAGGATTTCCCTAAGAGTAATGTAGGCTCTAGGAATGTTTTGAGATTAGGGGTATTTTGGTAATTTGATCATTTTTTAGTGATTTGTATCGTAAAGCTTCTTTTTGTCTGAAAAATGATGATTTCTAGGCTTTTGGGGTTACATTTTTCTAGCGTAACGTGGTTTCTATAGTTTTTTTAGTTTGAGATACCTCATCCGAATTTATGAAATATATCTAATAACCAAATAAAGCATTGGAATAATCATCCATCATTGGGATCCATCGTGATCAGGTTGACGAGTTGATTAATCAGGTGATTGCAAAAATGGGGTGTCTACACAAAGTGATCAACTTGGGATTTGATTTGATTTACAGATTTTCTATAGTTCCAAAGCTCAAAAATCACTAAAAATAGCAATGTTTTTAATCAAATTTGAATCAAAATTACAAATTTGACTAGAAAATTTGCTTAAATTTAAAGATAAATATTCGCAATGAGAATCAGGATCAATTAATAAAATAATAAATCAGTTAATCAAGGAAATTCATTTTGATAAATGACATAAATTTAGAGATAAATAAATTGAGATCCAAAATATAAATTTAGAGTTAAATCTAAAATGGAGAATATGAGAATAAGAAATAGAGATCATGAGATGAAAACAAAAAAATATGGGAATCTTTCATCGATTTTGAATAAATTGTTCTTTCTTTTTTCCATTGATGAATAGAATATTTCAATCTTACAAAATTTTCCTCCATGATTTCTCAAGAATTCCTCTCAGATCTAGAGAGGAATTTCCATATCTGAGTCCACTCATTTTTTTTTTTAATATTTTGAATTATCTATTTTTTTTCTTTTTTTATTTTGAAGTCTTACTCCATTTTTTTAGTTTCCTTTCCCTCTATTTATAGAACCATAGAGCAGAAAGATTACAAAATTCAATCACGAACCTGAATTGATCAACTCGAACCATCATAACCATTATGTTTACTATGCACAGAAGCCCAAAATCGTTATTTGTTAAAATCGCTTTATATATAGTGTTGAAAATGCACCAAAATTGTTCAATAACGGTTTTGCTTCTCACATTTTTTTTTTGAATTCTTTAATTTCTTGAACCTTGGCATCTTTATCTCTATCGACGTTTCTCTAATCCTTGACTCTTTTTAAATCTTTAGTCATTGTTTTCTCTTATCAACAGATTAATACTTAATTCTCGATTAAAAATTATTGAGTTGTGGATGCGCCCATTTTGGGGTATAATAATAAAGTCCCCCTTGATGCTTGCCTACCAAAGGATCTCAAAGGAGAACATCACAATAAATCATCTAAAGAGAACCCTCTCAATAGTTGATGGAATAAGAAGCCACACCAGGAAAAAGTGTACGACCTATTTATAGGCATATGATATGTATGCCGAGAAGATCTTGAAACAGAATATAAAAGGATGAGCATAAAGAAACATATTAGCTTTATTCACGAAACATTTCATAAGTAAAAGGGAACTCTTAGTAGTTGATCGGTTAGAGATAAAAAATCTAGAAGAAATAAGGATCAAATAAGAACCATCAACAATCTTTATGTGAAGCGACAACACAACAGCACATTCATTCCATTTTGCATTTGTCTTTGCATTAGAAAATGTACCCCTCTCGTTTCACTTTTACTTTAGCATTGTTTAAAGTTGTTCGAAATCCAGAAGAACACAATAATGCATACACGATCACATTGGTGTTGTAAAATAAAAAATGATGGAAACCAAAATCCGAACAAAAGTGAATAACGCATAAACCAAAGGGTTTTAGATTGCAAGATAAAACCCAAAAATCATTCAAAGGAATCGGAGATAACAGATGAAGTTCAAAGAATGAGAAACATTAACATCCTCAAAAAATACTGATGAAATTTGCTATGAATGGATCAATAACATCCTTGGAAGCCATATCACATTAATTAAATAGTGATGAAAAAATTGCTTTTAATAAAGTGATATGAGACCGCTATGATCCGAAAAAAATATTAACAAAAATAACGATATCGACAAAATGATTTCTAAACGAAGGAAATAGTGATATTAATGAGAATAATATCAGATCAAATGATATGACCAAAGAAATTTAGGACAAAAAAGTGATACGAACGAGATAGACTAGGAAGACATCAATAGTGATATAGCGAGTTGGAGGGCAATAGAGAAAAAACGATATAATAGACAAGAGTGATATTGAAATAGCAATATTAGGTAAGGAAACGATATTGATGAAGCAATGTTGAGAAAACAATATGAAGATGTGGACAAACAAATATTGCAATAGTGATATCTAACGAAAGTGATATTGGGATAACAATATGGGGAAAACGATATTGCGAGAGAGAGACTGACAGAATGATCAATAATAGACAAAATTTAGTGATCTAAACTTGAGAAACATCCTAGAATAATCAAAAATGTCTTGTAAAGAAAGCCTTATTAATATCATTACGTACTCGATTGAGTATACTTCGATAGAAATCACTAGTAAATCTTTTTTGCAATAAGTTCTCAAATCATGGCCCAAATACTGATTGTAACATGGAAATTGTGCATGAATCATCTCACAAAAGCAAGCACAACTACATATAAAGTGCCCACAATTCGTTGGTGCGGATCTGTTTTAATTTTTTTGGGAGTCACCACCTAGTTTTATGGTATAGGAACCAAAAATTGACTCTAAATAGATAAGGGACTGAATTATGAAAAAAAAATGAGTCCAAGGATCACGTTACGGGATTGGAAGGTGTTGGCACCAATCCCGCCCATCGAACGTCGGTCTCTACATTTTTCAAAAATTTTACATTACATAAATATGGTATAAAAATTAAAATAAAAAATTACCTTCTTTACCTGAGTTATTGCGATAGTCGATTCCTTCATAAATTGACGGAGACTGTTCTTTGTATGAGTTTTCTCGCTTTTGTCTTCATCGCTAGATCTGCTTCTGATCTCCTAGATGAGATTTTCTTCTTCTAGATCTAAATATTTTCTATCTTTTTTGGGTATTTTTAAGAGTTTTTAAGTATTTTTTAGGTGAAAAAAAAAGAATTTGGGTGTTAGGTCTAGACTTAGAGCTTCAGATTTAGGGTTTCGGGAAGTATGTGGAAAGATTTTGACCTTAATTTTTAGGGTTTTTCTTGGCCTCCGAATTTAGGTAGTAGAGGCTCATTTTTAAAAAGTTTTTTGGGAGATTAGGGTTTAGATTTGGTCTCTTAGAGATAAGATTTGTGTGGCGCTCCACGAAATGCTAACACAAAGTCCCATGTCAGATCTCGAGGCACTAGGTGGCGTTTCGAAATTTCGGCATGGTCTCCTCTGTTTATGTTAGCTTTCCAAGGCGTTCAACCTGCACCTGATAAACGACATATAATCCTACATATATACATACAAAATATAATACTAGCGAAAGCCTATATACATCTAATAACGTACAATAGATCAGAATGCGAAAAAAGAAATTTATACTCGGGATTAGACAAAAATTTCTTACTCTAACAAAAGTCCTAATGGTTAGAACAAAATCTATAATACTCTTGGACAAATCGACACCACTAGGGGGTATAACCCCAATACTTACCAAGTAACGGACTCTGACTGTCTATATGACCCACCAGATGATTCTCACTCGTTTTCCACACCAGCCTCACCAAGCTTTGGATCTGAAACTAAAAAAAATGGAGAAAGAAAGGGTGAGTAACAATGGTTACCCAGTAAGGAAGCAAACAATTTCTACCAGTAACCTCTCATAACATAAACGAATAAACATACTGAATCATTTAAAATATGCAAAGTTTTACAAAATAAACTACGATTAACTGGTACATATAGCCAGGAATGAGCAACTAAACATTTTAAAACTCTCATTACATCAATCAGCAGTATTTACTATAACATTCTCTTTTTATACAAAATTAATTGATCTAGTGAAAATATTAAACATGCATTTCATTTTATATATCAAAATAAGACAACAGAAACATAATACATAATGGTGGAGTAGTGGAATTAGAAAGTTGAGATTCACGACTGGATCGCTCATAGTTGGGACATGGTGTTTCATAATAAAGTATTAGTTCCTGATTTTGTGGCTGGTCGCTGTTTACCACACTTGCGGGATCATTTATCTGGCTCAGACTGGCTGTTTGACGTGATTGTAAGCAATAGGTCTCTTTTCGATGTGTCAGAACGTTCGACAACTATAGATTGTTAGTGATCACTAACTAATCATCTTCGTCTATGCCTATCAAGCGTGCATGTGATTCCCAAATGTACTAACCATTCGTATACGACCACCTTTACATTACAAGTTCATTGGTAAAGATAGAGAGGAATAAACCGGATTTCAGTTGTGACTCCACTCTCATACGCGTCCCATACCACGTATGAGCTTGGTGGTCCCTACCATACATCCTAGGATAGTATACCATTCTGGATGTTTGACATATTATCCTTTCAAGTATTCATAGACTTTTTAACAACTCACATAATAGCTATATATATATATATATATATATATATATATATATATATATATATATATATATATATATATATATATATATATATATATATATTATTTTCATTTGAAAAAAAAAAAGAAATTATCAATACAAGATTGAGAATGGATATCCAGTTTCCTACCATGCAAGTGTGGCCACCCAGTCTAAAATAAATAACAAAACATAAAAGTAAACAGCGCCTCGCGCTAACAAAAAGTAAATAAATATGTAACCAGTAACATTATCCTTGGATATCCGTTCACCAACCTACACACAATACAACAATGTAAAATGCAGACATCACCCCTCAAGTGTGACTCTGACATTTTATCGTTTCATACCCTTTTTCCCTTTTTTTTTAATTTTTACCGTTTTCAATCTTTCAAACAAAATATCTACTTTTTGATATTCATCAACTCAATTTTAGTTCATTGAATATTAAATCATATTTTCAACTATGAAATTTATTTTTATCAATAACATTGAAAAAGTACCAAAACTTAGATTAAAACGAAGTCCAAGCAGTATACAGGACCCAACTGATAGAAATAACCTAGTGAGGAACCCACATATATGTTATTATAAAATACAATTAAACATATCAAACATGCAAGTTCTTGTGTGAATTTGAAATAACAAAAAGAAATCTATATTTTTAGAAACACACCACAAATTTTTAATAAAATCCTTAATGCAATTTTTACAATCTACGATTACTAATAGAAATTGACAGTTCCTTATACAATCTTTAGGCGACAGAATTAAAATACGTGCAAGAAAATCGAGACGATCTGTGTTGAAATCGAGATGGTTCGAACTTCAAGACGGTTGATTTTTGAATCTAACTTGGTGGTTTCTAAGATCTCAACACCGTCGTCCTTTCTCCTTCGGAGATGGAGGACGGTTTGATCTCGAAACGGATGAAATCTGAGGTCGAAGTTACGAAATCTCCGTATATATATACGACTATTTTTTTATGATACGGGGTGAAAAAGAAAAGAAAACGGAAGGAAATTGGATGGGTTTCTCCCTTCTACGTCGGAAGTCAACGACAAGCCATTTGCAACGAATTTGAGGTAAAAGTTTTGAAGAAAAACAAAATTTTCATTTAACTATTGTTGGCTGGTCTTTTTTAACGAGTTTGGAAGATGAATAGTGTTTTTAATAAAAAAAATTTATTTATATAAATGCGGGACGAAATCGGTATTTTACCTATGTTTCGTTCGACAATAACTTGATCGTTTGGACTCCAAAAGTAACAAGTGAATACTCTATTTTGTATAATTTTTCATTTCGGATCTAATGGTGTGGTCAATTTCTATAAATTCTGTCTCTAAGAAAAATTTAAATTTCTGACCTGAGGTGACCCCTAAAATTGATGTCATTTTCATTTTTGATAATAATTCGACTTTTAGAACTCCGAAATGACAAATAAATAGTCCATGTTCAATAATCTTTTGTTATAAATCCAATGGTATGATCAAATCTTAAAAATTCATGTTCTAGCAAAAAGTCATTATTTTAGTTTGGTCTGACTCGATAATTGAGGATTTTGCAACTTTTCTATTCGGACTCTCATTTGAGCGTGCTTATAGGATAAAGTATGCTTTTTGATCATTTTGAATCTAATGGTGAAGTCAGATTTCATTAAACATAATAAAAAATATCCAAAATTTTACCCCTAAGTTCCACATTCAGGATTTTTTTTCAAAATTCAACTATTTATTTTTTCTCGAGATACGAATCAAAAACTCGTGGTTTTACAGTTTGTTTAGATTAAGATTAAATTAGGTTTTATTTGAATTTTAAATTTTAAATTTTGACTTACGTAGAATGAGAATTTTTTAAGTTTTTGGAGAACCCCTCCTAATGGAGAGTTCTTTGTTAAATTGTATTTTTAATTCTTTGGGATCCTTGGTAGAAGTTTTTTTTATTAAATATCATGTGGGCCCCACTTAAATAAATGGGTCACTACTTAAAATTTGACCCGTGGACTTTATAAATTGATTTTATTTATTTAGAAATTTTAATTTGATTTATTAAAATTTTATTTTATGTTAATCAATATTTTAATTATTAATTTTTGATTTTTGATTTTTAGGGTTTGAAAAATTATCGTCTTACCCTTAAAAATTGCTTTTGTATTGAGAGGTTATTTTTTAATATTTTGAAATGTTGTCAAATTAATTTTTTGTAAGGATTTACTAAGAGTATTAATTTTTATCACTTATGGGTTTTCGGCGTGAAATGATCGTGGACCCTATGAGGGGTATTTTTGTAATTTTATCAAATTTTGTGAAAATTGACTAATTAATTTATTTGATTTTAATTGTTGTTTTATATGTTCAAAAGGATTTTCCTAAGTGTAATGTAGGCTCTAAAGATGTTTTGATATCAAGGGTTTTTAGTAATTTGATAATTTTTATGATTTTTCTCATAAAACTTCTTTTTGTCTTAAAATGATGATTTCTATATTTTTGGGTCATATTTTCCTAGCGTAACGTGGTTTCTAAAATTTTTCTTACTTGAAATATCACATTCAAACTTAAGAAACACATCTACTAACAAATAAAAAATATTGGAATATTCATCTATCATTGGGAATCGTTGTAATTGGGTTGACGAGTTGATTAATCGGGCGAGTGCGAAAATGGGGTATCTGTCTACACACATCCTCAATAATTATGGGAAAACGTAATATGAAAATTGTTTTGTTCAGAGGATACAAAACAGGTATTGATAAAAACAATGATGTTGATACTTAAGCACTTGAATAGGCTGAGGACTCCGCGGTATACCAAAAACCTCTCAAACAATACTCAATTATCATATCTCCTATTTACAACAATCTGAAAGCGTCCTCCTTCCGCGGGGTGTACGGATCCACTTTTGATTTTTGAGGTTTGGGAGTCGCCACCTAGTTATTACAGTCTAGGAACCGAGCATTGACTCTAAATAGATAAAAACAACTAATCCACTAATAAAAAGAAACTATGATCCGGGGATCACATTACGGGGTTGGAAGGTGTTAGGCACCAATCCCGCCTGGCAAACGCCGCTCTCTACTATTTCTTAAAAAATTATTACATTACTAAAAGACCTAAAACCAATAAAAAATAAAAAAAAAAATAAGAAGTATACCTAGATGATCGCAATGATTTGTTCCCTCAGAGCAGGCGGAGAGACTCTTCGTATGAGATTTCTTGATTTGTTTCCGTCACTAAATCCTCTTCTGATCTCCAAGTTGAGGTATCTAGATCTAACTATTTTTTTTTTAAGGGTTTCTGGAAGTTTTTGAAAGGTTTCTGGGTGTTTTTTGTGTAAAAGCTAGGGTTTGGATAATAGGTAGGGAGTTAGGGCTTCAAAATTAGAGTTTGGAGAAGGTTAGAGAAACTTTTTGACCTATTTTTTCTATGATTTATTTTAACCTGCGAGATTAGGTTGTGGAGGCTCTTAATTATAATTTTTTTTTGAAGAATTCATATTTGACTAGGTCTCCTTTTAGATAAGGTGAATTAGGGTTTTAACTTAAGTCTTATTTGATTGGCTAGGTTTCTTTAGATTAGGGTTTTAATAAGGGTTTTGACCTAAGTCTTATTTGATTGACTAGGTTTCTTTAGATTAGGATTTTAATTCTTACGTACAATGAAAGAATATATTTTTGATTTTAGGAGAACCCCCTTAATTATATTTTAATTCTTTAGGCCCCCAGATGGAGGGGTCTTTTAATAAATATCAGGGGGCTCCACTTAAATAAGTGGGCAACCATCAACAATTTTGCTTGAGGGCTTGATTGATTAATTATCTTGGTTCAGATTTTTAAATTAATTTTATTATGATTTTACGTTACATTAATTAATATTTTATTTATTAATTTTAAAATTTTAAATTATTAAAATTGAAAAATTACCATTTTGCCTTCGAAGAGAACTTTTGTGTTGAAGAGTCGTTTTTCGATATTTTAGAATGTTTTAGAATCTATTTTTCGTAAGGAATTCGATGGGATTATATGTTTGTGTCATTTATAAAATTTTTTGGTATGAAATGATTGTGAATCCTATGAGGGGTATTTTTGTAATTTTATCAAATTTTGTGAAAATTGACGGAATGGTTTATTTGATTTTAATTTGTTGTTTTATGTGTTCGAAAGGGTTTTTCTAATCGTAATGTGGGCTCTAAGGATGTTTTAATGTTAGGGGTATTTTTGTAATTTGATTGTCTTTTAGTGATTTTTATCGTAAAACTTTTTTTTGTCTGCAAAATAATAATTTCTATATTTTTGGGGTTATATTTTTCTAGCGTAGCGTGATTTTTATAGTTTTGTTAGTTTGAGATACCTCATCTAAATTTCTGAAATATATCTAGTAACAAACAAAAACATTGAATATTGTAGACACCCCATTTTTGCATCCGCCTGATTAATCAACTCGTCAACCTGATTGCAACGGTTCTCAATGATGGATGATTATTCCAATGCTTTATTTTATTACCAGATGTGTTTCAGAAATCCTAATGAGGTATCTCGAACTGACTAAACGGTAGAAACCACGCTACGCTAGGAAAATATGACCCTAGAAACATAGAAATCATCATCTTGTAGACAAAAAAAAGTTTTACGATGAAAATCACTAAAAAATGACCAAATTACCAAAATACCCCTAACATAAAAATATCCCTAGAACCTACATTACGCTTAGAAAAATCCTTTCAAACACATAAAATAAAAAATCGAAATCAAATAAATCATTTCGCCAATTTTCATAGAATTTGACAAAATTACGAAAATGCCCCTCATAAAGTTCACGACCATTTCACATAAAAAATTTCATAAATGACAAAAACCAACATTTCCATCGAATTTCTCACGAAAAATCGATTCTAAAACATCCTAGAACATCAAAAATTGACTTAAAACGCGAAAAGTCCTCTCCGAGGGCCAAATGATAATTTCACGATTTTTATAATTAAAATTTTTGAAATTAATAAATAAAATATTAAATAATTAAAGTGAAACATTAATAAAATTAATTTAAAATTTTAAACTAAAAAAATCGATCAATCAGGCTCTCAGGCAAAATTGTTGGGGGTTGCCAAGATATTTCTTCAAGGACCCCTCCATTTGGGGGTCCAAAGAATTAAAGATATAATAGAGGAGGATTCTCCAAAAAATTAAAGTCAATCAAGCAAGACTAAAGTGAAGGTATTAAAGTCAATCAAGTAAGACTAAAGTCAAAATTAAAGTCAATTAAGTAAGACTAAAGTCAAGATATTAAAGTCAATCAATTAAGACTAAAGTCAAAATCTTAAAATCAATCAAATAAGACCAAAAGTCAAAATCCTAATAGAGTTCTAATTAAATAATAACTCTATTTAATAGAATTCTAACTAAAATATAACTCTACCTAAAATAATTCTAATTAAAATACAACTCTACCTAATAGAATTCTAACTAAAATACAACTCTAACTAAAAGAATTCTAATTAAACACTAATTCTATCTAAACAAACCCTTAAAAAAAATCTATAAATAGGAGCCTCCACACCCTATTTTCGTATCAAATCATAAACCCTAAGAGAAGTAGGTCAAAAAGCTTTCCTAACCTCCTATAAACCTTAATTTTGAAGTCCCAACTCCTTACCTAACACCCATACTTCAATTTTAACTTGAAAAACCCGTAAAAATCCTTCAAAAACACTCCAAAATCCATAACAAATTCGAAGAATCCAGATCCAAAAAAGAGATACTTTGCCTCGGAGATCAGAAATCAAATCCGAAGACAGAACAAAGCAAGGAGTACAATACAAGGAGTAGCCTTATCAGATCTGAGGGAATATAATCTTTGCGTATCGAAGGTAAAATTTCTTTTATTTTTTTTTCTAGGTTTTTTGTTAGCAATGTAATCCTATTTGGGATAAGTAGAGACCGGCATTGGGCGGGCGGGGTTGGTGCCTAACACATTCCAACCCCGTAATGTGATCCTGGGATTCAGGTTTTTTCTTTAGTAGATTAGTTTCTTTATCCGTTTAGAGTAAGTATTCGGTTCCTAGAACGTAATAACTAAGTGGCGACTCCCAAACCTCAAGGGTCAAAAGCGGATCCGTACACCCCGCGGATCGAGGGCGCTTTCAGTGGCGACTCTGCTGGGGACTTTTGAGGATCAAACTTGAAAAACCCCAAGTATGGGTGTATTGTTAGAATGACCTAGTTTTGTTATTTTTAATTGTTTGTTTATCAGTTTATTTTGTTTTTATTGTTGGCTCAATTATTGCTTATCGGGTTAGACTTTGAATATTTACCTTGACATATTATTTTTATGGTCCGATCAAGGATCATTCGGAATAATCCTAAAATAATGCAAGATTTCGAAAAGTTTTTTTTTTTTTTAGGGATGATTTAATGATTGTTGAGCATGAGAAATTTTTTTATTTTATTTTATTTTTTATTTTTATTTATTTTAATCTTTCTTTTTAGGCACAAATAAGAGTTTTGTTTATTTTTTAGAGTGTGCGGTTTGTTCTTTAACCTTTTTAAAATAAAAAAAAATAAAAAAAATAAAATAAAAATAAAAATTTAGCATGCTGTTAGTAAGAACAACAACTTACTGTTTAACTCGATGGTGTGCCCCTAGAAGAAATTCAATTTTAATATTAAACCCTTAATGCTTTCATATTGCTGGGTGGTGTGCCAATAGCAGATCAGTTTTTTTTTTTTTTAAATTTCTATCTCCTTCTCAAAAGAGAAAGAAGGACAGCAAACAGAAAAAACGTCATCTGCTCTCTCTCTCTCTCTTTCTATTATACCCGTTTTGCTCTCATTCTCACTGCCTTCGAACTCACCAAATAACTTTAAGAAACCATAAAAACTTCCATTGGGTCCTCTCTGGTGTTCATCTTCACTCTTATTCTTCATTTTAAAATCTAATTACTAAGGGTTGAATCTCTCATAGAGAGCCATGGATGAAAACGCCCCCATGGAATCGTGGAATTGGTAGGGAAGTTGGTAAATCCATTAACAGATGAGGAGACACTCTCTCTTACAATACTTCGTGGATGGTTGTCATCAGAATATTTCATTGGAGGTGCATATATTCATCTAGTGGAAACATAGACAAGTGCAGTGAAGGTAGGGCTGAACCACATCTCTTGAATTAATGGACCTCTATCATGGTGCTGTAGATAAGATAAAAGAAAAAGAAAATATACCAATTGAAGGCAAACGTGCTGATGGGGGGCTGTACAAATTGAACGTGTGGTCCTAGGGAAATCCTTCCTTTCCCATGTTTGACAGCTAAAAAAAAAAACGTATGAACATGATTTTTTTTAAGCATCACTACAACATTTTTGATCTACAGCGACGGTTTATAACAGCGGATAATTTTATCCGACGCTATATATATATTTATTGCAGCGGATAATTGTATCCGCCGTTATAGAGACCCATGCATACGTAGAAAATTCACATCATACTTATTCAAGTGCATATAGCAGCGAAAAAATATATCCGCCACTAAAACTAGTGAGTTCTCTCTATTTTAAATTGAATATAGCAGTGGATTATATTTTCCGTCGCTATAGAATACAATTTTTTTTTATAAAAAAAACATGGTTTAGTGAGTTCTCTCTTATCAATTTTTTTTTTAATTGAATATAGCAGTGGATTATTTTTCCGCCGCTATAGAGTATAATTTTTTTATATTCTTTGAATTAAATATAGCAGCGGATTATATTTTTCGCCTCTATAGAGTATAATTTTTTTTTTTTATAAAAAATTCGATTTAGAGAGTTCTTTTTATTAAATTTTTTTTTTAAATTAAATATAACAGCGGATTACATTTTCCGCAGCGGTAGAGTAAAAATTTATCGTCAGTTTTTCTCTATAATTTTTTTTTTTTAAATTAGATATAACGGCGGATAATATATTCCGCTGCGATAGAGTATAATTTTCCTATATAAAAAAATTTGCGCTAAATGAGTTCCCGCATATTTGTGTGCACGAAGCAGCGGAAACGCCTACCCGCCACTACAAAAATTAAATTTTTTACACTTGCCTCTCTACTCTCTTTCTTTGCTTTCTCTCTCTCTCTCTCTCTCTCTCCGCCCTCTCACTCTCTGCTATTTGCTCTCTCTCTCACTACGTGAAAAATTGCAAGCTCGATGGCATGGATTGTGTGCTATAAGCCATCAAATTTTTGAAAGTTCGGTTTGATGAGATCGATGCTTCGATCCTATTATAACGCTTCAAACAAATTTAATTCGAAGGTTGATGAAGAGAAGAATTTGTTCTCTCAATCTCTGGTTTTTCACTTGGAGCTCTTACAAAGGGTATCATCGCCTCCAAAGGGTATATTTCTCAGCGATTTTAAGTAGAAACCCTGCGATTTCAAGATTTTCCATCAAAAACTCTGCAATTTCTAAGGGCATCATTCTATCGAAGGGATTTCGGCGATTTCAAAGGGTATTAAGCTCTCCATAGAAGTAAACCCTAGGATTTCTCTTCTTTCTCCTTCGAATTGCTTATAAAGGTTTGCTTTCTCCCATTTTTAATTTCCTATTTGGTTAAGATTGGGTCTTTTTAGTTTTGGAGGAATCTATTGTTGGTGATTGAGGATAAAAAGATTTTCTTGTATTTTTATTAAAATAGTTTATAGTCCAGAATTATTTTTTTAATTAATTTTGGATTCAGAATTGTTGTTTTTCATATTAGTTCCAACTTATTTGAAGAAAAAAGCCTAACACTCTTGTATGTATCCATGGGAAACTCATTTTTAAGAGGTGGAGATATTAATAAGGCAAGGAATCCCAAATCCATCTGCCATGAAAATTTATTTGACATTGACATTGTAGAGTTATAATAATTTGATGCCTATTATGGTTTCTTTATGCAATTGAAAGCTTTTTATGCTTGTTTTTGTTATTTAGTTTAGAAATCTTAAAAAGACTGAAACAGAAAATCTAACCAAATATAGGGAACAACCTCAAGTGTGATTATCTGGATACCTGATATGGCGATGAAAAAGGTTTTTTTTTTCCTAATTTCTGATAGATTATAAACTGATTTCTATTTTAGATAATGTTTTATATTGGGTTGGATGACTAAAAGTGAAGTGAATTATTCTTTTTTGATTCCTGTAGTTTATGTCATTAATCTACTTTAAAATCCAAAAAATTTATGTTAAAAGTCTATTATTCTTTATTTTTCTTGTATGTCCATCTTTTTAGTTGATTATAGTAGTCATTGGATTTTACTTGTGCTTCTAGTTCTTCTTTTGCTATTGCTTTCAGTTAAATGTTGAACATTTGGGATATCTATTGTTAGTGACAGCATTTGGGTGTGGCCTATTTTTGGCATGTTGGAAACTAACAAACACTTCTATGTTGTCAGCTCACCCATGGTTGCGAGATGGAAGCTGCGTTGTGCCTTTAGATATATTGATCTATAAGTTAGTCAAATCATATCTTCGACCATTCAAACGTGCAGCTTTAAAGGTACCATTTATTTCTCCGTTGTCCATAATTTTATGGAATTAATGCTAGAGATATCATTTTTTTTTCCTTTTGCCTCAAGTATTAACGGACAATACCTTTCACTCAAACCGTATGTTCTCAGGATGTTCGTGATTTGTTTGGCTATTTCAATGAGAATGTGTTCTCTTTGTTTATGCTGAATTGCTTTGTTCCAAGGCATCACATTTGACAGTGAATCTGTGAATGACATACTTTCTCTCAATCCCTGAGACTATTAGAGTTATTGTTTACTAAACCATGCATCATTTTTAAAATATTTATTCACGAACTTAGTTTTGTTATCTCTTGCCATGTATTTCAGATTAACAAACTTTTTGTAGTTTCCATGCATTGTTTATCGTGTTGATTTAAAATTGTTTTTATGAATGTATTTTTATAATTAAATAATGTTTATTTTCATATTATAAGTTGTATTAATATATGCCCAATCATAAAATATAATTTATACACAATATAACCATTTAAATTCTCAAAAATGATGAAAAATGCAAGAACTGATCGACTTGACCGAGTTTTCAAAGCTGAGACGGGTGATTCATTGTAGATATCTGCCTTGAATGCCTCCAAGACTCAGATAGATGACTCTCCCAAGTTATGTTCTAACATGTGTTTCACATTGGTAATCTGAATGCACTAATAGTAATCTTGTTGTTGGACGAGTTTTAAAACTGTGGTCTCAACAGACGTATTAGATATTTATGCTTTCAACAAATTACTTCAGAAGATCTAGAGTGAAATTGTCTAATATGATTCGGAATTGTTGCTGCCAGAAGAGATTGAGCAAAATCAGGAAATGCATTTGTTTCAAGGATTAATCTGTTTGTTTGCTATTTAAAGTAATTTGTGTTGCTTCTTCTGTCTGGGTCTCTAATTGTCCAATTTTGTTTTAATCCATCGTTGTTTAATGAAGTTATAAAAATACATGCATTTTCATGTACTTGGATATATGTATGTATCTACGCTGGCATCATGCTATGCATTGTTGGAGTTCATTCTGTTTTTCTAAAAAGAGTTACTTTTGCTGTCTATATAAATAAATATGGAAATATCACAAGTAGGAATAGTTTTTAAATCATCTCAAGTTGAATTATGAAGTTTTTCTTTCCTTTGCTTGGCAAGTGAGATACAAGTTAGTAAGTAGTGGGTGAAAGGTGGGTTTTGAACCTTTGTCGTGGTAGCCACACGCAGGTATCATCGTTATTTAGATGCCAAGTATTTGTTGTTTTTGCTTCCTGTTTTCTTTAGAGAAATCACTTGAGCACTTCAAATTTAAAACAATACCAGTGTTCATTTTCATAATGGTTAACATGGAGTGCAAGATAATCACGGTCTTCTGATGGTTAGTATGGTCATTTTCAATTTCTCTCTCTTATACTAGCAGCATAGTATTGCTTATGAGAAGCATTGGTTGAATTGTGAAGTAAGCTTCACTTAGCTCAATCAGCTGGCATTCTGCTCCACAGCCATGAGTTTGCATGTTTCTTTCCTTGCTATTACAATTGGACTAAAACCCAACCTTTCTAAGCTAATGGGTGCTGGATCAATTTCAATGCTTATGTATCTGTAAGGGATAAGTGGGCTTTTTCCCCCTTTTCTTATTTTATATATATATATATATATATATATATATATATGTGTGTGTGTGTGTGTGTGTTTGTGTGTGTGTGTGTGTGTTTGTGTGTATGTGTGTGTGTGTGTGTGTGTGTGTTGTGTTTGTGTGTGTGTGTGTGTGTGTGTGTGTTTGTGTGTGTGTGTGTGTGTGTCTGATTTTATGTTTAAAATAGATTTCTGCATATCAGATGAATTGCATGAAGCAGCATCTCGTGTGGTGGTTGGCTCCATCCTAACTGCCAATGACAAGCTTCCCAATGTAGCCCCATTTGATAAATCTAAGATTCTCATTGTGCAAGCAGATCAGGGTTTGGGCTTTCAAGGTCTTATTATCAACAAGCATATCAGTTGGGACCTTCTCAAGGGACTAGACAAGGGCTTGGAGCTACTAAAACAGGCTTGTCTTTCCTATGGGGGCCACTTATAGCACATGAAGTACCTTTGGTGAGCTTGTCCCGGAGAGCTACCAAGGATGGCCACTCAGAAGTCTTCCCAAGTATCTACTATCTTGATCAAATGGCCACAGAATGGGAAATTGAAGGGTTCAAGACAGGAAACCAATCCACCTATGACTGCCAGAAACACTACCGCTGCCATTGGCAAGGTAATGCTTCTCTACCCGTGCTTCTCTGCTATTTACGTGACACTATGGACAACCTTTCTTTCTCTCGCATTGTTCAAGATAGTACGAGTAGATGTCAGTTGGAGTAAGTTGTTAACTTCTCTCTCTCTCTCTATCTCTCTGTTTTGTTTGGGCAAGGTATTTGGCAATGACATTATCACATCCTTGCAAAAAGGATGCTTACAAAAGTGAGTCACTGTTGTGACACAGCCAGTGGCATCATCGTTACCTTGGTGAATCTTTTCAGCTCTTGTTTCTATTAAAAATTCATTAGAGATCGAATTTATGATCATTCATCACTGAAGTTGCTTTTTGACTGCATAATTAGGATTATGTCGTGGAGGACGTTGACGGTGAGATGGCAAACTCCAGTTGGTCAGCTCCTCCCCTCCCACTTGAGCATATTCAGCAATTGAAGACATTGGGTCTCTTGTAAAATCCAAGGATCACTCTTTAGTCATCACATGAAGCACAATTTAGATGGACGTTCTGTTCTCCATAAAATTGTATTTATGACGGGTTATGAAGGAAGGGCACTTACCGCATTGGACACGCTCTCTGAATTGCCTACAGAGAATAGTATTACATAATAACAATTTAATGGAAGGCCCACTCGGCACCTTGGCACAATTGCCCAATTTGGAGGTATTTATACTATATCAGGACAGTTACTTGGGAAGGCAGATTGGTTGGGGTAGCACTAGCAGCAGCAGCAATGAGGGACGACAATTAAGTTTTCCAAAACTGAAATGCTTAGGGATATATGGTTTGCCTGAGCTGGAGGAATTGATTGAGATAGAGGAGGAGATGATGCCATCCTTAAAAGAACTTTTTATGACAGATTGCCCAAAGTTGAAGAAGCTTCCCCATGGCTTTCAACATCTCAAATCCCTTCATACACTCCTGATAGATGACATGCCGGAAGACTTCATCAAGAGGTTGCGCCGCCACCACCATCATCATCATCGTGAAGGAGAAGGAGTGGACCATTGGATGATCCAACACATTCCTTCTGTGACAGCTCTTCAAGGTGGGAAACTTGAAGTATTGGACTCTCAAGAAAAACATCAATAGAAATCCAAAATTTGTTGGTAAGTTTCTCAATTTGTAATATTTAATATAAATAAAGCTTTCCTTTCTTACTTTTTTTTAGAAGTGTCATTACCTATATAAATATTAATTTCTATACTTTAATAGTTTGAATTCATGGGGAAAAAATTCCCAAAACAGTAGAACATTCATTTTAGAGAAATTCACAATTGAAGCACATTTTGAGGTTTGTGCCATCACTGTCAGTGTGGTCGTGTGCACTCAATGCCATTTGATTTTTCTTAATTTTGGTTTGCTGATTGTATTGTGTAAAAATATGCATATCAGAAGTTGAATTTGTTTTGATGTACTTGTTGAACTACTCTTCAAGTGGATTTGAAATTTTTGCTGGGAGAGGTGAATATGGTTGTCGATTAAAAAATAGCAGTTTATCCCAGAGTTGAAGGTAATCTTTTAACAATCTTGTTATTTTGATGATCTATTTAGTTCCATTGCAAGAGTTACTTATCCATTGTATCTTTACACATCACGTACGTTAGGGTATATCAAATTGGGACATCAATACCGTCTGATCAGGTGACTTTGAAAGGTATATTGATGCACTCAGGCTGGAGCGACCTGAGCCTTTGACCTATTGTGAGCCATACAGTCATATGTCCCGATTGCCAACATAGTACTAGTACGTGGTCTGTCCCCTCGTGGGATGCCAAACCATTTATGAAAGCTACAACTCTTGACTCACCCGTAGGTATATAAAAGATAATCCAAGTACATCAATTGCACTTCTTGGTCAAAATCAGTGCCTAAGCGAGATCTTGACCCGCTGTACCCTACTGTATGAGGGGTATAGACTACGTCCATTCTAGACGAGAGGTATTTAAGTGGGCCCTTGCTCAGCATCGTGCGCCACCTCTCAACTAGAGATCAAACTGGCTATTTTTGGCTTCAGAGAAGTGAGTTAAGATTTTAGATTATCACCTATATGGTATATCAAACCAAGTCACCACGTATCGAGAGGTATATAGGAGGATTTGAGCAAGGGTGGCCAGATAAAATGCATTACACGTAGTAAGCTTAAAGTCTAGAAACCTTCCCTGTAGGTCACGACTCGAACTTATCGTGGGTGTTCCCTGGCTGTTTATTGAATGGAACCTTATGAGACTTTGTAAATGATGAATGTCTATGAATGATGAATGTATAGTTGTCCTCAAGGATTAAAGTTTTTCTTTTACCTGATTAAAATTGGTGCACCAACCCAATAAAAAATCCATTTTCATAATGACCCAGTCCATCTTGATCCAACAATCATGATGGGTCGAACCATTCAAATCAAAATGGTAGTGCTCCCAGAATAGGTTACCATTCTCAGACTAATGAAACAGTTGAAGCGGTATTGATATCTAATAATGGGTCGTACATCAAAGCTTAGGTTATTACTCTATGTTCAAAGTTTAGGATCCGGCATCACAAATCATCCCCCTATGTTCTCAGCCTAATAGAATAGTTGAAGCAGCCAGTAAAAATCTCAAGACAATCATCGTGAAAATGTGTCAATCACACATCATTGGCCAGAGAAGTTACTATTTGTGCTATGGACATATTGCACTTCAATATAGTCTTCCACTAAATTCACTCTAGTATATGATATGGAAGGAATCTTACCGATTAAAATGGAAATCCTGTCTCTCAAGGTCTTATTGGAAAGTCAGTTGTCAGAGGTAGATTGGGTCTGTGGATACGAAGAACTAAATTTGATTGAAGAAAACAACTTAGAGTTCTATGCCACGTGCAAACTTATTAAAGAAGAATCATTCTCACGTTTGATAAGAAGGTTAAAATTCGCCACTTACAAGTCAAGGATTTAAATGTCAGACTTCAGAGAAAATTAAGCACTCCTCCTTGATTATGGGAAGAAGTCTGAATCAAATTGGAGAGATTAATTCATTAAGGAAATACTGTCTGGAAAAGCCGTCAGACTTCAAGATCATGATGGAATTGAACTACCAAAATTAACCAACCTTGACCAAATCAAGCAGTACTACATTTAAGGAGGTCATCTTTGGTCGAATCAATTCTCATATTATCTAGTTCAATACATCATTTCTCAACCCCTTTGCAGCATTTTCAAAAAAAAATATATGCCTTTTTATTTCTCAGCCCGATTACCTAACTTAGGGGAGGGAAAAATTTCAAACTACGTCTTGGTCTGATCCCAAAATTCTGGGATACGTAGGCAACCTGAGAAGTTACTTCAAGCCTGACCACATCAAAATAAAAAATAGATTCCCCGACAAAGAAAAAATCTAAAAAAGAAATTCATCCAAAATGGGGAAGAAAATTTAAGGAAAAAGAAAACAATTTAAAAGGAAATGCCACACAAGGGGCATTTGGGTTTTTGAGCCTCAAAATTCCTTTTTTTTTATACCTAGTCCTAAGCTTACCCATGAAAGTCCTCCTAAGTACCGTGTGAAAAGTTAAGGAAGGTAGTAAAGCATGATCAGACAGTAACTCCAGAAGTTCAGAAGGAAAAAAAAATTATGAAGCCTGCTAAGTTGAAAACCTAAAAGGGTGACTTAGGCAAAAATAAAGGCAAACTCGCAAGGTTGAAAATCTAAAAGGACAACTTTGACAACAATCAGAGCAAAGAAAAAAGAAAGCTCGCTAGATTGAAAACTTGAAAAGGCGATCTAGGAAAAAGTTAGAGCAAGCTCGCTAGATTGAAAACCTCAAAAGGTGATATAGGCAAAAGTTAGAGCAACAAAGCAAAACAGAAGAAAAAGTAAGAGCTAAAAGCGGTCTAAACTGAAACATCAGAAGGGCGAATGATTAAATTTCAATACCCAGTTTGAACCAAATATAGACTCAATGGATACAAGTATCTCGTTTATGATTGATCTAAAGAGTTTTATGTCCCTAAGCAAACCGACGGAGAGAAATAATAAATTCTATGATGAATTTCAGAAAGAAATATTTTGTTCCAATTTCTTTGAGCCTAACTCAAAATCTTCAATATAAAAAGTCAAAATTAAAGGTTAAACCTTTATTGCGCATGCGGTAATCAAGGATTTCAAACTTTCATAACAAGGGCACTTCCTTTTTCTAAAGAGTATAGTTTCCCCCCTTATACTAGGGGCATTTGTTTTCAAATTATGTTCAATTATCCCTAGTGTAATATTCCTTGTCAAACTAGGAGCATTTTGGTTCTGAAGCCTGGTCAATTTCAACCCCAAAAGATAAGGTGAACTTTGAATTAAAGGTTACCCTTTTGATAGCAATTTTGAAAACTCTTCAGATTCAAAGAGAGTTAAAATGTTTATCAGACCTTCATAAAATCCAACTTTTTTATTTAAAAAAAAAAATTCAAATGCGAGGTAAATCCCCTGTTTGTTCCCTCAAAGCTTAGTTCATTACTCTTTCACTCCGAGTAGGTAGAGTAAAACTTCTAAAAAAGAAAATTAGTTCATTACTCTTTCACTCCGAGTAGGTAGAGTAGAACTTCCCAAAATAATTAGTTCATTACTCTTTCACCCTGGGCAAAGAGAGTAGGACTCCCAAAACAATTAGTTCATTACTCTTTCACTCCGAGTAGGTAGATAGAGTAGAACTTCCCAAAATAATTAGTTCATTACTCTTTCACCCTGGGCAGGTAAAGTAGGACTCCCAAAACAATTAGTTCATTACTCTTTCATTCTGAGTAGGTAGAGTAGAACTTCCCAAAATAATTAGTTCATTACTCTTTTACCCTGGGCAGGTAGAGTAGGACTCCCAAAAAAATTAGTTCATTACTCTTTCACTCCGGGTAGGTAGAGTAGAACTTCCCAAAATAATAAGTTCATTACTCTTTAATTCTGGGTAGGTAGAGTAGGACTCCCAAAACAATTAGTTCATTACTCTTTCACTCCGAGTAGGTAGAGTAGAACTTCCCAAATTTTTTTTTTGTTCATTACTCTTTCACCCTAAGCAGGTAGAGTAGGACTCCCAAAAAGCTTAGTTCATTACTCTTTCACTTCGAGTAGGTAGAGTAGAACTTCCAAAAAAAAAATTAGTTCATTACTCTTTCACCCTGGGCAGGTAGAATAGTACTTCCAAAAAATTAGCTTATTACTCTTTCACCTAGGGTAAGTAGAGTAAGACATTCAATTTTGCTCAGATTATGCTCACTTTTGCTTAGATTATGATCAGTTTATCCTTAGATTTTACTCAGATTATGCTCAATTTTTTCTCAATTTTTACTCAGTTTCACACAATACACACACTCACACTTGCACTTTTTAGTCAGGGAGAATTATCTAAAATTCAAGGATCTGACACCATCAGTGAGAGTTCGTGCTCAAGGACTTGACATTTTTTTAGTTCGGGGAGAGCTTTACCCTCAAGGATCCGAACACACCGACGAATTACCAAATCAGGCTGCAAAATGAATTGTCACTAGCTTTGGCATTCAGATATCGCACTATCTATCAAAATAGATTTGCTATCTAGTTTTCTACAACCCTCTACCAAAGAGGGGCATCTGTAGACACCCCATTTTTGCATCCGCCTGATTAATCAACTCGTCAACCCGATTGCAATGGTTCCGAATGATGGATGATTATTCCAATGCTTTATTTTGTTACCAGATATGTTTCAGAAATCCGAATGAGGTATCTCGAACTGACTAAACGGTAGAAACCACGCTACGCTAGGAAAATATGACCCTAGAAACATAGAAATCATCATCTTGCAGACAAAAAGAAGTTTTACGATGAAAATCACTAAAAAATGATGAAATTATCAAAATACCCCTAACATTAAAATATCCCTAGAACCTACATTATGCTTAGGAAAACCCTTTCAAACACATAAAATAACAAATCGAAACCAAATAAATCATTTCGCCAATTTTCACAGAATTTGACAAAATTACGAAATGCCCCTCATAAAATTCACGACCATTTCACACAAAAAATTTCATAAATGACAAAAACCAACATTCCCATCGAATTCCTCATTAAAAATCGATTCTAAAACATCCTAGAATATCAAAAACTGACTTAAAACGCGAAAAGTCCTCTTCGAGGGTAAAACGGTAATTTCACGATTTTTATAATTAAAATTTTTTAAATTAATAAATAAAATATTAAATATTTAAAGTGAAACATTAATAAAATTAATTAAAAAATTTAAACTAAAAATATCGATCAATCAGGCTCTCAGGCAAAATTGTTGGGGGTTGCCAAGATATTTCTTCAAGGACCCCTCCATTTGGGGGTCCAAAGAATTAAAGATATAATAGAGGGGGGTTCTCCAAAAAATTAAAGTCAATCAAGCAAGACTAAAGTGAAGGTATTAAAGTCAATCAAGTAAGACTAAAGTCAAAATTAAAGTCAATTAAGTAAGACTAAAGTCAAGATATTAAAGTCAATCAATTAAGACTAAAATCAAAATCTTAAAGTCAATCAAATAAGACCAAAAGTCAAAGTCTTAATAGAGTTCTAATTAAATAATAACTCTATTTAATAGAATTCTAACTAAAATATAACTCTATCTAAAATAATTCTAATTAAAATACAACTCTACCTAATAGAATTCTAACTAAAATACAACTCTAACTAAAAGAATTCTAATTAAACATTAATTCTATCTAAATAAGCCCTTAAAAAAATCTATAAATAGGAGCCTCCACACCCTATTTTCGTATCAAATCATAAACCCTAAGAGAAGTAGGTCAAAAAGCTTTCCTAACCTCTCATAAACCCTAATTTTGAAGCCCCAACTCCTTACCTAACACCAATACTTCAATTTTAGCTTCAAAAATCCGTAGAAACCCTTCAAAAACACCCCAAAATCCATAATAAATTCAAAGAATCCAGATCCAAAAAAGAGATACTTTGCCTCGGAGATCAAAAATCAGATCTAGAGACAGAACAATGCAAGGAGTACGGTACAAGGAGTAACCTTATCAGATCTGAGGGAATAGAATCTTTACGTATCGAAGGTAAAATTTCTTTTATTTTTTTTTCTAGATTTTTTGTTAGCAATGTAATCCTATTTGGGATAAGTAGAGACCGGCATTGGCCGGGAGGGGTTGGTGCCTAACACCTTCCAACCCCGTAATGTGATCCCCGAATTTAATTTTTTATTTAGTAGATTAGTTTCTTTATCCGTTTAGAGTCAGTATTTGGTTACTAGACCGTAATAACTAGGTGGCGACTCCCAAACCTCAAGGGTCAAAAGCAGATCCGCACACCCCACGGATCAAGGGCGCTTTCAAATACTCATCCATCATTGGGAACAGTCGCAATCGGATTGATGAGTTGATTAATCAGACGAGTGCAAAAATGGGGTATCTACAGATACCCCTCTTTGGTAGAGGGTTGAAGCAAACTAAATAGAAAATCTATTTCGGTAGAGAGTACGAGATCCGAATGTCAAAGGTAGTGACAGTTCATTTTGCAGCTTGATTTAACAATTCATCAGGGCATTTGAATCCTTGAGGGTAAAATTCTCCCCGAATTAAAAGGTGTCATGTCGTGGAGCGCGAGCTCTCATTGACGGTTTCAGATCCTTGAATTTTAGAAAATTCTCCCGGACTAAAAAATGGAAGTGTGTGTAATTGATATATGAGATAAATCTCATGTGGTCTGAGCAAAAATTAAGGAAAAATTGAGCATAATTTGAGTATAAACTGAGCAAAATCCGAGATAAGTCTCGGTAGCATTTGAGTAAAATCCTAGATAACCCTCGACGGCATCTGAGAAAAATCTTAGATAATCCTCGATGGCAACTGAGCAAAATTCGAGAAAACCCTCGGCCGCAACTAAGATAACCTTTGACAGCATCTGAGAAAAATCAAGGAAAATCCTCGACGATATCTGAGCAAAATTCGAGATAGCCCTCGGGGCATCTGAGCAAAGTTGAGCAAAATCTGAGAAACCCTTGATGGTATTTGAGTAAAATCTGAGATAGACTTCGACAGCATCTGAGCAAAATTCCAGAAAACCCTCGACGACATCTGAGCAAAATCCGAGATAACCCTCGGTGGCATCTAAGCAAAATCTAAGAACCCCTCAGCAGTATCTGAGCAAAATCCGAGATAACACTTGGCGGCATCTGAGCAAAATCCGAGAAAACCCTCAACAGCAATTGAGAAAAATCTAAGATAACCCTCGGCGGCAACTAAGCAAAATCAGAGAAAACCCTCGACGACATCTAAGCAAAATCCGAGATAACCCTCGGTGGCATCTGAGCAAAATCTGAGAAAATCCTCGATGCCATCTAAGCAAAATCCAAGATAACCCTCGGTGGTATCTGAGCAAAATCTGAGAAACCCTCGACGCTAGCTGAGCAAAATCCGAGAAAACCCTCGGAAGTATTTGAGAAAGAATGAATAAATCTGGGAAAAAATGGATCAATCTGAGAAAAAATGAATAAATCTGGAAAGGAATCAATGAATCTAGGAAAGAAAGAATGCCCTATCTCCTATTCTATGTGAAAAGGGTAATGAATTAATCTTTGGGCAAAATCAAATATGAGATCAGAAACGCATTTGTTTGAACTTCAAGGTTTTTCAAAAAATTTTATGAATTTTTTAACTTCTTTGTACCTCAAGGATTTTCAAAAAATTGCTATCAAGAGGATAACCTTAAATTCAGGACTCCCGTTAACATTGATCAAACTTGAGTACAAAATGCTCCTAGTTTAACAGGAAACATTGTATTGAACACATCTTGTAAAAAAAAAAATGCCCCTAATATAAGGGATAAATTATATATTTAAAAAAAAAAGAGTGCCCCTTATATGAAGGTTTGAAATATTTGATTACCACAAGCACAATAAAGATTCAACTTTTAATTTTGATTGAATATTTTGAGTCAGGCTAAAGAGAACAAAACATTTTCTTTTGAGACTTATCATAAAATTCACCCTTCTCCCCCTTGGTTCACTTGGGAAGCAAAAAATTTCAGATCAATCGTAGATAAAATACTTGTGGCTTCTGAGTTTTAGTCTGGTTTAAGTTGGGTATTGAAACTTGTTCATTTAGACTTCTGATGTTTCGACTCGGACCGCCTTTTAGCTTTTCAATTCAATAGAGATTTTTTTTATTGCTCTAATTTTTACCTAGATCATTTTTTTAGATTTCTGATCTAGCGAGCTTATATATTTTTTATTTTTTGCTCTGATTGTTGTCAAGACCGTCCTTTCGAATTTTCAACCTCGTGAGCTTGTCTTAATTTTTGCGTAAGTTGCCCTTTCAGGTTTTCAATCTAGCAGGCTTTTTTTATTTACTCTAATTGTTGTCAGGGCTATCCTTTCGGATTTTCAATCTTGTGAGCTTGCCTTAATTTTTGCCTAAGTCGTCCTTTCGGGTTTTCAACCCAGCAGACTCTTTTTTTTTTTCTTTTTCTTCCCTTTTAAATTTCTAGAGTTATTGTTTGATCATATTTTACTACTTTGACTTTTTCGCATGGTACTTAGGAGGATTTTCATGGGTAAGCTTAAGACTAGGCATAAATAAAAATGAATTTTGATGCTAAAAAACTCAAATACCCCTTGTGTGGCATTTTTTTTTAATTATTTTATTTTTCTTTGAATTTTCTTCCTCATTCTGACAATATTTCTTTTTTTGTATTTTTTTGTGGGGGAATCTATTTTTTATTTTGATGTAGTTGAGCCTGAAGTAACTTCTCAGGTTGCGAGAATTTTGGGATCAGACCAAAACGTAGTTCGAAACTTTCCTCCCCTAGGTTAGGTGATCAGGCTGAGAAAGAAAAAGGTTTTTTTTTTAAAAAAAAGCTGCAAAGGACTAAGAAATGAGATATTAAACTGGGTAACAGGAAATTGATTCGGCCGAAGATTGCCTCCTTAAACGTAGTACTACTTAATCTGGTCAAGGTTGGTTGGTTCTGATAGATTGATTCCATCATGGTCTTGAAGTCTGACAGCTTTTCTAGGTAATATTTCTTTGATGATTAACGGACCTCCCCAATTAGGTTTGAACTTTCCTTTGGGTTGAGGCATGCTTAATTTTCTTTGAAATTTGATGGTTTTCCAAGGTAATGTTTCCTTCCTGATAAATGAATCTCTCCAATTAGGTTCAGACTTCCTCCTATGGTCGAGGAGGGGTGCTTAATTTTCTTTGAAGTCCGATGGTTAAATTCTTGACTTGTAAGTGGCGAACGTTGACCTTCCTGTCAAACGTATGAGTGACTCTTCTCTGATAAATTTGCACGTGGTACAAGATTCTAAGTTGTTTCTCTTCAATCAATTTAGTTCTTCGTATCGATAATGGACCCATTTTATTTCTAACAATTGACTTTTCATCAAGAGCTTGAGATACGGGATTTCCATTTCAATTGATAAAATTAATTTTGTATCATACACTAGACGGTAGGGAGTAGTTCCAGTGGAAGATTGTATTAAAATACAATATGCCTACAGTGTGAATGACAACTTTTAGATCAATCTCTATGTGCTTAACACATCTTCCTGATAATTGTCTTGAGATTTTTATTGGCTACTTCAACTACTCCATTGGTCTGAGGTGGGGAGATGATTTGTGATGCCAGATCTTGAACAGAGTGATAATCTCGACTTTAAAGTGTGACCTATTATCAGAGATCAATTCCATTCCAACTGTTTCCTTAGTCTGAGAATGATAATCTATTTTAAGAGCCTACCATGTTGAAAAGTCCAACACTGATACATTTTGTAACATCTTCTTTGATCTCATTGGTATTTCCATTTCATCGAGTGAGTATCTATTTTGTGTCGGATAATGCCAAAGCTTGCACCTAACATATCCTCATGGGATCACACGAACAAGTCTTTTGAAATTTCTTAGTAAATTCATTGTCCCTTCGTGTTCCTCTAGGGATAGGATGGTTTCTATCTGAATTCCTCAGGAATTAATTTTCAAGGTCAATGACCTTTGCTTTCTGATTAAAGGTTGAGCCCAACTTTTATCTTCTTGTTCAAGAGAGAAATCTATAAGATTATTACTTAATTCGTTAATGCGCTCAAGGTATTCAAAAATTTCCTTTATCCAATCAAATTCAGATGGGGCGACAGACACCTCTATAGACTCGACAAACTAACTCAATTTAATAGGTAATGAGTAGACTCGATTTAAAAAAAACATGACATTGATGGATTGATAAAAATATTGAATTCAAATTAACCCAATGACTCATTAAAACTTAAAATAAGTACCCACAATGGGTTTAATTAAAAAATATGGACTCGAGATATTGCTTACAACTGGTAGCACTGAGGCACTGTGATCTTCAAGGAACAACTGAGCGATGTTGAGAAATTCTGAGCCTATTTTTGACTGTTGACTTGGTATTAACGTTTGTTCTAACTGACCAGACTTACAACCCTAGCTAGACGATGAACGATTGAACTTATGTGCAAGGATAACCTTATAACCCCAGTCGAAGGTGAATTTAATCAATTTCAGTGTTACCCCCTTGACAACATTTTAAATGAACCCTGAGATTTTATTAAATTTTGTGCACCAATCCATTAAAAAATTCATTGCATTATTCAGAAGGAAAAATAATTTTATTGAATTATTAAAAATTATTGACAAATAATATTTTCATTGAATAAAATTTCAATAAATCTGATTTAAACTATTTTAATATATATATATATATATAATTTTCCAAATTCTATGCAAAATATATTTTCATAAGTCATTTTTTTATGAAAAAAGAAATATTTTGTAAATCATTTTTCCTTCATTTTCTTTTCTTTTGGAAAATATTTTTCTAGAAAATATTCTTCTTTCGAAAAATATTTTTTTTATTTTAAAATGGGTTGAAACCCGAATTAGCAAAGAGTTTGAATTCCATTTTAATTTAAATGGTCCGGCCCATCATGATCGTTGGATCGAGATGGACTGGGTCATTATAAACCATTGCCAAGTTTTTAAAATGGATTCTTTATTGAGTTGATGCACCTAGTAATACAGTAATTTTGAATCAGGTTAAATAAAAAAAAATTAATCATTGAGGACAAAAATCGTACATTCCTGATCTCATCAATTTGCAATGTCCATTTCCAACAAGGCAACCCGGGAACACGCACTGTAAACACCCCATTTTTGCACTCATATGATTAATCAACTCGTCAACTCGATTGCAACGGTTCCCAATGATGGATGATTATTCTGATGCTTTATTTTCTTACTAGATATGTTTCAGAAATTCAAATGAGGTATCTCGTACTAACAAAACCTTAGAAACCATGCTACGCTAGGAAAATATAACTCAAAAACATAGAAATCATCATCTTCCAGACAAAAAGAAGTTTTACGATAAAAATCACTAAAAAATGATCAAATTACCAAAATACCCCTAATCTCAAAACATCCCTAGAGCCTACATTATGCTTAGGAAAATCCTTTCAAACACAAAAAATAATAAATCGAAACCAAATAAACTATTTAACCAATTTTTCTAAAATTCGACAAAATTTTAAAAATGCCCCTCATAAAGTTCACGACCATTTCGCACAAAAAATTTCATAAATGACACAAATCAATAATTCCATCAAAATCCTTACGAAAAATCGATTCCAAAACATCCTGAAACATCAAAAATCGATTTAAAACGCAAAAAGTCCTATCCGAGGGCAAAACGATAATTTTACAATTTTAATAATTAAAAATTCTGAAATTAATAATTAAAACATTAATTAATGTAAAGTGAAATCCTAATTAATATTAAAGTCAATCAAGTAAGGCTAAAGTCAAAATCTTAAAGTCAATCAAGTAAGACTAAAGTCAAAATCTTAAAGTCAATCTTAAAGTTAATCAAGTAAGACTAAAGTCAAAATTAAAGTCAATCAAGTAAGACTAAAGTCAAGATCTTAAAGTCAATCAAGTAAAACTAAAGTCAATCTTAAAGTCAATCAAGTAAAACTAAAGTCAAAATCTTAAAGTCAATCAAGTAAAGACTAAAGTCAAAATCTTAAAGTCAATCAAGTGAGACTAAAAGTCAAAACCTTAATAGAATTCTAATTAAATAATAACTCTATTTAAAATAATCCTAATTAAATAATAATTATATTTAAAACAATCCTAATTAAATAATAACTCTATTTAAAATAATTCTAATTAAAATATAACTCTACCTAAAATAATTAGAATTAAATAATAACTCTTTCTAAAAGAATTATAATTAAATACTAACTCTATCAAAATAAGCACTTAAAAAAAATATATAAATAGGAGTCCCTACAACCTATTTTCGGATCAAAAAATAAATCTTAAAAAAAGTAGGTTAAAAAGCTTCCCTAGCCTCCCATAAACCCTAATTTTGAAGTCCTAACTCCTTACCTAACATCCATACCCCAACTTTAGTTCAAAAAACACCTAGAAACCCTTCCAAAACACCTCAGAAATCCATGAAAAAATTAGAAAAATTTATAAGGAGATACTTTGTTTTGGAAATCCGAAACAAATCTGATGATAGAATGAAGCGAGGAGTGCTATACGAAGAATTATTCTGTAAGATCTGAGGGAACAAGACCGTTGTCTTCGTAAAGGTAAAGATTTAAATTTTTTTTATTGATTAGGTCTTTTTAGCAATGTAGTTCTATTTGGAAATTAGTAGAGACCGACGTTTACCGAGCGGGGTTGGTGCTTAACACCTTCCTACACCGTTTCGTGATCCTTGGACCCGGATTTTCTTTCGTAGATTAGTTTTCTTTGTTTTTAGAATCAATGATTGTTTCCTAGACCGTAATAATTAGGTGGCGACTCCCAAACCTCAAAGGTAAAAAGTGGATCCGCGCACCCCGCGGATTGAGGACGCTTTCAATGGCGACTCCACTGGAGACTATTGAGGATCAACTTGAAAAATCCCAAGTATGGGAAGCATTGCCAGTAGGACGTAGTTTTTTATTTTATTTTATTTTTAGTTATTTATTTATTTTTTTTGCTTTGATTTTTATCATTCTTTTGGCTCTATTGTTGATCATTGATTGGGATGTTGAATATTTTTGTTTGGCACATCTTTGTTATGGTTCAATTTGGGGTCATTCATAATGACCCTAAATAATGCAAAATATCAAAGGTTAATGACATGGGGAATGACCCATTTTTATTATTTGGATTATTTTTGGGTTTGTATTATCCTTTATTGGTACCCTTTGATTCAATTTTGGATATTTTGGATTTGGCATATAATTTTTTTCTTTTTGGTTCAATCGAGGGTCATTTAGAATGATCCTAAATAATGAAATATTCAAATTGACATATGAATTGAGGATGGAATGATGGTGGTTGGGATGAGAGTTATGATTTTCCTTTTTTTTTTTTAAAGAAAAAAAGATATTTTTGGATGAATTTTTTTTGGCACGTTACTAGGCATAGGCGGCGAGTTGTGAAAATAAATTATTTGTGAGTGATGTGGTAGGAAATAAAAAAATTTCTTTTTTTAATATTGTTCATGATGATGAGAGAATTCCAAGAAAAAAAATATAAAATAAAAATTATTTTATGCGGTGTGCCATTAGCAAAAAACACGTTTTGTTGTTTGTATCTTTTTCTCCATATGTTCAAAAACGAAAAAAAACAACAAGAGAGAGACGTCTCTTTCTCCTTCCTCTCTCTCTCTCTCTCATCTCCTTCCCCTTTAGTTTGAGAGAATCAATTTTGTGGACCAATTTTCGATTCTTTGAACTAAATCCACAAGTATTCATTATCTCCAAATCGATTTTTGTTTCTTTTTGTTTTGTTGTTGTTTGGAGAAGCTTCCACCAACTCATTCAATTTCAGATCCAGACATGGAAGAGGCAAACGTGCTGGGGACCAAAGAAAAGAAAGAAAGAAAGAAAAAAAGAAATAATTGTCTTTATCTTTGTTCTGTCATCTTCTTCTCTTCTCTGCATTTTCAAAAACCAGATGACTCTATCTTCTTCTCTCTTGATGGATTCCCGAGAATCTATTCCATGTGTTTTTTAGAAACAACATCGCTTATCACGATATCCATCATCAGCTTTATGGAAACAAATACCACATCTTTCAGCCATTCTTCAATATTTGAGATGGAGTTCTTGGAACCTACATGCATTGTCCTCTTAAGAAGAGAGAAAATCAAATCATGGCCCACAATAGTTAACGGGGTTGATTGATTACTGACGGATATCTGTTTTGAATTGTTGCTTTCTTGTGTGCCACGTTTATTTGTTGTTTGCCAAAATGTTAAAAAGAATAAAAAGGGTTCAGATGTCATGTGTTGGCAGCAACATGATAACAATAAAAAAAAGGCAAAAGCAAAAAGGTGAGGCTATCCTCACCAATTTAGTAAGATTTCAAATCTTGCAAAAGGTCTTTGACCTCCCCATGTGGCAACAACACATTTTTCAATTTTTTTTAAAGAATTATTTTTGAAAATTTTCTTGGCAGATTTATTGTTATTTAAAAAAAAAAGAGGAAAAAAAGATGTAAGGCTAGTCTTACTAACCTAATAAGATTTCCTACTTAATAAGAGTCATTGACCTCGTCACGTGGCACCTGAAAGAGTGATCCAATGCCACGTGCTTGTGGCGGATAAAATTCTGAGATTTAAAAAGAAAAAATTTCAAAAATTAATTTTCATTTTTGAATTTTGATTTCATAGCCGTTCATTTTCAAAATATGGGATCAAAGTAAAAAAATGTGAATTTCACTTTTGGATCCAAGCTTTTCCCTTAAATCTAGAAGGCCGTGGCATTGGCTTATCTATCACAGTGGCTTAATGACACTTGGTAAAATTCGAAACCTTATGAGTTATTCAGGTTAGTCTATATTTTCAAAAGATTTGCCATACATGTCTTTCAAAAAAAAAAAAAGAGTCATAACTCCTCATCTCTACAATTATCAAACCACCATCAATTAAATGTTCACAGAAAAATCAAATCATTTTGAATCACCAAAAGTGAACCCCTGATTGGACCATAAATAAAAAAAATATATATATCTTTTTGGATCAAAGGGTGTGCTTGATTCTGATTATTAGTCTGTTGTACCCATTGAATCCTTATCTAAATTGCCATGATCTGGATTGATACCTATGTTTAATGTGCTTATTCCGATCTTAATTTTTGATGGGATGAGATTAGTATTCGTTCTGGTTAATATCATGGTTTGATCTATGGACCCATTGAGGTTATGGATATTATTATGCTTTCTGATAGTATTCCTTTTAGTATCCATGTTGTGATGAAATGATTAGGTACACGGGCCCATTTGTTTGAAAAGGCCCGGGTACACCCCACCCTGTATTACACACACTACAAGCACGTTTACTGTTTTGCACTCTTGCATGTCCCAATATAGCCAACGTGGTACTAGTGCGTGGTACTAGTGCGTGGCACGGTCTCTCCGAAGATGCAATGTTATTCATGAAAATCACAACTCCAGTCACGTACTTTAGGGTATATTAAACTGGGGCATCAGTACCATCTGATCAGGTGACTCTGAAAGGTATATCGATGCACCCAGGCTGGAGTGACCTGAGCCTTTGACCTATTGTGAGCCACACAATCACATGTCCCGATTGCCAATGTAGTACTAGTACGTGGTCGGTCCCCTTGTGGGATGCCAAACTATCTATGAAAGCTACAACCCTTGACCCGTACCCATAAGTACATCAAAGATGATCCAAGTACATCCGTTGCACTTCTTAGTTAAAACCAGTGCCTAAGCAAGATCCTGCTCCTATGTACTACTGTACTTGGAGGATAGACGATGTATATTCTAGAAAATAGGTGATTTAAGAGTGCCTTTGCTCAAGCATCGCGCGCCACCTCTGATCTAGGGATTAAACTGGCTGCTTTTGGCATCAAAGAAGTGAGTTGAAGTTTTGGATTATCACCTATACGGTATATCAAACCAAGTCACCACGTATCGAGAGGTATATAGGTATACTTGGGCAAGGGTGGCCAGATAAATTGCATTGCACATAGTGAACCTAGAGTCTAGAAATCTCCCTATAGGTCACGACTCGAACTTATCGTGGGTGTTCCCGGGTTGTTTATTGAATGGAACTTTGTGAATGATGAATGTATGTGAATGATGAGATTAGAATGTATAGTTGTCCTTAATGATTAAAGTTTTTTGTTTTGCTTGATTAAAATGGGTGCACCGACCCAATAAAGAATCCATTTTTTGCAATAATTCATAATGACCCAGTCCATCTCGATCCAACAATCATGATGGTCGGACCATTCAAATCAAAATGGTATTCAAACTTTTTGTTGAATTCGAGCTTCCATCCATTTTTAAAAAAGATGTTCTCCAAAAAAAATGTTTTCTAAATGAAAAATATTTAAAAAAAAATGATTTTTCAGAAGAGAATATTTTCCAAAAGAAAAGAAAATGAAGGAAAAATGACTTACAAAAGATCTATTTTTTTCAAGGAAAAATGATTTACAAAAGAACTATTTTTTCAAGGAAAAATGATTTACAAAAAAATCTATTTTTTGCATAGATCTTGAAAAATTACTAAAATATGTTTTCCTAAAAAATGATTGCGAAAAATAATCAGATTTGTGCAGTAAAATTATTTTCCTTCTGAATAATCATTACATGAATGAATTATTTAATAGATTGGTGTACAGAATTCGATAAAATCTCAAGGTTCATTTAAAATGTTATCAAGGGGGTAACACTGAAATTGATAATCCACATTGGATAAGGTTTCAGGATTATCATTGCACCTAAGCTCAATCGTTCACCATTTTGTTAGGGTTACTAATCCGGTCAGTTAGAATGAACGTCAATGCCAAATCAATCATCAGAAATCCTTTAGAATATCTCAACATTTCCCAGTTGTTCCTTGAAGATCACAGTGCCTCAGTCATGCCGGTTGTAAGCAATGTCTCAGTCCTTAGTCCTAATCAAGTCCGTTGTGGGTAGTCTTGAGTTTTCATGAGTCATTTGGGTGAGCTCAAATCCTTTTTTTTTCAGTCGTGCCTTCGTTAGATTGAGTCGACTTTTTTTTCTGTTTAGTCAGGTTAATTTGTCAAGTTTATAGAGGTGTCTATCGCCCCATCTGAAGAAAAGAAATTTTTGAATACCTCGAGTGCATTAACGAATTAACTAATAATCTGGCTTGAAAGATATATTTTTCCCCTCAACAAGAAGATAAGGGTCGGGCTCAACAACTTTCAATCAGAAAGCGAAGGTCATTGAACCTTAGAACAAAAAAAAAAAATTTCCAAGAAATTCAGATAAAAACTATCATATCCCTAGAGGAACACGAAGGGATAATGAATTTACTCAGAATTTTCAAAAGACTTGTTCATGTAATCATATAAGGGTATGTTAGGTACAAGCTTAGGTGTTGTTCAACACAGAATATATACTCGTTTATATCGATGGAATTAAAGAAGATGTTAAAAAATATATTAGCGCTATCCCTACTACATCTCAAGTTGAAAAGTTCATTTAAGCACATGTTATCAGTCGATATAGAGGTACCTTTTGAACTGATCTCTGATAATGGGTCGTACTTCAAAGCTTAGGTCATTACTCCGTGTTCAAAGTTCAGGATTCAACATCACAAATCATCTCCCCACGTTTTCAGATTAATGGAAAGGTTGAAACAATCAATCAAAAAAAATCTCAAGATAATCATCAAGAAAATGTGTCAATCGTACCAGGATCCGTTAGAAAAGTTACCATTCTACACACCCCAATTTGAACAGGCCCTCACTCGAAAGGGCCCAAAAATAGTAATTTTTCAATAAATTTGGCCAACGGGCCTCAATGGCCCGAATCATCGAAAAATGGTATTTTCACCAAAATCAAAACCTCTAACACTTCTCAATGGGTTAGCAGGCCTACCAAAAGAGTCGGTAAGCTCCATTCTACCCCGCTCCACTCAAAACATCGATTTTTCGACAAAATAGACAAACGGGCCTCAAAGGCCCAAAATGCTAAAAAGTAGCAACTTGATTGAACCAAGGCCCCTAAAACCACCCAATAGTCCAAGGGACCCACCAAAGGGACCATACTTATCGTACACTATCCTAACCTTCACCGCTCCACGCTTACATCCAAGTGCTCGCTGAAATTATCCAACGGGCCTAAAAAGCCTGATTCGCCAACACGTGGCATTTTAATCAATCTAATAATTTCTAAAAATCATAAAAAGATAAAAAAATGGAAAAACGTAAAACTTGGGACGCCTATCCTTCATCCACCCTCCATCGCTTCACCTCGAAATTTGCAAACACCCTAAACACTCCCAAGCCCATAAACTCTTAACCTTTTTTTGTAATTAATTTCCCACTTTACACCCTAACCTAAAATTAACTCCATGTCACCTAAACCCTAAAACCTACCCACCCTCAAAATCTAATCCAAAACTAGTCCTACCCAATCCAAAATAACCTACAACCCCAAAGCCCAACACCAAAAGCCCACAAGACATCACCCTATCCATATCCAATTATCCAACCCACAACCCTAATCCATCAACTACTACCCACATCAACCAATCACAATCTTCACACCAAAAGATGACACATGTCATCACCACCCTTCACCTCCCTCATCTAATCACCTACCCCCATCATCATTCTCTAAACAATTCATCTAACCCACATCACCTCTCTCCAAAATCACCTCAACCCTTACCCTACCCTAACCTAACCTATCCCCATTCTCTAATATCATCAACCACCCACACCTCAACCCATACCCTAATCCATCACCATTCCCTAACATCATCAACCACCCACATCACCACCCACTCCCCCCATCAACCATCACTCATCTCACCCTACCAAACACTCTACCCAAATGGATTTGGGTAGGATCCAAACCATTTGGGTTAAAACACTACCCATTTCCCTCATTTACACAATTACCCTCACTTACGCTCCAAATTTCATACCTTTCACTTCTAAAACCCATGCCATTCTTTATTCTCTCAACTCTTTACCCCATTATACCCCTAAACCTCCTCCAAACATCTATAAATACCCCTCCCCTCATCACAATAAGGGTTACCAAGTCTCCCTAAGAAAAAATCTACTCTCTCTACTTATCTTCCCTACTCTCTCACATCATCTTCTAAAAAAGGAAAGTTTCACTCTCAACTCAATAAGGATTCAAGAGAATTAAAAAAAAAAAAGAAGAAGAAAGAAAAGAGGATCAAGGATACAAGGTGGGTGCAACAAACACCCCCCCTCTCTCTCTATCCTCTCCTTCTCCCTCTTCTAACATCCCCTTCTTTTCTATTTTTTTTTTATTTTTATTTTTTTATGAATGGACCCCAAGGCTAAAGGTTCATAAGGGTCATTTTCATAAATGAAATGATCCTATGATCAAGTCGAAAATGAACTCCTATCGAGGGTACAAACACTTCCACGTGACACTTTCTTTTCCAATGCTCTTTAAGATCAAAATGACCGAATTATGTTGAGGTTACCGCCACTTGACGGGGAGAAAAGGGTGCCTAACCCCTTCCCTTTTCTCCAACCGAGCCACTTACCCGAATCCCAAGGTTGATTACCCCTTATCCATCATGAGTCACTAAAATGCCAAAAATGACAAATTTCCAAAAAATGTGCATCGGGTGACCATTCACACCCACTTACAATTTGAATGGTGGCGACTCCAAACCATCGTAGATGTGGTCGTCGTAATGATGAAAACCACGTATTTACAGCTGGCGACTCCATTGGGGAATCATGGTTCACCCCTTGTGACAACAACTCGGTCATTTTGGCAAAAAAAATAAATTTTTTATTTACTAACATGGTTTGTTTGTGGTTTCCTATGTCTCTTTTGTCATTTTGTTTCACATGTCCATTGTAATATTTATTTATTTTTCGTTGCTTGTATGATATATTTGTAAGGGGGTTGATGAAAAATAATGAATGAAAATGCACGTGTGCACTTGCAAGCATAGCCTCACTCCCTAGCCACCCCACCCTCAATATACTTAGCCCCGATGCTTAGTAGTTCCACAGCTTGAGATCGTTATTTTAAGTGTCGGGAATGAATACATCAAACCCGATCACCAACCAACGACGTGCGTACTTCGGTATGCATTGAGGTTTGAAGATCGGGTAGCCGTGAAGCCACCTATTAAATTCATGCATGTGCCCGGTTAGATGAGTTAGGACACAAATTTAATGTTACATCGACCCCCAAACAAGGTTGTAATTGTGCGAGTTGTTGTTGGGCCTAGAAGCCCAAGTTGTAAGCCCAATAGGGCACCCTTAGATCATTAGGTAGATGTTTTCAAATTTTTTATCCCCCCTTAGGTAAAAGGGGGTAGTGCATGTGGCATCACAAAAAAAAAAAAAATAGTAAGCAAAGAATCAAAAACAGGGGAGACATGGAAAACAGGGGCAAAGAAACAGTTCTGTGAAATTTCAGAAACTGAATTTCATTCTGGTCCGTGTCCATGGCACGGATGGACCAAAATGTACTTCATTCGTGTTGGTAACACAGTTGAAACAATGACTACTTTAACCGTGTTTTGAGCACGGTTGAAATAGTGAATGTCTCATCCGTGCCCAAAACACGGATAACAGAATGAGCATTAGATTCGTGCCATTAACACGGACCAGAGTGAACTCGACAGTCCATTTTTTAAGGGGCCCACTTACAATTGATCAAACATTGATGACCCGTAAAAAAAAAAAATTTCCAAGTTTTGGACAAATTAAATAAAATGGATCTTTGTTAGTCAATGTTTTCGAAAATAAAACAAAAAAAAAATTAGAAAATAAAAAAAAGGGGGGGGGGGAAGAATTTACAGATTTTCCAACTCGAAACAATTTTGTGAACCGGGCCCTCGCTTGTCCATGTAAACCGGGCCCACAACCCGTACCTGTCAAAATTGGGCTTACAACCCATACCTTTTCAACTGGGACCATGACCCAAATCCAATCCAACTGGGTCCACGACCCAGATCCATTCACGATTGGGTTACGACCCAGATCCATTTCCAACTGGGTCTATTACCCAGATCCATTTCCAACTGGGTCCACAACCCAGATCCATATTCAATTGGATCCACGACCTAGATCCATCCCAACTGGGTCCACGACCCAGATCCATTTCCAACTGGGTCCACGATCCAGATCCAATCCAACTAGGTCCACAACCCAGGTCCAGGTTCAATTGGGTCCACGACCCAGATCCATTTTCAACTGGGTTACTACCCAGATCCAATCCAACTGTGTCTAAGACCCAGATCTGTTTCAACTGGGTCCACGACCCAGATCCATTTTCAACAGGGTACGACCTAAATCCATTTCGACTAGGTTCACGACCCAGATCTACTACAAGTCGGATCCATATCGAATTTCAAACCAAGTCCATGATTTAACAAAGATAACAACTGATCAATCAAATCAAATTAATTTAATCTTTTTCAACCAAAAAAAAATAATTTTAAACACCAATTGCAGTCCTTGATCAAAGTCGGTGCCTAGAAAGATCTTACCCTGTTTATACGAGGGGGATAGACTACGTCTATTCAGGGAATAAGGTGATTTAAGAGTGTCATTGTGCCCCGCTTCTTCCTTGGAGATCTGCATGGCCGGCGGTGATTTCAGAGAACTGAATTGGAGGCTACTAAAAAATATGGGTTATTCCAACTCAATTTATCTCAAAAATTACTTTTTCAAAATGTTTTCCCGACTCCGTGTCGATGCCAGCTCCGTGTTGATGCCAACTCCGTGTTGATGCCGACTCCGTGTCGATGCCAGCTCCGTGCTGAGATAATTCTGCTTTCAAAATGTTTTCCCGACTCCGTGTCGATGCCAGCTTCGTGTTGATGAAACTACCTTTCCTAAAATATTTTATCGACTCCATGTCGATGCCAGCTCCATGTTGATGCCAACTCCGTGTTGATGCCGACTCCGTGTCGATGCCAACCCTGTGCTGATGTAATATTTTTTATAAAACATCTTACCAACTCCATGTTGATGCCGGCTCCGCGCCGAAAAATTATTTTTTTGTTAAACTCATAATAAACAACTTTACCTAATCTAATAAAACATCATGCATCTTTTTTTTTTTTTTTGTAAACAAGATAGTAACGCTTGGTCCTCTGTACCCACAGGTGGCCAAGTGAAAGAAATACAAGCAACCAGAAGTGCCTTCATATTTTCTGAGATCATCTACAGTCACCATGAGTTCATCTGAACCAGCACAACCCCCAGTAACCGAAACATCTGGTATCGATCCACAAATCACAGCATTACTAAAGATAATTGAGAGGCAAGAAAAGATAGTAAGCACTGTGTTAGCCAATGCCAGTATCTTACAAGCTCAAACGATACAGCAGCACGCATTCGGGTCGAATCAAGAGTTACCCGAGCAACCTCCACAGGAACCACAGACCACGATGCCACCTGCAGTGCCTGAATACCAGGGACCTCCGCTCTATATTTCACAGAATCGACTACCCCCTGTGGTCATTCCCGATGATGAATGTGAATACAGGGCAACGGAAGCCAAAAGCGCAACAGATGAAAAACTGGCTCAGCAAATTGAGTCTCTACAGAAAGAAATGAGGAGGATGAAAGGCCTCAACACTATGAGTGGAACCTGATTCAAGGATCTTTCCTTCTATCCCAATGCTCAATTAGCGACCAAGTTCAAGTGTTCAGAGTTTGAAAAATATAACATAGCAGGGTGTCCGCTGTCACATCTGAAGTTGTATTGTGGATCCATGTGCTAGTATGGTGAGGATGATAGGTTATTGGTACAATTGTTTCAAAGGAGCTTAACAGGGCCGGCACTCAAATGGTTTTCTGGATTGGATCACTCGCTCATTAAGAACTGGCAGGACCTAGCCAAGATGTTCTGGCAAAATTACCGATTCAATACTGATGTGGGACTAGATCAAAATGACATGGCCAAGATGACAAGAAAGCAGAGGGAAACGGTGAAAGAGTATGCACAGAGATGGCCAGAATCCGCCTCACAAGTAAGGTCCGCAATGACAGAGCAAGAGATGAACACCACGTTTATCTCAACACTAGGGCACGCCTTCTATACTCATCTGGTGGGGCACATCACAGGCACATTCTCGAATCTAGTACAAGTGGCGGATCGGGTCGAAGATGGGATCTGAACCGGTCTGATCTTTGACTTCACGAGTCTAGGGGCAACAATAGGAATCCCTTCTCAGAGAAAGCCAGTACCTACGGGGAAGAAGAGGAAAGAAACTCAGGTCAATAACGTACAGCCGAATCGACCCCTTTTCATCCCTTCACCAGCACCGAGACCACAAGCACCGTCAACTTCATGGGCACCAACACCGCCAACATGGAACCCTCCACCTCAAAACCAATTCAGGGCAAATCTTCCAACAGTTGCGCAACAGGCACCGCTGTATGGGCGAAACCAGCAGGCACGACCCAACAGAGTAAGTAAAGTGTTCACTAGGTTACCCATGACACTTTCGGAATTACTGCCAATCCTGCTCAGGGGTGAGTATCTGGCAAAACGTCCACCAAACCCCGAGGCTGCCAAAGGGCCAGGGTACAACCCCAACCTGTTCTATGAATTCCACATGGGTGCTCCAGGACACTCTACATACCAATGCTGGCAGCTCAAACATTAAGTACAGAACTTGATCGATAAGAAGGCTCTCGTCCTAGATGGGCTTGCCAACCCGTCCCAACAATAGAATATCAATCAAAATCCCCTACCTACTCACAATGGGGAAGGGAGTGGGCACAGGGTAAATGTCATCTGCGGAGAACTCAACTTCAATCCTTTGGATTGGATAGCACCTATTGGGACGAAAATCAGGATCTACCTAACCTAGGAATCCAAGGAATCAACGGTTAACACAATCAACCACTACACAACAAACGCATCCCAAAACTCACTACCACCACTCAGATTGGCTGACCTCACCATCCATTCCACTCATCAAAACACTGCTACCCGACCTCCTCTAGTCATACCTTATGGATCACCGAACCATCAAAGTTCGACCCGACCTCCCCTTGTTATACCATACACACTGCCAACTCCTCAAGGATCAACTCGACCCCCCCTTCATATACCGTACACCTCCTCTTCACGTCCACCACTCGTCATTCCATATAATCATCATATAGCTCCTCCCACCACCACTACATCCAAATTGTCACCGCCACCCCACATCCTTAATATGAAACCCGATCCACCCCCCATAACCATAGGCTCGCCTAAACCATTCCCCTATAACTCCGACCAGGCAGTTCCTTGGAGCTATGAGACCACTATCACTACAACCGCAGGGATGGAAACAATGAAAAAAGTAATAGTGGTTGATATTGGCCTAATGACAAGGGCAGGGAAATGCCAGAAATTATTAGAAAATGGGGTAAACATCAGGGCAGAAACCAAAGAAACTGCAAAAGAGGTAACGAATGAAGAAAAAAGGAAAACAAAGGGGAAGAGTAAACTATAGAAGGATGATAAAATGGAAGAGAAGGCGAAAGTGACGGATAAGGAAGCTGCAGACTTCATTAAGTTCGTTCTCAAGAGTGAGCATAATATAGTGGACAGATTAAACAAACAGTCAGCTCAAATTAGTATCGTGGGATTGATGCAAAAATCGAAAGAGCACCAAAAGGCATTGCTGAGAGTTCTAGGGAAATCACATGTACCTGCAACCACCTCGCCGACGTAGTTAGAGCAAACGGTCAGCCAGATCATGGTCCCCAATCCTATTATTTTCACAGAGAATGAATTTATGTCTGAAGGAATGGGGCACGTCGAGCCACTAAACATTATGGTCATATGCAAGGGCATGATGGTTGCCAGAGTACTGATTGATAATGGCTCAGCGCTTAACGTCTGCCGGCTTGAAACCTTCCGGAAACTCAACGCTGATTGGTCACATGTGAAATCCAACAACAAGGTCGTCCGAGGGTTCGATAGTTCAAGAAGGGATTCTGATTGACCATATTTTTAGTCATCAATAAACCCTATAGAAGATTATAGTAAAGTGATTTGTAGGGTATCGTTATTGGCCGGGGATTGCGGGTACTCCTATTCTAAAGAGTCATAACAAATTTTAGTTAGTTTAATTAACAAATTGAAAACAAACATATTACACAAATTTGTAGGGGTTTCAATTTTGGCGATTCGGATTTAAAAAAAAATAATAATAATAAAAAGAAAGAAATAATAAAAATAAAAATAAAAATTAAAGAAATAAATATTTACAATTGATCATCTTCTCTCACAATTCAGAAAATCAAATTCATTAAATGACTAATCAAATTGCTTCAACGTAGATAACGAATTTTATGCCTTAATTACATATCCGAATTGAATCAAAGTGCAAGCCTAAAGAGATCATGCATCTTATAAATTCCTTCTTAGATAATCCCTAGGGTTTTGGAAAAGTCCATCACCTAGTTATTTTGATTAAGCAATTAAGTTAATACTTAGCGTATCCTTAAAACTTCTTAAACAAATCATTAAGATCAAAAGGAATTATGATTCAATAACCTACTCTTCAAACCTATGGAGAAGTCCATGGCTAAAGAACATGCAATTTTCAGATCACAACTATTGTTCATAGTTTTTACCACTTTTAAATCATATTCCAAATCAATTAGGTGATTAGAGATACAATTATGGCTTCAATGACCGTTAATATCAAAGTTTTCAATATGACCAAACTGAAAATTCAACATACATAATTAAAATTCACTGATTCATGTGTCTACATATCACCAATCCGAAAACATCAATTAATGAATCTGAAAGTCACTAACTCATTGAATTAAAAATTTCCAACTTAAGAATCCAACAAGATGATCTTTAATCCAAAAGCAACCAGGGTTGCAATAATAAAAATAAATAAAAGTCATAAGGGTTACACTTTTTAACACAACCAAAGAAGTTTGAGATGTGTTTGTGGTGATGTTCCTCACGGCGATGATGTTGATGGTTGAAAACGAATACAAGCAACAACGTTGTAAACTTCTTGGCAATAATGTTGCTGAAAAATTTAAGCAACTTCTCCTTCTTCTTGACAGTAACTCGTTGGCCCCTAGTTCCCCAAGTTTCAGCCACTTCTTTCCTCAAGAAAAGATTAAAAAAAAACCTAATAGAGAGAGAGCAAGAGAGAGAGAGCCAGAGAGAGAGAGCTAGAGAGATCTTCTTTTTCTTTTTTTACACGTTCTTCTCTTCCCTTTTAGAAGCCAACAAAATCTCCTAAAAAAAATATTCTAAATCTTATCCTCCAATAACAATATATAAATCTGACTAATTAAAATAAAATAAAGTCCTGATATAATTAGGAAAGTGGTGTTTTAGTTGGAATTTTCGTGCACTAGATTTGGAGACTTTCGAAAATAAACCTCGTCAAATTTTTATCAAATTGGCGTCAATAGTGTACGTGCAGTAACTTCAAATCCAATTTTGACCTTGATATAGTCATTATCTCTCAGCTTTCCATAGCATTTAGAATCATCTCAATTGGAGTTCGGATGAGAGAGTTATGCCCAGATTACGAAGCAATGTCGAAACTGTCCAAAATCGCCCAATTAATTTCGTTTTGCACTTAACACCTCCATTTGCATCCTAAATCAAAATAAAAGAATAATGAGTACATATAGGCACTAAATATGTATAAAAGACTAAATATTAAAGGAGAAAAATATGACATTTTGCATTCTTATCAGATTCACTGGGCGAAGTGGACCTACCGATCACAATAGGTCCTTGCACCTTTGAAGTGACGTTTGAAGTCATGGAAATACCAATGACCTTCAACTTGTTACTGGGCAGACCTTGGATCCATATTGCCGGAGTTGTACCTTCCTCGTTGCATCAAAAAGTCAAATTTATCATGAGGCAGAGGATGATATCAGTATTGGCAGAGAACCTTATTCCAGCTGGGAGAGCTCCAGATGTGCCATTCATCGATATTGAAATGACAAAGGACAAGGCACTCTACCATTCATACCAATTCGCTGCTGTCAATCACATCGAAAAGGGGAAAGAGAAGGTAAGGGCAAAGCTATCAAGAACAAATCTGATGATCGGTCGGGTTATGAACAGGACAGGTTACCGACCCAAGCAAGGGTTGGGACTGGGAAGAAGAGGAAGAGCTACATCGGTCAAAACAAGAAAGCATACTCCCTACTTTGGTCTGGGATTTAGGCCCACAAAAAGGGATATTACATAAATGAATGATAAGAAAAAAGAGCTTCGACTAACGAAAAGGCAAAACCGTGAACCAAACATCTGGAATCTGGGCCGAGTCCCTCACATCAGTGTTAGCTTCCCAAGATCACATACCAGACCCGACAATTTATCAGAACCACAACTAGCAAAAAAGTCAAGAAGGGTAAATTTCGCACCAGTGCACGTTCAAGAAGACCCAATCGTCGAGTCCCAATCATCCTTTGTAGAAGGCATTGATGTTCTATTCAATGAGGATTATGATGAAAGTCCATCGGAGACCGTTCCAAAATCCATCAAAAAGGAAACCATTACAACCAAAAGGAAGACTCACCCTTTCTAACAGGCATTGACTGGGCATCATCCTACCGAGTTTGGGAGGGACTATGCCCCAATCTGACAACAATCAATCGAAGATCATGGTCGTCTCCGAACCACCAACCAAATCATCTAACAAACCACTCGCTCATCTCATCCACCCCCTCAGAGAAGGAGAGACATTGTACAACTGGGAGGAATTCCCATTGACACTTGAGACTGTAAAGGCCTCCAAAAAAAACGCCGTTAGGCGACATCAATTTGCCCGAGGATCATAACGAGCCCTCGTCCTCGGGTAAAGACTGTTTTGAGGGCTCCATATATTTATTAACAAATTTGCATGGTTGTTCTTCTAATTTCAGGTATCCAGAAAATCACAAAAAAACAAATATTTCTCAAAAAGCAAAAATTTCTCAAAAACCAAAAAAATAAAAAAACTTTCAAAATTACAAAAAAATAAATATTTTCCAAAAACAAAAAAATGAGTTTTCAAGGGATTTGTCTAGATCAAATGAGTACCTAGATAAAACGGAATTTGAAAGGGATGAGTATGATTTCGATCTTGAACTCGACTTCGACCTCATGGGGATAGAAGAAGAGTTTGAGGACAAAATGGAGTACCCACCCAAAGAAATCAAAAACTTGGTAGAACGTCACGAGAGAGGTGTTCAGCCAAACATCGAGGATACAGATTCAATCAATCTTGGTACCGAAGAGGACCCACGAATCATCAAGATCGGAGCCTTATTGACGTCGCAACAAAAGGAGAAAATGGTTGAATTCTTACGAGAGTATCAAGACATCTTCGCATCGTCATACAGAGATATGCCTGGGTTAGACATAGATCTGGTCGTCTACAAGCTACCAATTACATCGGGAAGCAAGTCGATCAAGCAAAAACTGAGAAGACTGAAGCCTGAATGGACCCTCAAGGTCAAAGACGAGGTCATAAAGCAATTCGAAGTAGGATTTCTTGCGCTCTCTACGTATCCTGAGTGATTAGCTAACGTCGTCCCGGTACCTAAGAAAGACGGAAAAGTACGCATGTGTGTTGACTACCGAGACCTGAACAAAGCTAGTCTTAAGGATGATTTTCCACTTCCACACATCGACACTCTAGTCGATAGTACGGCAAGGCACATCATGTTCTCGTTCATGGACGGCTTCTCGGGCTATAACCAGATAACAATGGCAGAAGAAGACCAGGAAAAGACTGCATTTATCACACCATGGGGTACTTTTCACTACAAAGTCATGCCATTCGGGCTGAAGAATGCAAGGGCGACTTACCAATGGGCAATGATCGCATTATTCCACGATATGATCCATAAGGAAATGGAGGTCTACGTAGATGACATGATTGCTAAATCCGACATTGAAGAAGACCATCTGGTGAATCTGAAGAAGTTGTTCAACTGACTCAAAAAATATAACTTGAGGCTAAATCCGGCAAAATGCGTGTTCGGAAAAACATCAGGCAAGCTACTGGGGTTTATAGTCAGCAGAAGAGGTATCGAGATAGATCCGGCAAAAACTAAGTATATCCTCGAAATGAAGGCACCTATTTTAGAAAAAGACGTTCGGGGCTTTCTAGAAAAAATACAGTATATCAGTCGATTTATAACGCAATTGACGCCTATCTGTGAACTGGTATTCAAGTCGAACAAAGACTGTCAGGAAGTGTGCGACAAGATCAAGCAATATCTGCTCAATCCACCAGTCTTATTCCCTCCTACGCCAGGGCGACCTCTGCTGATGTACATCTCAGTACAAGAAACATCGATGGGGTGTGTGCTAGGACAACATGATGAATCAGGATGGAAGGAACAGGCCATCTACTATCTCAGCAAGAAATTCACCGATTATGAAGCAAAATATTCCACACTTGAGAAGACTTGCTGTGCATTAGTCTGGGCATCTCAACGACTGCATCATTATTCACTCAGCTACTGGACTATGCTTATCGCCAGGATGGACCCCCTGAAGTACCTATTCGAAAAACTAGCACTAACAGGCCGCACAGCAAAATGGCAGTTGTTGTTATCTGAGTTTGACATCACCTATGTCACTCAAAAAGCCATCAAAAGACAAGTCATCACGAACTACCTCGCCGAGCACCCGTTGCCTGACTACGAGCCGTTAAAGACGAACTTCCCAGATGAAGCCATACTATTTACCGAGATTGAAAACGATGATGATGACAAAAAATCAGGCTGGAAGATGTACTTCGACCGAGCAGCCAGTCAGAAAGGAAACGGGATAGGGGCAGTCTTGATCAGACCAGATGGGTCCCATGTGCCAATCGTCATCAGATTGAAATTCCAATGCTCTAACAACGAGGCTGAATATGAAGCATGCATAGCAGGGTTGAAAGCAGCGCTGGATCTCGAGGTAAATGAGATCGATGTTTTTGAAAATTCAAGCTTAGTAGTCTATCAAACGACGAGAGAATGGAAGACCCGGGAATAGAGACTGGTCCTTTACCACGAGTATCTAGAGGAACTAAGCTCGCGTTTTGACCGGATCTCATTCACCTACATGCTGAGAGCTAAGAACCAGTTCGTCGATGCACTAGCTACACTTGCTTCCATGATTAGTATTTCAGAAGATCTGGTCATCGACCCAATTGAGATTGGAATTCAAGATGAGCCGGCCTATTGTCTACCCGTCGAAGTTGAAGAATCCGAAGAAAAGCCTTGGTACTCAGACATCAGGGCATATCTCGAAGATCGAACCCTTCCCTCAGACGCAACCTCAAATGATCGCAGAACCATTCAGAAATCAGCAAGGCAATTCTTTTTGAGCAATGGTATTCTGTACAAGAAGTCGCACCACGAGGTCTTGCTTCGATGCGTGGCAGAAGCAGAAGCAGAAGCAAAACGATTAATTGAGACTGTACATAGTGGAGTCTATGGACCTCACATGAATGGTCATATGCTAGCAAAGAAGATTATGCGGATGAGATATTACTGGACAACAATGGAAAGTGACTGCTATCAAATGTTCACAAATGCCATCTGTGCCAGATCTACGCCAACAAGATCAATGCTCCGCCTTCAGAGCTACATAATATGACCACTCCTTGGCCTTTCTCGCTTTGGGGGATGGACGTCATTGGACCAATCTCACCTAAAGTGGCAAATGGGCATCGTTTTATCTTAGTGGCCATCGACTACTTCACCAAGTGGGTAGAAGCTGCTTCATACACCAACGTCACGAAAAGCAATGTCCTAAAGTTTGTCAAGAACAACATTGTCTGCGGATATGGGCTTCCCAGTGGATTAGTGACTGATAATGCTAAAAACTTCAAGAACAAGGACATGGTCAAGATGTGCGAAGATTTCCAGATTGCTCATCGCAACTCTGTACTCTATAGACCTAAGATGAACGGAGCAGTCGAGGCAGCCAACAAAAATATCAAGAAAATTATCGAAAAGATGGCAGTTACGTACAAGGATTGGCATAACATGTTGCCTTTTACACTTCACGCTATCGAACCTCGTTCAGAACTTCGACTGGGGCAACTCCATATTTATTGGTTTACGGAATGGAAGTAGTCTTACCTGTAGAGGTCGAGATCCCTTCCCTCCGGATCTTAAAAGAAGCAGAGTCGGATGAAGCTAAATGGATCCAAGCACAGTTCAACCAATTAAATCTAATAGAAGAAAAATGTTTGGCAGCCATTTGTCATGGACAGATCTATCAGTGACGAATAACTCGTGCTTACAACAAGAAAGTCAAGCCCAGAGATTTCTCATCAGGAGACCTTGTTCTGAAGAAAATTCTGCCAATCCAAGAGGACGCCAGAGGAAAATTCAGACCAAACTATGAGGGACCATTCATCGTGAAGAAGGTGATGATGGGAGGAGCTCTGATCCTTACGGAGATGGACGGACAAGTATTCCCACAACCGATCAATGCTGACACTGTCAAGAAATATTACGCCTGAGATCTGACCCTGAGATGACAAAAGGCCATCTTTGCTATCCCAAACAAACTATCGAACCCTAGTCAGCCCTTTTGAGCCATCACATTCATTTCATAACCTAAGACCGGGGTAAGTCAATAATTACAAAAAATAAAAAAATAAAAAATAAAAAATAGACAAAAGAAAAGAAAATCAAAGAGAAAATCAGAAGTATCAAAATACTCCTGGCCCGCATGAGGATAAACTGTGAACGGCTAAAAATACAAAAAAAATAAAAAAAGTCAAAAACTCGGACACTTGATCTGAGTTCGACCCAAATCTCCAGCCTAAACAAATTCGAGAGACGCTGGGAGGAGACATAGATCACCTTTTCGAAACAAAAATAGACGAGCTCCATGTCTAAACCACTCAAAATACATCCAGACCTTAATCTTTTTGTATCCTTCCACTACCACTAGCCCAAGCAAATGTTTCGTCCCAACAAAAGTCCTTTTTGATCAAGGGATATTCCAGGGCAACACAATGACAATGACAACATCAATGATCTTGCGTCTTGGTCTAAACCTCCAAAGTCTTATTAGTCGTTGGAAGACTAGAGAGGGGAGTCCAGGTCGGACATTCGAAAAAAAAGAGTACTCGAAGTGTAGAGTAGCCGATCTCGCGGCTCAACTTGAGTTGCCGAACCACGAATAGTCGTCAGCAACCTCGAGAGGGGAATCTAGATCGATTACTCAAGAAAGAGTGCCACTACAAGAGTAGAGTCGCCAATCTTGCAGCGCAACTTGAGTTACCAAGCCACAAAGACACAGAGACTCCAAACAGAACCGCAATGTAAAAAGATCAAAAAATACAAGCATAGTCTGAAAGGGCATAGTGAAAACCCGAAAGAGCTCTATGAGTAAAAGAATCAGACTATGACAAGATCATAGCCACCGACACAATGAAAATCCCAAAAAGGACGTCAATGGGCAAAAATGTGGAAACCGGGTCTGGTGAAAATCGTAATTGGCACCAGGGGCAATAAGGGTAAACAAAAAAATAAAAACAAAAACAAAAAAAAAAGAACTCCTGGCCCGCAAGAGTATAAACTATGAACCGCAAAATCCTTCCGATAACGCGTGGTCTAAACATATAACAAGCTTCCAATACCAAGGCACTGGGGATGACTCTAAAGGAACTTAAAGAATAATTGACGCTTGTATCCCTTGTGTTTGGCAAAAACACCAAAATCGTCATAACCAAAAAAAAAAAAAAGATTTACAAACTCTGAATTTATCGTACTCATTTGACAAAGACATTTCACCAAAAAAAAAAAACTACTATTTTGGCCGATGATGAAAAATCTAGGACTTATTCAAACTTCGTGAACAATAGATATGCCTGAGGCCAAGTAAGTACAAAACCTATTTTCTTTGTATTAATCTTTCAACAATTTTGCATACATCCAGTTAATGACAAGAAAATACAAAAGTAGGAATATAGCGCAATCAGTCAAATATCATGGTGAGGGATGAAAAAAGAGTCAAGGCATTCTTCCAAGGCACGAATCCGGGCAGCCTGACTCATCATCATCTTCTCGGCATCGGAAGCATAGCGACTCACCAAATACGCTGCGAAGTCATCAAAATGAGGACACTAGGCAAGCCGATCACTCAACTCAGTGACTTCAGCTCGAAGCCTAGCCACTTCACCACTATCACTACATCCGGACTGGGCAAGGGCAGATGTCAGCCGAGCGATCTCTTTCTGCATCTTCTTCTCGGATTTGAGCCAAATAGCCTGAATTCGATGATGATCAGTCTGAGACTCCTCAACTCGATCTCGGTAATCAAAGAAGGATGAAGCACCAGGGCATGTTCGGGAAACTATCGACACCAAGGGTCTCCCAGATACGAGCTCTCGAATCCAATGCAAGTATGCCAGGAATTGGTGTGCTGCAAAGATGGGCCGATTCAGAACCTCAACCCGACCCCATTCTTTTACAAGTCGACTAAAAAGTGCAGTCGACAACGAACCAACCAACTCATTAAAATTCTCGGGGATGAGCACACCCTGGTCATAACCAAATTGACGAAGAACCCGAAGTGGTACATAATGTGTCGCCCCGTGAAGACCAATCAAAATGAGAAAACGAGCACCATCGAATGCTATCACGGGAGACCCTCGAGGTTGGAAGGCACCGACCCATCTCATTTCTTCATCATCAAGGTTACCAATAAAAGAATACCATTCTTCTTTGCCACCCAAGACAAAAGGAGTCACGCGCCTCGACATCATAAGTACGAGGTCGGCATTAACGCAAAAAGGACGACTAACTTCGGTGGAAGCCAAATGATCCATAAACCAAAGCTACAATAACAGGAGTATTCTAAACTTTGGGAAACTAGTAAATTCAAGCCTAAATTTAAAACTAAGCTATGTTTGGAATTTACCAACAGGAGGGGAGCACATCCTCGGAAAGTCCGATCACGACCAGAAGAACAAGCCGTGAGGGATTAGAACATCTCGCCCAAAAGCATCGGTGCCAACCAGCGTCCCTCCCGGACTTGTTGAATCACGTGAATAAGAGAAAGATCTACGATGTCTCCGCCACCCGAAAACAAGAGTTGATTCGCCACCATCAAAGTAAGAGTGTTAAAGTGAATCAACGGTTTCGAGGAGTCCATGAGACGTTCAATCAAGAAAGACTTGGACATTGTCTTCAAAACCGATCCGCCATCTGGAATCTTCAAGAATTTGTGACTTATCCCCAAAAAATCGAAAACCTCACCTCGGAATCCATCACGCAATGGTGGAATCACAACAGGAGCCGATATCTCAAGCCCCAACAAAAATTCAAACTCCTCGATGGTGGGAGTCATTTCGTGCACCCCAAACCGAAAGAGATTAAGCTCAGGGATCCAATACCCCAACATGGCCTCAATCAAGCCCCATTGCAATGGGACCTTGGGCAAAGAAAGAGTGAACCCCAACTTTTTTAAGCACCATTGAGCTCTATCATCGTTATCCATACTATCTATCCAACTACTCAAGAAAGGATCAACAATGCCATACCTTTTTAAGTTGGGAAGAATGGAGGGCACCTCCATAGAGCTTGAGAAGAAGCTTTGAGGGAGAAGGAGAGTAAAATCGGCCAAAAGTGAAAAAGGGAAGTAAAAAGTAAAATGTTAGGACAAAATGAAGTGGAAACAGGCTTGAAATAGGAAGGAAATCGTGCTGGTCCATGTTTGAAACACGGATGAGGTCAAAATATAATTGATCCGTGCCTAAAACACGGATGAAATCAAAGTCAGCTTATCCGTGCTTTTGTTACGGATAAAAGCAACAAATGGTTCATCCGTGCTCCTGGCACAGATAAAAGTTGGAAAAGCCATCCGTGTTGGGAATACGGACCAGAACATTTTAAACCTTGGGGCCTGAGTCATTTGAGATCTTGATGGTTCCGAACTATATAATAATTATCTCAGGGCTTGATATCTTAAAAACATATGGAAATGATAAGAATTCCTACGTGCTCGATGAATGCGTTCAAAATTCTTAAAAACTCTCAAAATACATACCGGGCACGTAGGAACTCACCAAGATCATGTTAGGCTAGGTCAGGTCTCGACCGACCACCTCACTAACCATGGATCCCAAATGACTCACACCACTCGAAGAGCACATTCGAAGGGTCTTTGAGACCCTAATCGCACCCTTTGCCGACCCGGAAGCTCATTAAACACTCAAAAGGGCTCAAAAGCCCTGATGATCGACCACACTCAAGAAGTTCGAGTCAATTGCATAACATGATCATACAACAAATACAAAGAGTGATAAACATACAGGCATATGTATATACAAGTAAACTGTTTACAAATAAGTCTGAATCTAATACAAGAATGTCTACATATGTTGCAAGGTACAATCAAATCAGATAGAGGGGGAGCATCATCCCGAGCACTCTGAGTCTCCGGAACCGCTCCAAAAGAGGATCCAGCCACAGCACCAGAACCCGACACCCCGGAAAAAGGTAGACCGTGCATCCGCAGTCATCCCTCGGAATCTGTGAAGAAGAGCTCTGATCCAGGCCAGCATCCTACTCCATGGTCCTCGCAAGATCAGTACCCGGAACGGAGGGTCCAGTGGAGGGGGAGGCCTGAAAATAAAGAAACAGAGCAGATTAAAATACAGGCAGTGATACGTGCAGCATATGTAAGGAAATAAACAACTAAAATGCATATACTTACCCTAGGAGGTGTCGGAGGACGCGCGGAGGTGCTCGCTCCGTCTCGGCGTCGATGATAATCCTGAAAAGATCATACGAAGGAATCAATCAGAACATAATGCCATGGTCTATAAAACAGAAAAGGAATGAAATGGAAATAACATACCATCTCAGCCTGAAGACGAGACTCTCGCAAAGCCATCTCGAGCTCCAACTCCTGGATGCGAGTGGCCTGTGCCTTAATACGAGCCTCCTGCTCCTCGATGCGAGCAGCCTACTCCTCTACCTCCGCCCGAGAGGCCCTCCACCTATTCTCCATCTCCACTGCCCTCGTCGCTTGGGCCTCGATCACATCGTAGCCCTCTGGGAGACGACGAAGATCATCAGCCTGAAAACAAGAAAATCGATCAAGTGAGAATGGTAAAAAGCAGAAAATCCTAAAAGAAAGAAGGCAATGACAGAGTACGTACTCCTGAAGAAGGACCCCTCCGATCTCAGTTGTCCCAGCTCTGGCAGTGACTGCAGGCATGATGCATCCAATGGACACCTTTCGGAACCACGCCTGGTAGTCTCCAGCCCTCACCAGTCCAGCCACATGTACGCCCATCGCCTGAGCGAGATACTCTTCTACTGTAGACACCCCATTTTTGCGCTCGACTGATTAATCAACTTGTCAACCCGATCGCAACGGTTCCCAATGATGGATGTTTATTCCAATGCTTTATTGTCGGATATGCTTCAGAAATCCGGATGAGGTATCTCGAACTGACAAAACTATAGAAACCACGCTACGCTAGGAAAATACGACTCTAGAAACATAGAAATCATCATCTTGCAGACAAAAAGAAGTTTCACGATAAAAATCACTAAAAAATGGCCAAATTACCAAAATATCCCTAACCTTAAAATGTCCCTAGAGCCCACGCTACACTTAGGAAAATCCATTCAAACAAATAAAACAACAAATCGAAACCAAATAAACCACTTCGCCAATTTTCACAAAATTTGACAAAATTACAAAAATACCCCTCATAAAGTTCACGACCATTTCGCACAAAATTTCATAAATAACACAAACCAACATTTCCATTGAATTCCTTACGAAAAATCGATTCTAAAACATCCTGGAACATTGAAAAATGACTTAAAACACGAAAAATCCTCTCCGAGGGCAAAACTGTAATTTTATAATTTTAATAATTAAAATTTTCAAAATTAATAATTAAAATATTAATTAATGTAAAGTAAAATCCTAATTAAAATTAAAGTCAATCAAGTAAAACTAAAGTCAATCTTAAAGTCAATCAAGTAAGACTAAAGTCAACATATTAAAAGTCAACCAAGAAAGACTAAAGTCAATCTTAAAGTCAATTTCATAAGACTAAAGTCAAAACCCTAATCTAAACTAATCAAGTCAATCTCATAAGACTAAATTAAAAATCCTAATCTAAACTAATCAAATCAATCTCATAAAACTAAAGTCAAAACCCTAAATTAAAACCCTAAAGACTAAGTCAACCTCATTAGACTAAAATCAAAACCTAATTAAAACCCTAAAAGAAACCCTAATCAAACCCTAATTCTTCTAAAAAACTTTATAAATAGGAGCTTCCACACCCTATTTTCGTATCAAATCATAAACCCTAAAAGAAGTAGGTCAAAAAGTCCCCCTAGCCTCCCATAAACCCTAGTTTTGAAGCCCCAACTCTTTACCTAACACCCATACTTCGATTTTACCCTAAAAAACACCTAAAAGTCCTTCAAAAACACCCCAAAATCCATAAACAAGTCCGAAGAATCCAGATCTAAGGAAGGGGATACCTCGCCTCGAAGATCAGAAATCAGATCCGGAGTAAAATCGAATAAAGGAATTCTGTACAAGGAGTTACTCTATCAGATCTGAGGGAACGAGAACATTGTCTTCGGAAAGGTATAGATTCCTCAACTTTTTTTATTATTACTTAGGTCTTTTAGCGATGTAGATTATTTGGGAATTAGTAGAGACCAGCGTTTGCCGAGCGGGGTTGGTGCCTAACACCTTCCAACCCCCTAACGTAATCCCCGGACCCTTTTTTCTTTAGTAGACTAGTAATATTTGCCTTTTTTAGAGTCAGTTTGGTTCCTAGACCGTAATAACTAGGTGGCGACTCCCAAACCTCAAGGGTCAAAAGCGGATCCGCGCACCCCGCGGATCGAGGGCGCTTTCATCTACCGTCATAACCCCCGAGATGGGCTCAGGTGGTGCGACAGGAATACGAAGACTCCCATCGTGCTAGAAGAACAGGCGATCCCCTAGGTAAAAGGTGTACCTCTGCTCTCCAATGAAGAAGGGGTAGCGTTGTCGCCTGGTGTTACGCTGATAGGTGTTCCTCACCTCCTGCCTCCCACTGACGGTGCGAGAAAGGTCACGCAGAGTGACAGAAAAGTTCTGTAAAAAAGAGAATTAGATAACAGGCACAGATAATTGTAAGAATAGAAGAACTAAGCAAGGGCCAGAATACTCACGTCCCGGAGCCGACATCGATCAATATGGGCCCGAGCACTCCTAGGGCTGCTCCAAATAGCCCTGGCATCTCTGGTAGCCCAGAATGCGCCCAACAGATAACCCTCGTTGGGATGACGACGGGTAGGCAGATAGAATGGAAAATATACATGAACAAAAATCTGGAAAAGAAAAAAAGCATCAGACAGCGAACACGATATCGAGAAAGGAACTGAGAAGAAATTAAAATATACGTTACCTCAATAAAGTGCCCGAAAAATCGAGTGGAGATTGGCGCTCCACGAGGTGCAGTGATGCCCTCCACCACTCGGTCGAGCCCGACCAAAATGGTGCCATAGATCAAACTCCCCCAATCAAAGTCGCCAATAAGGTCGATGTCGTGCATAACCGAGAGGAAGGTGGCACAGACTGAAAAGTCATCCTCCAAAAAGAAATAGCTGCCGATGAGGAGAAGGAAGCAGATACGAAAAATCATGTCGAAGTCTCTATCTCCAAACCAGGCTGATCTCTCTCGATAAGTGTGAGGGGCTCCATCCTCTCCCTCTATCAGCAAAAGGCCCATCAGCACCTCTGTACTGATCCTCCCCATCTTCCCCACCATAGAGGTAGGAACTCTAGTAAGGCCCAATAGCTCGCCTACCTCCTGAACAGTCAACATAGTCAGGGGCAAAGGCTCTCCATCCATCGCGATGCGGGTAATCGCAACGAAGTCAGAAGGCCTGATGCCTATCTCAACCTCCGGCATGTGGAAAGAATGAGTCGCAGGGAACCACCTCTCTACCATGGCTAGAAACAGAGGTCTATCTGCTCTGAAAGCCGGTATCTGCAAGAAGGCTCCAAAGCCCACTGTGGCAAACTGCGTCCTGATATCGTCTGAAAATAGGGCAGCAGTAGCAAGAAATGCGTTCCATCTCCCTCGGAAGCTGGCTGAAGGATAAGGGGTAGGAATGTCCAAACGGACCAACATGGAGACATGCCTCCCCAATCCACGAAGAAAAGAGGTATTTGGGACCCTCTCGCTCTCCTCTACAGGGATCTCCACCCTGGGAGCCTCACGACCTACCCTGCTGGCACCCACAGCCCTATTCTCCCGGCCTCGACTGCCACGTTGACCTCTACCACCACTACTACTGGGAGGTCCTCAGCCAGACCACTCCGAGAACTATTGGCCTCTTCTACCCGACTGCCTGAAGAAGAACTAGCAATAGAGGAAGAATCCGATCTCCGCAAAGGCTACCTCGGCCAGCCATACTCGGTCACCACACAAGATCCAAGAGCAAAGCGAGCCCGGGTCCGAGGCCTCACCTCCTCCTCCTCGTCAGAAGAATGCTGCGCTACACGGGTCCTCTGCTCTCTACCCATCTGCATGTCGCCATATGGTCAATCGACAAAGTAAAAATCCTATGATGAAGCTGCCTAGGTTAAACTTAACCAAACCGAGTCAAACCAACTTAACCCCAGTCAACCAGGGTCCTACCCAGCTAACCTAACCAATCTGAGTCAAACCTACCCAACTCAGTCAATCTAAGTCAAATCTAAGTCAAACCCATCCAACCAAAGTCAAACCTAGGTCAACTCAACCTAAAACCTACTCAACTCAGCCAACTCACCCAAAACCCAGGTAACCCAACCCAACTCAGTGAACCTAGTTTAACTAAGTCAAACTTATCCAATCTAAGTTAAACCTAGCCAATCTGAGTTAAACCCGGTCAACCAGTCAAAACCCATCAACCAGTTTAACCCAAGACCAAGTCAACTCAGTCAATCCAAACCCATTCATGAAGTCTAGTCAACCCAGGGTCAACTCAGTCAATCGAAGTCAACTTAGTCAATCAAGTCAACTCAGTCAACCCAAAATCCGGTCAAAACCCATTAAACCCAATCAACACAAGTCAAAATCCAACCTAACTCAGTCAAGCCCAGTCAACCTAGTCCAAATACCGGTCAATCCTAAGTCAACTTCGTCAACTCAGTCAAACCCAATCAAATATGAGTCAAAGCCGCCCAACACAACCAAACCTAAGTCAAACCCATCCACTCAATCCAACTTAGTCAACCTTAGGTACCCAGTCAAATCTTGTCAATTTAACCAAGACCCAGTCGACCCGTTCAACCAAAGTCAACCCAGTTAGTCCCACCAAAACCTAGTCAACCCAGTTTTATTCATCCAACCAAGTCAAAATCCATTCAAAACCCAGCTAGCCCGGTCAACCCGATCTAATCCAGTTTAACCCATTTAACCTAGCCAAACCCAGTTCAAACTCGAGTAATGCCCATCCTGCATAATCCAACCCATACCCACGAGCCATCACGATCATACCAAGATATCTTTCAAAGATAAGCAAGAGCGTGGGTATCCAAAATAAATCAAATTGAAAAAAGGGACATAAAAGGAAAAATAAGCATGACGAGCAAAACATTTTCAGATCTGGAGCATGCTTTAAAAAAAATGGAAGAAAAATGGACTTGCCTAACCAATCATTTCGATCCAAACAGTCCAGCATAGTCCCACTCAATCCACCCACAGCCTCCTAAACCACTTGTGATTCAACCCCCAAAACACCATTGAACCAACCTATACGCTGTTCCCGAGCAATCTTACCTCCCCTTTCGAGACAACCCCGTTCTCCATCAACCATCATTCTCTCTAAATTCATTCTCTCTACCACCGAAAATCCAAAGACTCACTCTCAGTCCCATTCCACCAGAACCATAGTCACCAACCACCATTCAAGCCGCAACCAAACCACCATCACCCATCTCCACAAACCCCAACCAATCACTAAACTCCGTCTATCAATCCACACCCGCAAAACAGCCCCAACACCCCTACATCTAGAAAAATTACCACCCAAATCCACCGCTAACTCCATGGATCGGCGATGCATACGCTCACATCCAATCAAAATATGAAATAAAAAATAATAAAATAACAAGGAAAAGGGACAACGAGTTACATCATTTTAGATTATAACAAACATTCAAAAGGTGCTTAGAAAAATAAGAGAATATCGCATGTGAAGCATACAAAGCAGAAATCAAATAAGGGGTAACATGAAACAGTGACGTAGACTATGCATGGATCAAACAAGCGGAAAAGAGAAAGAAGGATCAATTAAAGACCTACCTCAATACGAAATCACAATCCAAGCAAGTTCTTCGAAGCTTTAAGACTCGGCCGCGAGCGGTCAAATGCAACACGCACGCCCGTTTACTCTCACAAACAAACTCAAGGTCCAGATCAACGAGGATGAGGAGAAAATAAAGAGAAGGGGAGAGAAGTTAATGAGAAAACGAAGAGACAAGGCGAAAGATCGCCAAAAGTAGCCAGAGAGAAAGAAAAACCGAAAGAAAGCGGAGAAGAAAGAGAAAATGAAGGGGCGCGAAGGCTTTATCGTTCAAATGTTATACTGGTTCGTGCTACAAGTACGGTTAAGGCAATATGTGTCCTATCCATATCACAAACACGGATGAAGAAAATTTGGTTGGAACCGTGTCCCAAGCACGGATGAGATAAGAGTAGCGCTATCGATGTTTTAAGCACGGATGAAATCGAACCAAAGGCCATTCGTGCTTCGAACACAGATCAATCAATAATAAAAAATGAGAGGAATGAAAAATCAATTCAAAAACCAAATAAAAATAAATAATCAAAAAAATCAAAAAAAATCAAAAACTCAAATTAAAAAAAAAAAAAATTCAAAAATTTAAAAGTCAGAAAAATAGAAAATTTCAAAAATCCTTTCGAGTTGCACTCAATCTCGACTTATAAAACACAACCGAGAATTACTCAATACTCATCCAATCTTCTTCAGATCCAAGGTCTCACACGAGCTCCACGCCATCGAGATCAAAGAATCAATAAGGTAACTCTATCAGACCCCGTGCTTGAGTAACCATTTTCTACAAAAGATGTCACTTCAACCAGTAATTCAAAGTCGTGTTTTGCAAATTTTATCTGGCCCGTACAAATAGAGGTTTAGTCTATTATTTGCAGTTCTTTGCACACAATTCCTGCAAAGAAGGGCAGCTGTAGACACCCTAATTTGAACGGGCCCTCACTCGAAAGGGCCCAAAAATAGTAATTTTTCAATAAATTTGGCCAACAGGCCTCAATGGCCCAAATCATAGAAAAATGGCATTTTCGCCAAAATCAAAACCTCTAACACCTCTCAATGGGTTAGCAGGCCCACCAAAAGATTTGGCAAGCTCCCTTCTACCCCGCTCCACTCAAAACATCGATTTTTCTACAAAATAGGCCAACAGGCCTCAAAGGCCCAAAATGATAAAAAGTAGCAACTTGATTGAACCGAGACTCCTAAGACCACCCAATGGTCCAAGGGACCCACCAAAGGGACCATACTCATCGTACGCTGTCCTAACCTTCACCGCTCCACGCTTACATCCAAGCGCTCGATGAAATTATCCAACGGGCCTAAAAAGCCCGATTCGCCAACACGTGGCATTTTAATCAATCTAATAATTTCTAAAAATCATAAAAAGATAAAAAAAATGGAAAAACGTGAGACTTGGGACGCCTATCCTTCATCCACCCTCCGTCGCTCCACCTCGAAATTCGCAAACACCCTAAACACTCCCAAGCCCATAAACCCTTAACCTTTTTTTGTAATTAATTTTCCACTTTACAACCTAACCTAATATTAACTCCATGTCATCTAAACCCTAAAACCTACCCACCCTCAAAATCCAATCCAAAACTAGCCCTACCCAATCCAAAATAACCTATAACCCCAAAGCCCAACACCAAAAGCCCACAAGACATCACCTTATCAATATCCAATTATCCAACCCACAACCCTAACCCATCAACTACTACCCACATCAACCAATCACAATCTTCACATCAAAAGATGACACATGTTGAAAGCGCCCTCGATCCGTGGGGTGCGCGGATTCACTTTTGACCCTTGAGGTTTGGGAGTCGCCACCTAGTTATTGTGGTATAGGAATCAAACTGACTCTAAAATGGATAAAAACTACTCTACTACAGAAAATCTGAATCCGGGGATCATGTTACGGGGTTGGAAGGTGTTAGGCACCAACCCCGCCCGGCCATTGTCGGTCTCTACTTATCCCAAATAAATCTACATCGCTAATGACAAACCTAGATAAATAAAAAATAAAAAAAAAGCTTACCTTCGATTTGCAAAAGTGTTATTCCCTCAGATCTGGCGAAAACGGCTCCTTGTATCGTATTCCTTACTTCGTTCTATCTCCGGATCTGATTTCTGATCTCCGAGGTGAAGTATCTCCTTCTTGGATCTGGGTGCTTCGAATTTGTTGTGGATTTTTGAGATGTTTTTAAGAGGTTTTTGGGTGTCTATTAGGCTAAAATCGGTGTAGGGGTGTTAGGGAAGGAGTTGGGGCTCCAAAATTAGGGTTTTGGAGGGGTTGTGGAGGCTTCTTCACCTACTTTTTCTAGGGTTTTTTCTTTGATACGAAAATAGGGTGTGGAGACTCCTATTTATAAAGTTTTTTAGGAGAATTAGGGTTTCATTATAGTTTCTTTTAGGGTTTCAATTAGGGTTTCAATTAGGGTTTAGACTTTGGTCTCATAAGATGGACTTAGTCTTTAGGGTTTTAATTTAGGGTTTTGACTTTTCGTCTTATGAAATTGACTTGATTAGTTTAGATTAGGTTTTTGATTTAGGGTTTTGACTTTTAGTCTTATGAGATTGACTTGATTAGTGTTTTGATTTAGGGTTTTGACTTTAGTCTTATGATATTGACTTTAATACTTTGACTTTAGTATTTCTTGGTTGACTTTAATGTTTTGACTTTAGCCTTACTTGACTTTAGTCTTACTTGATTGACCTTAATGTTTCTTTTTACATTTTTTAATGATTTATTTATTAATTTCGAAAATTTTAATTATTAAAGTTGTAAAATTACCGTTTTGCCCTCGGAGAGGATTTTTTACGTTTTAAGTCATTTTTCAATGTTTCAGGATGTTTTGAAATCAGTTTTTCGTAAGGAATTTAATGGGAATGTTGGTTTTTGTCGTTTATGAAATTTTTTGTGTGAAATGATCGTGAATTTTATGAGGGGTATTTTCGTAATTTTGTCGAATTTTGTGAAAATTGGTGAAATGATTTATTTGATTTCGATTTGTTGTTTTATGTGTTTGAATGGATTTTCCTAAGCGTAATGTAGGCTCTAGGTTTGTTTTGATGTTAGGGGTATTTTGGTAATTTAGTCATTTTTAGTGATTTTTATCGTGAAGCTTCTTTTTGGTCTGCAAGATGATGATTTCTATGTTTCTGGGGTCGTATTTTCCTAGCGTAGCGTGGTTTCTAAGTTTTGTCAGTTCGAGATAGCTCATCCGAATTTCTGAAACATATCTGGTAACAAAATAAAGCATTGGAATAGACATCCATCATTGGCAACTTTTGCGATCGGATTGACGAGTTGATTAATCAGGCGGATGCAAAAATGGGGTGTCTACAGATGGCAGAGGGTTGAAGCAAACTAGATAGCAAATCTATTTAGGTAGATAGTGCGATATCCGAATGCCAAAGCTAGTGACAGTTCATTTTGCAGCCTGATTTAGCAATTCATTGGGGTATTCGGATCATTGAGCGTAAAACTCTCCCCGAACTAGAAAAATGTCAGGTCCTTGAGCGCGAGCTCTCACTGACAGTGTCAGATCCTTGAATTTTTAAAAAATTCTCCTTGACTGATGTAACAACTGTGCAAGTGTGTGGGCTAAAAATCTGAGATAGATTTCAAAGAGTTTGAGTTGGAAATGAGTCAAATCTGAGCATGAAGTAAATATAAACTGAGCAGAATTCCAAGAAAACCCTCGGTGGCATCTGAGCATAGTTCCAAGAAAACCCTTCGCGGCATCTGAGCATAATTTCGAGAAAACCCTCGACGGCATCTGAGATTAATTCCAAGAAAACCCTTGGCGGGCGGCATCTGAGCATAGTTCCGAGAAAACCATCGGCGGTATCTGAGCATAATTCCAAGAAAACCCTTGGCGGCATCTGAGCGGCATCTGAGCATAGTTCCAAGAAAACCCTGGGCGATATCTGAGCATAGTTCCGAGAAAACCCTCGGCGGCATCTAAGCATAATTCCAAGAAAACCCTGGGCGGCATCTGAGCATAATTCCAAGAAAACCCTTGGCGGCATCTGAGCATAGTTCCGAGAAAACCCTCGGCGGTATCTGAGCATAATTCCAAGAAAACCCCTGGCGGCATCTGAGCATAGTTCCAAGAAAACCCTTGGCGGCATCTGAGCATAGTTCCGAGAAAACCCTCGGCGGTATCTAAGCATAATTCCAAGAAAACCGTTGGTGGCATCTGAGCATAGTTCCGAGAAAACCCTCGGCGGTATCTGAGCATAATTTCAAGAAAACCCTTGGCGGCATCGGAGCATAGTTCCGAGAAAACCCTGGCGGCATCTGAGCATAATTCCAAGAAAACCCTTGGCGGCATCTGAGCATAGTTCCGAGAAAACCTTCGGCGGTATCTGAGCATAATTCCAAGAAAACCCTTAGCGGCATCTGAGCATAGTTCCAAGAAAACCCTTGACGGCATCTGAGCATAGTTCCAAGAAAACCCTCGGCGGTATCTGAGCATAATTCCAAGAAAACCCTTGGCGGCATCTGAGCATAGTTCCGAGAAAACCCTCGACGGCATCTGAGCATAGTTCCGAGAAAACCCTCGGCGGCATCTGAGCATAATTCTAAGAAAACCCTTGGCGGCATCTGAGCATAGTTCCGAGAAAACCCTCGGCGGTATCTGAGCATAGTTCCGAGAAAACCCTCGGCGGCATCTGAGCATAATTCCAAGAAAACCCTTGGCGGCATCTGAGCATAGTTCCGAAAAAACCCTCGGCGGTATCTGAGCATAATTCCAAGAAAACCCTTGGCGGCATCTGAGCATAGTTCAAAGAAAACCCTTGGCGGCATCTGAGCATAGTTCCGAGAAAACCCTCGGCGGTATCTGAGCATAGTTCCGAGAAAACCCTCGGCGGTATCTGAGCATAATTCCAAGAAAACCCTTGGCGGCATCTGAGCATAGTTCCGAGAAAACCCTCGGCGGCATCTGAGCATAATTCCAAGAAAACCCTTGGCGGCATCTGAGCATAGTTCGGAGAAAACCCTCGGCGGTATCTGAGCATAATTCAAAGAAAACCCTTGGCGGCATCTGAGCATAGTTCCAAGAAAACCCTTGATGGCATCTGAGCATAGTTCCGAGAAAACCCTCGGCGGTATCTGACCATAATTCCAAGAAAACCCTTGGCGGCATCTGAGCATAGTTCCAAGAAAACCCTTGGCGGCATCTGAGCATAGTTCCGAGAAAACCCTCGGCGGTATCTGAGCATAATTCCAAGAAAACCCTTGGCGGCATCTGAGCATAGTTCCTAGAAAACCCTCGGCGGCATCTAAGCATAATTCCAAGAAAACCCTTGGCGGCATCTGAGCATAATTCCGAGAAAACCCTCTGCGATATCTGAGCATAATTCCAAGAAAACCCTTGGCGGCATCTGAGCATAGTTCCAAGAAAACCCTTGGCGACATCTGAGCATAGTTCCGAGAAAACCCTCGGTGGTATCTAAGCATAATTCCAAGAAAACCCTTGGTGGCATCAGAGCATAGTTCCGAGAAAACCCTCAGCGGTATCTGAGCATAATTCCAAGAAAACCCTTGGCGGCATCTGAGCATAGTTCCGAGAAAACCCTCGGCGGCATCTGAGCATAATTCCAAGAAAACCCTTTGCAGCATCTGAGCATAGTTCGGAGAAAACCCTCGGCGGTATCTGAGCATAATTCCAAGAAAACCCTTGGCGGAATCTGAGCATAGTTCGGAGAAAACCCTCGGCGGTATCTGAGCATAATTCCAAGAAAACCCTTGGCGGCATCTGAGCATAGTTCCAAGAAAACCCTTTACGCCATCTGAGCATAGTTCCGAGAAAACCCTCGGCGGTATCTGAGCATAATTCCAAGAAAACCCTTGGCGGCATCTTAGCATAGTTCCGAGAAAACCCTCGGCGGTATCTAAGTATAGTTCCGAGAAAACCCTTGGCGGCATCTGAGCATAGTTCCAAGAAAACCCTTGGCGGCATCTGAGCATAGTTTCGAGAAAACCCTCGGCGGTATCTGAGCATAATTCCAAGAAAACCCTTGGGGGCATCTGAGAATAGTTCCGAGAAAATCCTCGGCGGTATCTGAGCATAATTCCAAGAAAATCCTTGGCGGCATCTGAGCATAGTTCCGAGAAAACCCTCGGCGGCATCTGAGCATAATTCCAAGAAAACCCTTGGCGGCATCTGAGTATAGTTCCGAGAAAACCCTCGGCGTTATCTGAGCATAATTCCAAAAAAACCCTTGGCGGCATCTGAGCATAGTTCCAAGAAAACCCTTGGCGGCATCTGAGCATAGTTCCGAGAAAACCCTCGGCGGTATCTGAGCATAATTCCAAGAAAACCCTTTGCGGTATCTGAGCATAATTCCAAGAAAACCTTGGCGGCAACTGAGCAAAATCCAAGATAACCCTTGGCGGCATCTGAGCAAAATCCAAGATAACCCTTGGCGAAAACTGAGCAAAATCCAAGATAATCCTTGGCGGCATCTGAGCAAAATCCAAGATAACCCTTGGCGGCATTTGAACAAAATTGGCGAAGGAATGAAGGACTTTTGGGAAAGAATGAATGAATTTGGAAAAGACTTATCAGAGTGAATTGAATAAATCTGGAAGATACTGAATCTGGAAGAGAAATGATCGAATCCAAGAATGATTGGATCTAGGAATGAAAAAATACCATATTAGTTGATCTCTGGGCACAGTCAAATGTGAGATCCGAAGTGCTTTTGTTTGAACCTTAAGGATTTATTCAAAAGTTTTATGAATTTAAAACCTGAGTTTGAATCTCAAGAGTTTTTTCGAAAAACTGCTATCAAAAGGGTAACCTTAAATTTGAAGTTCTCATTATTTTTTTTAGGATTAACATTGCTCAAAAATAATTGAACACATCATTAAAAAATGCCCCTTGTATAAAGGGGGAAATTACATATCTAGAGGAAAAAGAAAAAATGCCTCTTGTATGAAGGTTTGAAATATTTGATTACCACAAGCGCAGTAAAGATCCAACTTTTAATTTTGATTAATTTTATTAAAGATTTTGAGTCAGGCTCAAGAGAACAAAATATTTTCTTTTGAGACTCATCATAGAATTCACCATTCTCTCCATTGGTTCACTTGGGGAAGTAAGAATTTTCAGATCGATCGTAGACAAGATACTTGTGACTTCTGAATCTATGCCTGGTTTAAGCGTAGTATTGAACTTGATTATTCAGATTTTTGATGTTTCAGCTCGAACTGCTCTCAGCTTGGGATTTTTTTTTTTTTTTTTGGTATTGCTCTAACTTTTGCCTAGATCGCCTTTCCAGATTTTAATCTATCGAGCTTGCTCTAACTTTTACCTAGATCGCCTTTTCAGGTTTTCGATCTAGCGAGCTTTTTCTTTTTTCTTGGCTCTGATTGTTGCCAAAGTTGTCCTTTCAGATTTTCAACTTTGCAAGCTTGCCTTAATTTTTGTCTAAGTCGCCCTTTTTGGGTTTTCAACTTAGCAGGCTTCATCATTTTTTTTTTATCTTTTTCTTCTCTTCTGAAGTTCTAGAATTACTGTCTGATCATGCTTCGCTACCCTCCTTGACTTTTTCACACGGTACTTAGGAGGACTTTTATAGGTAGGCTTGGGACTAGGCATAAAAAAAAGGAATTTTGAGGCTCAAAAACCCAAATGCCCCTTGTGTGGCATTTCATTTAAAAATTTTTTCTTGAACTTTCTTCCCCATTTTGGATGATATTTCTTTTTCTTTTGAATTTTTTTCTTTTTAGATTTTTCCTTTGTCGGGGAATCTATATATATTTTTTTATTTTGATGTGGTCGGGCCTGAAGTAACTTCTCAGGTTGCCTACGTACCCCAAATTTTTGGGATCAGACCAAAACGTAGTTCAAATTTTCCCTCCCTAGGTTAGGTGATCGGGCTGAGAAAGAAAAAGGCATCATTTTTTTTTGAAAAGGCTGCAAAGGGCTGAGAAAGGAGATAATGAATTGGGTAGCAGGAAAATTAATTCGGCCAAAGATGGCCTCCTTAAATGTAGTACCATTTGATTCGGTCAAGGATGGTTGACTCTAGTAGTTCATTTCTTGAAGTCTGACGACTTTTCCAGACAGTATTTCTTAATGAATGAATTTCTCCAATTGGGTTCAGACTTTCTCCTATAGTCGAGGAGGAGTGTTCAATTTTCTTTGAAGTCTGATAGTTAAATCCTTGACTTGTAAATGATGAGCTTTGACCTTTTTGTCAAATGCACGGGTGACTCTTCTTAGATAAGCTTGCACATGGTACAGGGCTTTAACTCGTTTTCTTCGATCAAGTTTAATTCTTCATACTGCTGACGAACCCAATCTGTTTCTAACAAATGATTTTCAACAAGACCCTGAGAGATGAAATTTCCATTTCAACTGGCAAGACTGCTTCCATGCCATACACTAAGGAGTAGGGAGTAGCTCCAGTAGAGGATCGAATTGAAGTTCGATATGTCCATAGCGTGAATGATAATTTTTCTGACCAATCTCGATGTGATTGACACATTTTCCTGATGATAGTCTTGAGACTCTTACTAACTGCTTCAACCGTTCCATTGATCTGAGGACGGTAGGGGGATGATTTGTGCTTCCGGATCTTCAACTTTAAACATAGAGTAATGATTATGCTTTGAAGTACGACCCATTATCAGAGATCAGTTCAAAAGGTACCCCCATATCGACTGATAATATGTGATTTGAAACTCAAGATGTAGTAAGGATAGTGCTGATACATTTTATAACATCTTCTTTAATTCCATCGATATAGACGAGTATCTATTCCGTGTTGAACAACACCCAAGCTTGTACCTAACATACCCTCATATGATCACACGAACAAGTCTTTTGAAATTTCTGAGTAAATTCATTATCCCCTCGTGTTCCTTTAGGGATAAGATGGTTTCTATTTGAATCTCTTTAGGAATTATTTTTTGTTTCGAGGTCAAAGACCTTTCCTTTCTCGATTAAAGGTTGAGCCCGACTCTTATCTTCTTGTTCAGAAACGAAATCTATCAAATTATTAGTTAATTCGTTAATGCGCTCGAGGTATTCAAAAATTTCTTTTATCCGATCAATTTCAGATGGGGCAACAGACACCTCTATAGACTCGATGAACTAACTTGACTCAATAGGAAAGAGTAGACTCAATTAAGGAAGACATGACCTTATGGAAAAAAGGACTCGAGCTAACCCAAATGACTCATGAAAACTCAAGACAAGTACCCACACGAGTTTGATTAGGACTGAGGACTGAGATATTGCTTACAACCGGTAGGATTGAAGCACTATGATCTTCAAAGAATAATTGGACGATGTTAAGAAATTTTGAGGTCATTTCTGACTGTTGACTTGATATTGACGTTTACTCTAACTGACTGGATTTACAACCCTAGCTAGACGATGGACGATTGAGCTTAGATACAATGATAACCCTTAAACCTCTTTGAAGGTGAATTTAACCAATTTCAGTGTCACCCCCTTGATAACATTTTAAATGAACCCTGAGATTTTATTGAATTTTGTGCACCAATCCATTAAACAATTCATCCTCAATGATTATTCAGAAGGAAATAATTTTATTGCACTCTTGAAAATTATTGGAAATAATGTTTTCATTGAATAAAACTTTCACAAATCTGATTATTTTTTTTGCAAGTCATTTTCTTTTTAGAAAAACATATTTTGATAATTTTACAAAGTCCATGCAAAAAAAATAGATTTTTGGTGAAAAACACATTTCAAAAATTTTTCATGCAAAAATAGATCTTTTGTAAATCATTTTTCCTTCATTTTCTTTTCTTTCGAAAAATATTTTCTTCTGAAAAATATTTTTTTCTGAAAAATAGTTTGTTATTTGGAAAGCATTTTCTCTTGGAAAATCTTGTTCTTATGGAAAACATTTTCTGGAAATACTTTTCTTAGAAAACTCTAGAGAATAACACTTTTTTTGGAAAACATTTTTTAAAAAAAAAACACTTCTTTTGGAAAAAACTTTTTCTAGAAAATACTTTCCCTTCCTAAACCATTTGATTTCTATTTCGATTTAAATAGTCCGGCCCATAATGATCGTTGGATCGAGATGGACTGGGTCAAGTTTAAAAATGGATTTTTTATTGGGTTGGTGTACCCAATGATACTGTAATTTCAAATCAGGTTAAACAACAAAAAATTTATCCTTGAGGACAAACCCGCACATTCCTGATCTCATCATCCATATACATTCATCTCATCATTCACATGCATTCTAATCTCATTATTCACATGCGTTCTGATCTCATCATTCACATCACTCACATACATTCATCAATCACATGCATTCATTTAATAAACAACCCGAGAACACCCACGATAAGTTCGAGTCGTGACCTACTGGGAAGGTTTCTAGACTCTAAGCTTACTACGTGCAATGCATTTTTATCTGGCCACTCTTGCCCAAGCACACCTATATACCTTTCGATACGTGGTGACTTGGTTTGATATACCGTATATGTGATAATCTAAAACCTCAATTCACTTCTCTGAAGCCAAAAACAGCCAGTTTGATCTCCAGTTGAGAGGTGGCGCACAATGCTGAGCAAGGGCCCACTTAAATACCTCTCGTTTAGAATAGACGTAGTCTATCGCCCTCGTACAGTAGGGTACAGCGGGGCAAGATCTGCTTAGGCACCGGTTTTGACCAAGAAGTGCAATTGATACACTTAGATTATCTTTTATACTTACGGGTACGTGTCAAGGGTTGTAGCTTTCATAAATGGTTTGGCATCCCACGAGGGGACCGACCACGTACTAGTACTACGTTGGCAATCGGGACATGTGACTGTGTGGCTCACAATAGGTCAAAGGCTCAGGTCGCTCCAGCTTGAGTGCATCAATATACCTCTCAGAATCACCAGATCAGACGGTATTGATGCCCCCAGTTTGATATACCCTAAGGTACGTGACTGGAGTTGTGGTTTTCATGAATGACGTCGCATCTTCGAAGAGATCGGGCCACGCACTAGTGCCATGTTGGCTATATGGGACGTGTAAGTGGGTAAAATAGTAAACGTGCTTGTGGTGTGTGCAAAATAGGGTGGGGTGTGCCCGGGGCCTTTTTCAAACACGTGGGCCCATGGGCCAGATTATGTCATCACATATGGATATCAAATGAATATTGATCAAGAAAATAATCCAAAACCCATAACATCGAAATTAAGATGAAATCAAACCCATCACAAATATATCTGTCAAGATCATGGCAAATCAATTAATGAGCATGCATATAATAATTGATCAAACAAACATTGCAATAGGCATAATTTTTATAATTTTTAAGGTCCAATCAATGATCACTTTTGGGTGATCCAAAATAAATCAAGGTTTCAATAGGTGTTACATTGATGATAGAATGACAATGGTTGAGATGAGCTCACTCTCAAGAACATTAATTGTGCCAACATTAGATAAATTCAGATTTTCTGTGAATTAGGAAAATACAATCTGAACTTGCATCGATGATATCTAAGGCTCCCGATAACGAAATCGAGTGAACTCAAGTTCTAAATTAATCTACTCGATGAGATCTACATTTTATTAATAGGTGTCCAGACTTAGTTCTCACCAAAATGTTCTGTAAAAACGTTTTAACGTTGCTGTCCCAACCTTCATTCAGAAACAATTCCAGATTTACAGATTGAACTTGCATCGATGATATCTAAGGCTTCTGATAACGAAATTGAGTGAACTCAAGTTCTAAATTAATCTACTCGATGAGATCTACGTTTTATTAAGAGGTTCCCAGACTTAATTCTCACTAGAATGTTCTGTAAAAAAGTTTTAACGTTGCTGTCCCAACTTTCATTCAGAAATAATTCCAGATTTACAGATTGAACTTGCATCGATGATATCTAAGGCTTCCGATAACGAAATTGAGTGAACTCAGATTCTAAATTAATCTACTCGACGAGATCTATGTTTTATTAAGAGGCTCCCAGACTTAATTCTCACTAGAATATTCTCTAAAAATGTTTTAATATTTCTGTCCAACCTTCATCATTCCATCATTTTCATAGGTCAATTTGAATCTTTCATTATTTAGGGGTCATCAAAAAGTGATCCTTAATTGGAGAAAAAAAAAATGCAATACCCAAAATCATCTACAATCAAGATAAAAAATAAATAAACAGAAAAAATAAATAAAATAAATCCAACTAAATAATAATAAAAAAACTAGGTCATCTTGGCAATGCTCCCATACTTGGGGTTTTCAAGTTTGATCCTCAATAGTCCCCAGTGGAGTCGCCACTGAAAGCGCCCTCGATCCGCGGAGTGCGCGGATCCGCTTTTGACCCTTGAGGTTTGGGAGTCGCCACCTAGTTATTGTGGTCTAGGAACCAAACTGACTCTAAAATGGAAAAAAACTACTCTACTACAGAAAATCTGAATCCGGGGATCATGTTACGGGGTTGGAAGGTGTTAGGCACCAACCCCGCCCCGCCATTGCCGGTCTCTACTTATCCCAAATAAATCTACATCGCTAATGACAAACCTAGATAAATAAAAAATAAATAAAAAAAGCTTACCTTCGATCTGCAAAAGTGTTATTCCCTCAGATCTGGCGAAAACGGCTTCTTGTACCGTATTCCTTACTTCGTTCTATCTCCGGATCTGATTTCTGATCTCCGAGGTAAGGTATCTCCTTCTTGGATCTGGGTGCTTCGAATTTGTTGTGGATTTTTGGGATGTTTTTGAGAGGTTTTTGGGTTTTTTTTAGGTAAAATCGGAGTAGGGGTGTTAGGGAAGGAGTTGGGGCTCCAAAATTAGGGTTTTGTAGGGGTTGTGGAGGCTTCTTCACCTACTTTTTCTAGGTTTTTTCTTTGATACGAAAATAGGTGTGGAGGCTCCTATTTATAAAGTTTTTAGGAGAATTAGGGTTTCATTAGGGTTTCTTTTAGGGTTTCAATTAGGGTTCAATTTGGGTTTAGACTTTGGTCTCATGAGATGGACTTAGTCTTTAGGGTTTTAATTTAGGGGTTTTTGACTTTTAGTCTTATGAAATTGACTTGATTAGTTTAGATTAGGTTTTGATTTAGGGTTTTGACTTTTAGTCTTATGAGATTGACTTGATTAGTGTTTTGATTTAGGGTTTGACTTTAGTCTTATGATATTGACTTTAATACTTTGACTTTAGTCTTTCTTGGTTGACTTTAATGTTTTGACTTTAGCCTTACTTGACTTTAGTCTTACTTGATTGACCTTAATGTTTCTTTTTACATTTTTTAATGATTTATTTATTAATTTCGAAAATTTTAATTATTAAAGTTGTAAAATTACCGTTTTGCCCTCGGAGAGGAATTTTTTACTTTTTAAGTCGTTTTTCAATGTTTCAGGATGTTTTGGAATCAGTTTTTCGTAAGGAATTCAATGGGAATGTTGGTTTTGTCGTTTATGAAATTTTTTGTGTGAAATGATCGTGAATTTTATGAGGGGTATTTTCGTAATTTTGTCGAATTTTGTGAAAATTGGTGAAATGATTTATTTGGTTTCGATTTGTTGTTTTATGTGTTTGAATGGATTTTCCTAAGCGTAATGTAGGCTCTAGGTTTGTTTTGATGTTAGGGGTATTTTGGTAATTTAGTCATTTTTAGTGATTTTTATCGTGAAACTTCTTTTTGGTCTGCAAGATGATGATTTCTATGTTTCTGGGGTCGTATTTTCCTAGCGTAGCGTGGTTTCTAAGTTTTGTCAGTTCGAGATACCTCATCTGAATTTCTGAAACATATCTGGTAACAAAATAAAGCATTGGAATAGACATCCATCATTGGGAACTTTTGCGATCGGGTTGACGAGTTGATTAATCAGGCGGATGCAAAAATGGGGTGTCTACACATGTCATCACCACCCTTCACCTCCCTCATCTAATCACCTACCCCCATCATCATTCTCTAAACAATTCATCTAACCCATATCACCTCTCTCCAAACTCATTCAATCCCACACCCTACCCTAAAACCTAACCTATCCCCATTCTCTAATATCATCAACCACCCACACTCAAACCCATACCCTAATCCATCACCATTCCCTAACATCATCAACCACCCACTCCCCCATCAACCATCCACTCATCTCACCCCAACAAACCTCTACCAAATGATTTTGGGTAGGATCCAAACCATTTGGTTAAAACAACTACCTATTTCCCTCATTTACACACTACCCTCACTTACACTCAAAATTTCATACCCTTCACTTCTAAAACCAATGCCATTCTTATTCTCTCAACTCTTCACCTCATTATACCCCTAAACCTCCTCCCAAACATCTATAAATACCCCTCCCCTCATCAAATAAGGGTTATCAAGTCTCCCTAAGAAAAAATCTACTCTTTCTACTTATCTTCCCTACTCTCTCACATCATCTTCTAAAAAAGGAAAGTTTCACTCTCAACTCAATAAGGACTCAAGAGAATTAAAAAAAAAAAAAAAAAGAAGAAGAAGAGAAAAGGATCAAGGATACAAGGTGGGTGCAACAAATAGCCCCCTCTCTCTCTCTATCCTCTCCTTCTCCCTCTTCTAACATCCCTTTCTTCTCTTTTATTTATTGATTTTTTTATGAATGGATTCCAAGGCTAAAGGTTCATAAGGGTCATTTCCATAAATGAAATGACCCTATGATCAAGCCAAAAATAAACCCCTATTGTGGGTACAAACACTTCCACGTGGCACTTTATTTTCCAATGCTCTTTAAGATTAAAATGATCGAATTATGTTGAGGTTACCGCCACTTGGTGGGGAGAAAAGGGTGCCTAACCCCTTCCCTTTTCTCCAACCGAGCCACTTACCTGAATCCCAAGGTTGATTACCCCTTATCCATCATGAGTCACTAAAATGCCAAAAATGGCAATTTTTCGAAAAATGTGCATCGGGTGACCATTCACACCCACTTACAATTTGAATGGTGGCGACTCCAAACCATCGTAGATGTGGCCGTCGTAATGACGAAAATCACGTATCTACAATTCAGACTATGGGCATATCAATCTTCCATTGGAGTTATGCCCTACCCTCTAGTATATGATAGGGAAGCAGACTTAACAGTTGAAATGAAAATCCGGTATCTCAAGGTCTTGATAGAAAGTCAATTATTAGGAACAGACTGGGTTCGTCAGCAGTATGAAGAAGTAAACCTGATCAAAGAAAAATTACTTAGAGCTCAATACCACATGCAAGCTTATCAGAGAAGAGTTGCTCACGCGCTTGACAAGAAGATCAAAGTTTGTCATTTACAAGTCAAGGATTTAACCATCATACTTTAAAGAAAATGGAACACCCCTCCTCAACTACAGGAGGAGGTTTGAACCCAATTAGAAAGATTCATTCATTAAGGAAATACTGTCTAGAAAAGCCATCAGGCTTCAAGATCATGATGGAATTGAACTACTGGAACCAGTCAAACTTGACCAGATCAAGCGGTACTATATTTAAGGAGGCCATCTTTGGCCAAATCAATTTCCTATTACCCAGTTCAATATCTCATTTCTCAACCCTTTACAGTCTTTTTTCAAAAAATTAAAAATAAAAAAAATACATTTTTTTCTTTCTCAGACTGATCACCTAACCCAGGGGAGGGAAAATTCGAACAACATTTTTGTCTGATCCCAAAATTCTGGGGTACGTAGACAACCTGAGAAATTACTTCAAGCCCGACCACATTAAAATAAAAAAATATTAAAAAAAATAAAATAAAATAATATTGTCAAATAGGGAAGAAAGTTCAAAGAAAAATAAAAACTACCACACAAAGGGCATTCGATTTTGAGCTACAAAATCCCTTTCTTTTTATACTTAGTCCTAAGCTTACTCATAAAAGTCCTCCTAAGTACCGTACTAAAAGTCAAGGAAGATAGTAAAGCATGATCAGACAGTAATTCCATAAGTTCAGAAAGAAAAAAAAAGGAGAGAAAAAAGTCTGTTAGGTTGAAAACCCGAAAAGGGCGACTTAGGCAAAAATTAAGGCAAGTTCGCAAGGTTGAAAATCTGAAAGGACGATTTTGGCAATACTTAGAGCAAAGAAAAAAGGAAAAAGGTCGCTAGATCGAAAACCTGAAAAGGGGATTTCAAAAAAAGCTAGAGCAAGCTCGCTAGATTGAAAACCTGAAAAGGGCAATCTAAGCAAAAGTTAGAGTAACAAAGAAAAACATAAAAAATCTTCGGGGGATTAAAAAGCTAAGAGCAGTCTGAGCTGAAACATCAGATGTCCGAATAATCAAGTTCAATACTTAGCTTAAACCAGACACGGACTTAGAAGCCAGAAGTATCTTATCTACGATCGATCTGAAATTTTTTTGCTTCCTCAAGTGAACCAATGGAGAGAAGGGTGAATTCTATGATGAGTCTCAAAAGAAAATATTTTATTCTCTTGAGCCTGACTCAAAATCTTAAATAAAATTAACCAAAACTAAAAGTTGAATCTTTATTGAGCTTATGGTAATCAAATATTTCGAACCTTTATACAAGGGACACCTTCTTTCTTCTTTGATATGTAGTTTCCCCCTTATACTAGGGGCATTTTTTTTTAATTTTTGCATGATAAATTCAATTATCTTCAATGCCATGTTTCCTGTCAAAGTAGGGGCATTTTATTTTTAAGGTTAAGCAATGTTAATCCTAAAAGATAAAGGAATCCCAAACTTAAGTTTACCCTCTTGATAACAATTTTTCGAAATACCTTTGAGGTTCAAAAGAAATAAAAACTCAGGTTTTAAATTCATAAAACTTTTGAAAAAAAAAAAACCTTGAGGTTCAAACAAAAGCTTTCCTGATCTCATTTTGATTTCGGTATTCTTTCATTCCCAACTCCATTCATTCCTAGACTTGATCATTCTCTTCCAGATTCATTATCTTCCAGATTTATTCATTCGTTCCCCGATTCAATCGTTCTTCTCCAGATTCATTTTCAATCTCATCCGGATTCATTTTAATCATTCTTCTCCAGATTCATTCATTCATTCTCAAAATTCATTCATTCCTCAGCCAATTACCACCAAGGGTTAACTTGGATTTTACTCAGTTGCCGCCAAGGGTTATCTTGGATTTTGCTCCGTTACCACCAAGGATTATCTTCGATTTTGCTCAATTGCCGCCAAGAGTTATCTTGGATTTTGCTCAGTTGCGCCAAGGGTTATCTTGGATTTTGCTCAGATTATGCTCATTTTTGCTCAGATTATGCTCAGTTTTTTTTTTTCAATTTTTATTCAGTTTCACATAGTGCATACACGTGCACATTACACACATTAGTCAAGGAGAATTTTCTAAAATTAAAGGATCTGACACCGTCAGTAAGAGTTCGCGCTCAAGGACCTGACAACATTTTAGTTCAGGGATAGTTTTACCCTCAAGGATCCGAACATCCCGACGAATTGTTAAATCAGGGTATAAAATGAACTGTCATTAGCTTTGGCATTCGGATATCGCACTATATACCAAAATAGATTTGCTATCTAGTTTGCTTCAACCCTCTGCCAAAGAGGGGCATTTTTACACTCACCTGATTAATCAACTCGTCAACCCGATTGCAACCGTTCCCAATGATGGATGATTATTCCAATGCTTTATTATGTTACTAGATATTTTTCAGAAATTCAGATGAGGTATCTCAAACTAACAAAGTCTTAGAAACCACGCTACGCTAAGAAAATATGACCCAAAAATATAGAAATCATCATCTTGCAGACAAAAAGAAGCTTTACGATAAAAATCACTAAAAAATGATCAAATTATCAAAATACTCATAACCTCAAAACATCCCTAGAGCCTACATTACGCTTAGGAAAATCCTTTCAAACACATAAAATAATAAATCAAAACCAAATAAACTATTTCGCCAATTTTCATAAAATTTGACAAAATTATGAAAATGCCCCTCATAAAGTTCACGACTATTTCGCACAAAAAATTTCATAAATAGCACAAATCAATAATCCCATCAAAATCCTTACAAAAAATCGATTTCAAAATATCCTGGAACATAAAAAATCGACTTAAAACACAAAAGGTCCTCTTTGAGGGCAAAACGATAATTTTACAATTTTAATAATTAAAAATTCTGAAATTAATTATTAAAACATTAATTAATGTAAAGTGAAATGCTAATTAATATTAAAGTCAATCAAGTAAGGCTAAAGTCAAAATCTTAAAGTCAATCAAGTAAGACTAAAGTCAAAATTAAAGTTAATCAAGTAAGACTAAAGTCAAAATCTTAAAGTCAATCAAGTGAGACTAAAAGTTAAAATCTTAATAGAATTCTAATTAAATAATAACTCTATTGAAAACAATCATAATTAAATAATAAACTCTATTTAAAATAATTCTAATTAAAATATAACTCTACCTAAAACAATTATAATTAAACAATAATTCTTTCTAAAAGAATTGTAATTAAATATTACTCTATCAAAATAAGCACTTAAAAAAATCTATAAATAGGAGTCCCTACAACTTATTTTCGGATCAAAAAATAAATCCTAGAAAAAGTAGGTCAAAAAACTTCCCTAACCTCCCATAAACCTTAATTTTGAAGTCCCAACTCCTTACCTAACATCCATACCCCAACTTTCGCTCAAAAAACACCTTGAAACCCTTTCAAAACACTCTAGAAATCCATAAAAAAATTAGAAAAATTTATAAGGAGATACTTTATTTTGGAGATCCGAAACGAATCCGGTGACAGAACGAAGCGAGGAGTGCTGTACGAAGAACTATTCTACTATATCTGAGGGAACAAGACCATTGTCTTCGTAAAGGTAAAGATTTAAATTTTTTTATTGATTAGGTCTTTTTAGCAATGTAGTTCTATTTGAGAATTAGTAGAGACTGACGTTTACCGGGCGGGGTTGGTGCTTAATACCTTCCAACCCCGTAACGTGATCTCCAGACCCCTATTTTCTTTCGTAAATTAGTTGTCTTTATTTTTAGAATCAATGATCGGTTCCTAGACCGTAATAACTAGGTGGCGACTCCCAAACCTTAGAGGTTAAAAGTGGATCCGCGCACCTCGTGGATCGAGGGCTCTTTCACCCACGAAAAGTTCAAGTCGTGACCTATAGGGAGGTTTCTGGACTCTAGGTTTACTATGTGTAATGCAATTTATCTGGCCACCCTTGCCCAAGTACACCTATATACCTCTCGAGTGTACTTAATCAAACGATACGTGATAACTTAGTTTGATATACCGTATAGGTGATAATTTAATACTCCAACTCAAATATCTGAAGTCAAAAGCAGCCAGTTTAATCCCCATTTGAGAGGTGGCGCACGATACTAAGCAAAAGCACTCTTAAGTCACCTCTCGTCTAGAATAGACGTAATCTATCCCCTTTGTACCGTAGTACATCGAGGCAGGATCTCGCTTATGCATTGATTTTAACCAAGAAGTACAATTAGTGAACTTAGAGTAACTTTGATATACCGTATAGGTACGAGTCTAGGATTGGCGATTGAGATATGTGACTTTGCGGCTTACAGTAGGATAAAGGCTCAGGTCACTCCATTCTAGGTGTATCGATATACCTTTCAGTGTCACCTGATTGAATAGTATTGATGATCCAATTTTATATACCATAAAGGTACGTGATTGGAGTTGTGATTTTCATGAATGACGTCGCATCTCCGAAGAGACCAGACCACGCACTAGTGCCACATTGACTAGAAGGGACATGCAAGCGTGCAATGCAACAAAATAAACATGCTAGTGGTATGTGCAAAACATGGTGGGGTGTGCCTAGGGCCTTTTTCGAATTAGATCATAACATATGGATATCAAATGAATATTGATCAAGAAATAATACAAAACCTATCACATCGAAATTAAGATCAAAGCAAACACATCACAAATATATCTGTAGAAACCATGGCACATTATACGGGTAATTAATGCATATAACACAAAGAATAATTAATCTGATCCAACATTGAAAAGGCCCACAATTTTTTTTTATTATCTATGGTCAAATCAAGGGTTACTTTGGGCGATCCAAACAAAATCAAGACTTTAATAAATATTGCCTCGAGGATAGAATTGTAATTGTTGAGGTAAGGAGTGATGATTCTTTTTTTTTTTTTAAACAAATTGATTTTTTTTTCAAGCAACAATAAAAAAACCTCTTTTTTATTTTAAAGAAATTGAATTTAAAAAACACAACGAACCCTTTTTTTTAAATAAAAAAACAAAAACAAAAGCTATTTCTAATTAAAAAACTAAGACCATAGCCCCAAAAAATTCTATTGCCACACCAACTTACACGTTTGAAAAAAAAAATTTAACAAACATTCTGATGATGTGTTATATGTAAAAAATTGGTGTGGCAAAAAAAAATTCTCTCCTTGACACCATCGCAATAAAGAGGAGGCTGCCAGTAAGTCCATTTTTTTTATTTTTTTTTTTAATCATCCAAAATTCTCATCTCCACATTTAATTTCATGGTCCACTAAGCTAAGCAAAAGGGAGAAACTCGTTGACAATCACTCTATTTTAAATGAACATAACTCTTACGAACTACCTGAAGAAACTAACCATGGCTAAGTTGCTACTCATGTCCCCAGCAATAGGTTACATGGGTAATTTGTAGCCTGAGACAACATCCATCTATCTACCTTCGGTCATTTAAACAAAGGCCCTAACGATCATGAAAGGATGTATTCATAAGATTGAGAGCAGAATCCATGTACTTCCTAATGTTTTTAAGTTTTCGTTGGACGGGTTCATGAATTTCGAGTTGATATCAATTGGCTACACCTTGAGACCAATTAATTTAGTGGGAGCAATCTGACCAGGGATGAGGTAATCAGGAGCCGCAGCTTCCAATTTAACTCTAGTTGCGAATCCTCCCCCAATTGGATCCGGATGCTTTGCAAGGTTTTTAAACAAAATGTGTGAAATCCAATCCGTGGGTGGATGATCCAAGGTAGCAAATTAACAAAATTTACTTCACAGTCATAGATATTTCACTTCTCAACAACGTTACCCAACCATTTTGTCCAAAAAAAAAAAAAATCACCTCTTCAACGTTTTCTTATCTGTGTTGTTGTGCGTGTAGTCCATCAAGCTTAACAACGAAGTGGTATGATGTAAATCCAATCAAACATCCCAACCTTCTGATTTCCGAAATGGAATCCTTTAATGGATTGAGATGCAGAAACCAAAACCAACAACCTCTCTTCAAAATGCAGATATCAGATCGAAAACCTTGAAAAGTACGATACTTGCAAAACCCGAGAAATCGCAAGAGAGAGACGCAAACGCCAATGTAAAAAATGAGAGAGAGATAGAGAGAGAGATGAAGGAGAGACGTTTCTCTCTTTGCTATTTTTCATTCTCTTCTTCTCATTGGAGAAGAAGATAGAAATAGGAAAAAAAATGTTTTCACTATTGGCACCCCACGCACAAAAAAAATATTGTTTTTTTCAATTTTTTTCTGATTTTTTTTCTTAGAATTCTCTCCTCATCATGAACAACATTAAAAAAGGTAATTTTTTTATTTCTTACCACATCACTAACAAATAATTTATTTGAGAAGAAGATGAAAAATAAAAAAACGTTTTCTACTAACGACACACCATGCACAAAAATATTTTTTATTTTTATTTTTTATTTTTTGTAATTTTTTTTCTTGGAATTCTCTCCTCATCACGAACAACATTAAAAAAAAGTATTTTTTTTGTTTCTTAGCACATCACTCATAAATAATTTATTTTCACAACTCGTCGCTTATGCCTACTAACGCATTAAAAAAATTCATCCAAATTTAAAAAAAAAATAAAATTCATAACTCTCATCCCAACCACCATCATTTCGTCCTCAATTCATATGTCAATTTGAATATTTCATTGTTTAGAATTATCCCAAAATGACCCTAGATTGAATCATAGAAAGAATGTGCCAAAATAAAATATTCACCATTCAAACAAGTAATCAATAATCGAGCAAAAAAGAATGATAAAAAATAAAAATAAGCAAAGAAACAAATAACTAAAAATAAAATAAAATAAAAAAAACTAGGTCGTTCTGGCAATGCTTCCCATACTTGGGGCTTTTCAAGTCTAATCCTCAATAATCCCCAATGGAGTCACCACTGAAAGCGCCCTCGATCCATGGTGTATGCGGATCCGCTTTTGATTTTTGAGGTTTGGGAGTCGTCACCTAGTTATTATTATTTAGGAACCGAGCATTGACTCTAAATAGACAAAAATAACTAATCAACGAATAAAAAGAAACTATGGTCCGGGGATCACGTTACGGGGTTGGAAGGTGTTAGGCACCTTCCTAAAAAAAGATTATATTGCTAAAAGACCTAAAACCAATAAATAAATAAGAAGTACACCTAGATGATCACAAAGATTTGTTCCCTCAGAGTTGGTAGAAAGACTCCTCGTATGAGATTCTTCGCTTTGTTTTCATCACTGAATTCTCTTCTGATCTCCAAGTTGAGGTATCTAGATCTCAGTGTTTTCTATATTTTTTTAAAGGATTTCTGGATATTTTTGAAAGGTTTTTGGATATTTTTTTGAATAAAAGTTAGGATTTGGATGATAGGTAGGGAGTTAGGGGTTCAAAATTAGGGTTTGGAGAAGGCTAGGAAGACTTTTTGACCTACTTTTTCTAGGATTTATTTTGACCAACGAGATTGGGTTGTGGAGGCTCCTATTTATAGATTTTTTTGAAAAAATTAGGGTTTGACTAGGTCTCTTTTTAGATAAGGTGAATTAGGGTTTTGACTTGAGTCTTTTTTATTGACTAGGTTTATTTAGATTAGGGTTTTGGCCTAAGTCTTATTTGATTGACTAGGTTTCTTAAGATTAGGGTTTTAATTCTTACGTACAATGAAAGAATATATTTTTAATTTTTGAAGAATCCCCCTTAATTATATTTTAACTCTTTAGGCCCTTAGATGGAGGGGTCTTTTAATAAATATCAAGGGGCTCCACTTAAATAAGTGGGCAACCATCAACAATTTTGCCTGAGGGCTTGATTGATTAATTTTCTTGGTTCAGATTTTTAAATTAATTTTATTATGATTTCACTTTACGTTAATTAATATTTTATTTATTAATTTCAAAATTTTTAATTGTTAAAATTGAAAAATTACCGTTTTACCCCCGAAGAGAACTTTTGTGTTGAGGAGTCATTTTTGGATGTTTTGGAATCTGTTTTTCATAAGGAATTCAATGGGATTATCTTTTTGTGTCATTTATAAATTTTTTTGGTATGAAATGATTGTGATGAGGGGCATTTTCTAAATTTTGTGAAAATTGGCAGAATGGTTTATTTGATTTTAATTTGTTGTTTTATATGTTCGAAAGAGTTTTTCTAAGCGTAATGTGGGCTCTAAGGATGTTTTGATGTTAGGGGTATTTTAGTAATTTAGTCATCTTTTAGTGATTTTTATCATAAAGCCTCTTTTTGTCTGCAAAATGATGATTTCTATATTTTTGGGATTATATTTTCCTAGCGTAACGTGGTTTCTATAGTTTTGTTAGTTTAAGATACCTCATCCAAATTTCTGAAACATATCTAGTAAAAAACAAAAACATTGGAATATTCATCCATCATTGGGAACCGTCGCAATCGAGATGACAAGTTGATTAATCAGGCAAGTGCAAAAATGGGGTGTCTACACAATCACAAACGAATCACAACGACTCTGCAGCCAACATTGATATTGAAAGGGATTGCCATAAATCATATTAGAAAGAAACCACTCTTTTTCTTGGAATAGAAAAATAGTAGGAACATCATCCCGGATTTGTATTATGTCAATAGTTGGGAATTTATAGAATGGACTAGTTGGGCAAAACAAGTATTGAGACATATGATTCAACGAGGAGTAAACTTAAAATTGGGACTACTAGAAATAATAAAATTATAAATTTTTGAAGTAGCAGAAAATATGCCTCTCATGTTGGCTCTGACAGAATTATGGAACCCAGGGACTCATACATTCATCACCTGCGAACATGAATATACTTTCACCATAAAAGACACTATTAGACTTGCAAGATTACCAGTTGGGTTACATATGCTCCTTGAAAAAAACTTGAAGGAAAAATGTTAATGAAATCCATATAATAGAAACCATGAGAATATATGTTGGAGATCCAAAAAACAAGAAAGAAAATATATTTGAGAAATTGGATAAAGATGTACAACAACTTCTATTGTGAGGAAATGTATCTGGTGACCTTTTTGGTTTATTTCTTTTCAATATTTGGAACAACAGTAGTCACTTCACACTATATCAACACTACATTCTTCACCATTGGATTTATGATACTTTCCGGGAAAGACGTCTGTCTGGCCAGTTTAATGGTAGCTCAGTTGTACCAAGGACTTGACAACATTCATCATGAGTTTACAACTAAACATAGGAAAATCGAGTTTATAAATCCATTATATGGGCCATTCTAGGTATTGCATATCTGAGCCAATCAACGTTTCCAAGTAATAGCTACAAAAAAGTTGATTGTGCCAAATACATACAAATCTCACTGCTATGGTAACAACCGATCTGGACACATGTGAATGCATTAAGGCATTGTGTTCAATTGAAAAAATGTCTTGGAAACCATGTCAACAAAATGAATTTACAGCAGAGCGAATTTTTGAAGGGCCAAAAGTCATTGCCAGGTCATCAACTGAATGGATCTACATATACAGGATAACGACTTCCGGTTACATTCTAAGCATGCCCATATACCCATTGTAGTGAACAAGCAAAAGAAAAATTCAATAGATAGGCTAATAGCATACAACCCACATAGAGTAGCCACATAATTCAACTATGATTAAGATGTGCCATTGCAATGTCCATATGAGAAACAAAATATAGTAAAAGGGATTCTCACTCACCTTTTCAGGGTTTCACAAAGTCAATCACAAGAAATAGCCTCTGAAAGTAGAGAAGGTCAAAACACAACAGAATATGAAAGATATTACAAAATCCATTACAAGAATCATTGTGTTTTAGGGCAAAAGATTAAAAAGATCATGCGAGAGATAGAAAAGAACATTACCAACAACAACACAAATTCCCAAAATACAATATAGATAGATAGGGTGTTGAAGGAAAAATATACAGTAATGCAAAATTTATCGAGTGAGGAATGTGACTTCTTAGTAGTTGGAAAAGAGAGAAACATGAATCTTACACTAAAATCACCAAGCATTGACCCAACATGCATCAATGAAGAAGAAGAAAAAGCAAAAGTGATTTCTTAGAAGAAAAAAATAGACATTGATTATACACCGATAAAGATAACAACTCCATTATAAATAACAGGTGGAGGAAAGATGATAGGAAAAAATACCAGGGAAAAAATTGGTGGAAACAACAATGCAAGCAAAAACTCAAAACAAGAACAATAATTCGCATTATCAACACAAGAAAATAAAAAAGACTAACCATGATAGGTAAGTAACAAGGAACCTAAACAGGTTAACAAAATTTGAAAATCATCGATTATATGATGTAATAGGATAAGGTTAATAACATTCTAAATCCTTGTTACTTAGAACACCAAACTAGGTAGGTAAGCCAAGACACTAGTTGGGAATTATTGAGATGGGATACCAAAAGGAAAAAAAAAAAAAATCAATGTTTCATAGTTATAGTGCAACCAAATAGGTTAACTGTCTCTCTGTAGAATGAAAATAGACCATAAAAATGCAAGAACAACTGAGATCATTGTTCTATATAATAGAAGAGAGAGAGAGAGTTATGATAAAGGTTTGAGCATTGTGTCAACACTATGAGCTCTGGGGGTTTTTGAAAGAAAGGCTTGAAACAAGAAAATGCTAGAATCAAAATAAGAAACACACACATTTTGCATGATTATATATATTTGTTTTTGGAAGAAGACTTCGAAGATAAAGAATGTTATTGAAATAAGTGTTATCCCCAAAGTTGTAGGTAAGAAGAGAAAGTCATCAACACAAGAGAAATCAATTGAAACTCTACTCATCATTGAGGAGGACAGTGGAGAAAGAATCTAAAGAAGAGAATGAGGAAAAATCAAATGAAAATATTGGAAGAAGATTTGGTGGGCACATTAGAGAGGCATCATCAAAACAAATGCAAGTGGCAACAAGGTCATACAAGGAAGAAAAAATCAAAGAGGAACAAAGTGATCCAAAATGGGATAAAAATAATGAAAATGAAAGTGAAGAAGGATATGAAAAAGAGGTGATGATGAGGAAAATCTAAGAAGAAGGATCAGAAAAAATTATCCCTAAAGGGAATGCACCAGGTAAATCTGGTATGTAAAATGATGTATGCAAAGTATACATGACCAATACTGACACTAAAATAATTTGTAATAATATGGAGCAAATTCTAGTGGGAACAAGTCAAACTATGCAAATAATAGAAGTAATAAAAAAAATAAAAATTTTAAGTAATCAAGAAGAAATAACTCCAATATACACCTATTAAATGAAAATCTTATGCATGCATAGACAGAAAGAGAAAACATGATCATTAGAAGATCCAATGACAAGGGGAAAGCGACATCAGAGACTGTGGGAGCATTAGCATCCCAAATTCATTGGGGGCAAAGGAAATAAGGAGGCAGATACACACACTACCCAAACAACTAGGCTAGAAGATGCATACATTCAAGAGGCCATATTGGTTAGATTACAAAATTAAAATAAGACTGGAAAAAATCGTTACCTGATATATCCTAAAACTCTAACATACATGATACTCTGTGATAGGAATCTTTACAACTTAGCTACGAAGTTCATGCCCATCATCCACAGTCACCATAGTAAACTCAGCTCAACTGAATATGTCACACTTTATCTTATTTCTTGCCTATTGTCAGCATTGTGTGCTTGATGTATATCCTTATTTTGCTCTATTTTGACAATATGAAGGATAAGACCACTCACCCAAATATTCTTCCATATCTTGAATTATTTTTAAGACTGCAATCAGGATTGATCTTGGAAACTACAGGAAATGCTGCACAAAAGTCCTTGGCTCTGATAAGTCTTCAACAGCCCAGAGAAATATGATTTCTTCACCATTGGAGAAATTTACCAAATTACACCACACAGTCTTTTTTCTTGCAAGAAAATTCAAAACACGAGATTGAGGCCCTTCTTCAGTAGACTATACAACTAAAAGAGTAAGGGCTGCAAATCGAAATGATTGGTTCAATGCTGGAATAGATGATAAAGTCCTTTGTATTACACCAGGAATGGATCAAAAAGATGAGTCAAGTGATTACCCTCAACCACTTGCTAAATTTCCTTCACACAAAAGAAGTACAAACTACAACTATTTCGGAGCGAAATTCATTAGAATTTTAGCTACAAGAAGAACATTCTCCATCAAGCATTACAAAATGAGATGAAGACTTTGATTGATTCACAAAAAGTGTGTGTAAAGTTATTTGATCATCTGAAGGATGTTGAAGAAGCTATGGCAAAACTCAAATCGCAAGCACAAACAATTGCAACATATATTAAACTTCAAACAATTCAAGAAGAAACTACGATGCTCAAGGAAGCAGAACTTCACGACAATATTCAAAACATTTGCCTAGAGAAATCCAATAAAAAAACAAGCAAATAAAGCAGATAGGAAGGATACAATGCACATAAAAGAAGTGAGAAGGACTTTTGAGGAGGCTATCATGCCGATGAATGGATTCATTCAAGGATCAACTAACTTAAGCTTTACATTTTGATGTGCCATGGGTTATAATTAATTTTGTGAACTTAGTGACTTGATAACATGTTAAATGACTTGTGTTTATGAAAATAGTTGCATACTCGAAGTGATAGTGTAATACCCCGAGTTTCTAATTCGTATCTCAAGGAAATCAAAATTGAAATTTTGAGAAAAATTCTGATAAAGGGACTTAAGGTAGATACTCGGAGTTTGTTATATTCATTTATAATAAAATTTGACTTCACCATTGGATTCAAAATAGTCAAAAACATATTTTAGCCTATAAGCACACTCAAATTTGAGTTTGGATGAAAAAATTATAAAATCCTCGAATTTCATGTTAAGTGGGACTCAAAATAGTGAATTTTTGTTAGAATAATAATTAGAAAAATCTGATCAAACCATTAGGTTTGCAACAAAAAATTATAGAGAATAAAATATTCATTTATTGATTTTCAAGTCCAAGAAGTCAAATTGTCGTCGAAAATAGAAATAATGGAAAAATACCAACTTTGCCTTTCAAGTCATTATAAAAGAAACTTAAGGTATCTTTTATTTCATTTCTCTTCTCAAAAAAAAAATTAAACCTAGTTGAGCTATAACGCCTTGCCAAACGCTAACATAAAGCTCCATGTCAGATCTCGAGGCATAAGGTGGTGCCTCAAAATTTCAGCATGGTCTCCTCTGTTTATGTTAGCATTCTAAGGCATTCAACCTACACCTAATAAACGAAATACCTTATGCTGCATATATACATATAAAATATAATAAAAGTGGAAGCCTATATACATCTAATAACGTATGATAGATCAGAGTGCAGAAGGATAGATAAAGTACAGGATTATACAAATATTCTTCACTCTAATAAAAATCCAACGCTCAATAAAAAATCTATAATACTCTTGAAAAAATTGACACCACTAGGGTGTATAGCCTAGTACTCACCAGATAATAGACTCTGGTCTTCTATCTGACCCACCAGATGGTCCCCATTCGCTGGTTCTACGCTCGTCTCGTCAACTGTAGACTCTGAAACTAAAAAATAGGAAGGAAAGGGTGAGTAACAATGGTTACCTAGTAGGGAAACAAACAATTCCTGTCAATAACCTCTTTTAACATGAACGAATAAGCATGCCAAATGATTTTAACATATACAAAGTTTTACAGAAGAAACTACTATTAATTGGTACATATAGTTAGGGATGAGCAACTAAACATTTTAAAATTCATATTACATCATCAGCAATACTCACTATAACATTTTCTTTTTATACAAATCTAATTGATTAAATGGAAACATTAAACATGCATTTCATTTTGTATATCAAAATAAGGCAACAGATACATAATACATAATGGTGGAGTGGTAGAATTAGAGAATTGGGATTCAAGACTTGGTCGCTTCCAGTCGGGATATGATGTTACAATACTTTTTTGGCTTTTAGGTCCTCATTTTCTGGTCGGTTGCTGCACTTAGTACACTTGGTTATTCGGCTCAAGCTGACAATTTGACGTAACCATAAGCAATGAATCTCTTTTTTATGTGTCAGAACGTTCGACTAGTATAGATTGTTAGTGATCACTTACTAACCACCTTCGTCTATGCCTATCATGTGTGCATGTGATTTTCAAATATACAATCCATTCATATATGGTCACCTTTAAATTACAAGTTCATTGGTAAAGATAGAGAGGAATAAACTCGGATTCCAGTTGTAACTCCACTCTCATACGCATCCCATACCACGTATGAGCTTAGTTGTCCCTACCGTACATCACAAGATAATATATCACTACGAATAATATGACAGACTATCCCTTCAAATATTCACAAGCTCTTTAACAGTTCACAAAATAACTACATATATATATATATATATATCATTTTTCTTTTGAAAATAAATAAGAAATTAACAATACAGAGTTGAGAATGAATATCCAGTTTCCTACTATGCAACTATGACCACACGACCTAAAAGAAAAATAACAGAACAGAAAAGTAACCAGCGCCTTGCACTAATAGAAAGTAAATAAACATGCAACTAATATCATTATTCCTAAATATCCGTTCATCAATTCACACCTAGCATTACAATGTAAAATGCAGACATTACCCCTCGGTTGTGACTGACATTTTATCGTTTCATACAATTTTTCCTTTTTTTTTTTCGATTTTTACGATTTTCAATCTTTCGAATACGATATTCATTTTTCGACATTCATCAACTCAATCTAAGTTCATTGATTATTAAAATAATTTTCAAATCTTAAAATTCATTTTTATCAATTAAACTGAAATAATTACAAAAATTATATCAACATGGGGTCCGAGCAATGCACAGAACCAAACTGGCCAAACACAACCCGGTGAAATATCCTACCCACGTATAATTTGTTATAAAATATAATTAAATACATCAAATATGCAGGTTCTGGCGTGAATTTGAAACAATGGAAAAAATTATATTTTTTTAAAATATATAACAAATTTTTTTTATAAAATCTTAAATGTAATTTTCACAATCTACGATTATTAATAGAAATTGCAAGTTCCTTACAATCTTTAGGCGATAGAATTGAAGCATGTGCGCGAAAATTAAGATGATCAACACGAAAATCAAGATGGATTGAACTTTGAGGTAGATAATTTTTTAATTTAACCTGGTGGTTTCAAAGATCTCGATGCCGTCATCGTTTTTCCCTTCTTCGACGGGGGACGGTTTGACCTCAAAACAGATAAAATATAGGTTCGAAGTTTCGAAATCCTCATATCTTATATGGCTAATTTTTTTACTATACAGGGTGAAAAAGAAGAAAAAATGAAAGAAAACTAGGTGGATTTTGTAGAGGTGAGGCTATGGGCGTTTTTTCTTTCTACGTCAAAAGTCGAAGACGGTTCATGACAAATCTGAGTTTGAAGATTTGAAAAAAATAAATTTTTTTCGTTCAAAATATCTTGGCTGATTTTCAACATTTCAAAATGATGATGAATAGTAAAATTAAAAAAAAAATTATTTATATAAATTTTTGTGACGAAATCGATATTTTATTTATTGTTTTGTTTTATGAAAACTTAACCATCTAGACTCCAAAAGTGACGAATGAATACTTTAATTTATTCTGGATCTAATGGTGCGGTCAAAATTTTAAAATTATGTCTCTAACAAAAATTTACTTTTTCAGCAAATGGAACCCTAAAATTGACGACGTTTTCATTTTTTACGATAAATCGACTTTTTGGACTTCTAAAATGACAAGTAAATATTCTATTTTTTATAATTTTTCGTTACGAACCCAATGGTATGATCAAATGTTAAAAATTATTACTTTAACAAAAAATCATTATTTTGGCCTGATCCAACTCAAAAATCGAGAATTTTATAATTTTTCTGTTCGAACTTGCATTTGAGCGTGCTTACAGGCTAAAGTATGTTTTTTAATCATTTTGAATCCAATGGTGATGTTAGATTTCATTAAAAATGATCAGAAACATCATAAAGTTTTATCCTAATTCCCATTTTTAGAATTTTTTCAAATTTTTACTATTTACAAATCGAAAACTTTGGATTTTACATTCTCCCCCCTTAATAAAAATTTATTCCTGGCAATTAAAATGATACCTTAGTCTTGGAATAATACTGGATATTTAGCCCGCATCTTTGACTCATTTTCCCAGGTGGCTTCTTCAATGTTGTGGTGTCTCAACAATACCTTGACTAAAGAGATAGACTTAGATTTGAGTTGTTTTACTCTCTTGTCAAGTAACTGTATTACACCTTCCTTGTAGGACACATCTTCTTCTACTTCTAACTCTCACAAATCAATCACATGTGAAGGATCTGACAAATATTTTTTCAACATGGACACATGGAACACGTTATGAACCTGTTCAAGCTGCGACGGTAGAAGTAATCTATAAGCTACTGGCCCTATACGTTCAACTACTTCGAATATGAAATCACCTCGACCCATTTTTCCTAAATAGCGAATAGGGGCCCAATTGTTAAATTGGAGATTTTTAGGAAATAAAGAGTTGCCACCTAGTTTAGGTTTAGGAACCATAGATAACTCCAAAATGGATCGAGTCGATCCACGAGTAAGAGATATAGGTAAGGGGTCAGATTAAGGCTTTCGGAAGGTGTTAGGCACTGAACTCACCCAATCGAGATAATCGGTTTCTACTACGATCCAAACTATCCTATGATCAACGGGTAAAGACTAAAGTCAAGCTAGGGTCCCATCATCATCAAATTATATCAGTTGTGCTAAAAAAATCTTATGGTAAATATTCTCCTAAATATCACATAATCTCTCGAATTCCGTACAAAAAGAAAATATTTGAAAAGCCTTAATTCCGACCTATGCTCCAAAATCCACGTGGCAAGATATTTCAATCACAAATCCCTTTTTCAAAATATTTTCCCGACTCCGTGTCGATGCCAGCTCCGTGCTAATGAAATTACTTTTTCAAAATGTTTTCCCGACTCCGCGTCGATGCTAGTCCCGTTCTGATGAAACTACCTTTTTCAAAATGTTTTTCCGATTCCGTGTCGATGCCAGCTCCGTGCTGATGAAATTACTTTTACAAAATACTTTCCCGACTCCGTGTCGATGCCAGCTCCATGCTGCTGCCAACTCCATGTTGATGCTGACTCCGTGTCGATGCCAGCTCCGTGTTGATGCCAACTCTGTGTCGATGCCGACTCCGTGTCAATGCCAGCTCCGCGCTGAGTTAATTCTATTTTCAAAAAAGTATTTTTTCGACTCCTTGTCAATGCCAACTCCGTGCCGATATAATTCTTTTGTAAAATATTTTACCAACTCCGTGTTGATGCCGGCTCCGTGCTGAAAAATTATTTTTTCGTTAAAAATCATAATAAACAACTTTACTTGACCTAATAAAACATCATGCATCTTCATTTTTTGTAAACAAGATAGTAACGCTTGGTCTGCTGTACCCACAGGTGGCTAAACGAAAGAAATACAAGCAGCCAGAAGTGCCTCCCTATTTTCTCAAATCGTCTACCGTCACAATGAGTTCTTCTGAACCAGCACAACCTCCAGTGATCGAAGCGTTAGGTATCGACTCACAACTAACAGCACTATTGAAGATAATTGAGAGGTAAGAAAAGATAGTAAGTGCTGTGTTAGCCAATGCTAGTATCATACAAGCTCAAACAATACAGCTGCATGCATCTAGATCAAATCAGGATTTACCCGAACAACCTCCCCAAGGACCACAGACCACCATGCTGCCTGCCGTGCCCGAATACCCTCCCCGCTCTATATTCCACAGAATCGACCACCCCCTGTGGTCATTCCTGATAATGAATGTGAGTACAGGGCTACAGAAGCCAAAAGCGCAACAGATGAAAAACTGGCTCAGCAAATCGAATCTCTACAGGAAGAGATGAGGAGGATGAAGGGCCTCAATACTATGAACAGAACCTGATTCAAGGATCTGTGCTTCTACCCCAATGCTCAATTACCGGCCAAGTTCAAGAGTCCAGAGTTTGAAAAATATAATGGAGTAGGGTGTCCGCTATCGCATCTGAAGTTGTATTGTGGATCCATGTGCAAGTATGGCGAGGATGACAGGTTATTGGTACAGTTGTTTCAGAAAAGCTTAACAGGGCCGGCACTCAAATGATTTTCTGGATTGGATTACTCGCTCATTAAGAAATGACAGTACCTAGCCGAGATGTTCTGGCAAAATTACCGGTTCAATACTGATGTGGAGCTAGATCGAAATGACATGGCCAAGATGACGAGAAAGCAACGGGAAACGGTGAAAGAGTATGCACAGAGATGGCGAGAGTCCGCCTCACAAGTAAGGCCTGCAATGATAGAATAAGAGATGAACACCACGTTTATCTCAACACTAGGGCACGCCTTTTATACTCATCTGGTGGGGCACACCACAGGTACATTCTCGAATCTAGTACAAGTGGTGGATCGCGTCGAAGATGGGATCCGAACCAGTCTGATATTTGACTTCACGAGTCTAGGAGCAACAGTAGGATTCCCTCCCCAGAGAAAGCCAATGCCTACGGGAAAGAAGAGGGAATAAACACAGGTCAATAACGTACAGCTAAATCGACCCCTCTTCATCCCTTCACCAGTACCGAGACCACAAGCACCATCAACTTCATGGGCACCAGCACCGCCAACATGGAACCCTCCACCTCAGAATCCATTTCGAGCAAATCCTCCACCAGTTGCACAGCAGGCACCGCTGTATGGGTAGAACCAGCAGGCACGTCCCAACAGAGTATTCACTAGGTTACCCATGACATTATCGGAGTTGCTGCCAATCTTGCTCAGGGGTGAGTACATCGCGAAACGTCCACCAAACCCCGAGGCTGCCAAAGGGCCAGGGTACAACCCTAACCTATTCTGTGAATTTCACATGGGTGCACCAAGGCACTCTACAGATCAATGCTGGCAGCTCAAACATCAAGTACAGAACTTGATCGATAAAAGGGCTCTCATCCTAGATGGGCTTGCCAACCCGCCCCAACAACAGAATATCAACCAAAACCCCCTACCAACTCACAATGGAGAGGGGAGCGGGCATAGGGTAAATATTATTTGCGAAGAACTCGACTTCAATCCTTTAGATTTGATAGCGCCTATCAGGGCAAAAATCAGGGTCCACCTAACCCAAGAATCAAAGGCATCCACGATTAACACAGTCAACCATTATACAACAAATTCATCAGAAAACTCTCAATTGCCACTCAGATTGGCCAACCTCACCATCCATCCCATTCATGAAAATACTGCTACTCGACCCCCTTTAGTTATACCTTACGGCTCACAAAACCATCAAAATACTACCCGACCTCCTCTTGTTATACCCTATACACCACCATATTCGCAAGGGCCAACTCGACCCCCCCTCCATATACCATACACTTCATCTTCACGTCCACTGCTCGTCATTCCATACACCCCGTCAACTCCTCACATAACTCCTCTTATCACCACTACATGCAAACCATCACCGCCACCCATCATTCTCAATGTAAAACCCGATCCACCTCCCATGACTATACACTCACCCAAACCATTCCCCTATAGCTCCAACCAGGCAGTGCCCTGGAGCTACGAGACCACCATTACCACTACCGCAGGGGTCGAGACCATGAAGAAAGCCATGGTGGCTGATATCGGCCATATGAAAAGAGCTAGGATGTGTCAGAAATTGTCAAAAGATGGGGTGAACATCAAGGAAGAAACAAAAGAGACTGTAAAAGAGGTGACAGACGAAGAAAAAAGGAAAACGAAGGGAAAGGGTAAGCTATATAAGGATGACAAGATAGAAGAGAAGGCGAAAGTGATAGACAAGGAAGCTGCGAACTTCATTAAGCTCGTTCGGAAGAGTGAGCATAATATAGTGGATCAATTGAACAAACAACCAGCTCAAATCAATATCCTAGGCCTAATGCAGAAATCAGAGGAACACCAAGAAGCAGTACTAAGAGTTTTGGGAAAATCACATGTACCTGCAACGACCTCACCGGCGCAGTTGGAGTAAACGATCGGCCAGATCATAGCCCCCAATCCTATTATCTTCACTGAAAGTAAATTTATACCAGAAGGGCGGGGGCACGTCGAGCCGTTAAACATCATGGTCATGTGCAAGGGCATGATGGTTGCTAGAGTACTGATTGACAATGGCTCAGCGCTTAATGTCTATCCGCTTGAAACCTTCCGAAAACTTAACGCGGACTGGTCGCATGTCAAGCCCAACAACAAGGTTGTCCGAGACTTCGATAGTTCAAGAAGAGATTCTTTGGGAGAGGTAGACCTACCAATTACTATAGGTCCTTGCACCTTCAAAGTAACATTTGAAGTCATGGAGATACCAACAACATTCAACTTGTTACTGGACAGACCGTGGATCCATATAGCAGTGGCCGTACCTTCTTCTCTACACCAGAAAGTCAAATTTATCATGGGACAAAAGATGATATCCGTGTTGGCAGAAAATCTCATCCCGATTGGGAGAGCTCCGGATGTACCATTCATCGACATTGAGATGATAAAGGATAAGGTAATGTACCACTCCTATCAATTTGCAGTTGTCAATCATATTGAGAAAGGAAAAGAGAAGGTAAAGGCAGAACTATCAAGAATGAATCTAATAATTGGTCGGGTTTTAAAGAGAGCAGGTTACCGACCTAGACAGGGGTTGGGACCAGGGGGAAAAGGGAAAGCTACGCCGATTGAAATAAAAAAGCATAATCCTTACTTCGAATTGGGGTTTAGACTTACAAAAAAGGATATAGCAGAAATGAATGAAAATAAGAAAGAACTTCGACTAGCGAGAAGGCAAAATCGTGAACCAAATGTATGGAATCTGGGCAGAGTCTCTCATATCAGCGTTAGCTTCCCAAAATCGCAGGTCAGACCCGACAGTTTATCAGAACCATTGCCAACAAAATCAGCTAAAAAAATAAGAAGGTAGATTTCAAACCTCTACACATTCAAGAAGACTCAGTTGTTGAGTCCCAATCATCCTTCGTAGAAGGCATTGATGTTTTATTCAATGGGGATTCCAACGAAAGTCTATCAGAGACTACTCTAGAATCTACCAAAGTGGAAATCATTACCAACCAAGAGAACGACTCACCTTTTCCTACTAGAATCGTCTGGGCATCAGTCGTCATCCCACCAAGTTTAGGAGGGACTATGCCCCAACCTGACAACAACAATCAATCGGAGATCATGGTTATCTCCGAACCATCGACCAAATCACCCAACAAACCACTTTCTCATCTCATTTGCCCCCTCAGAGAAGGGGAAGTTCTAGACAATTGGGAGGAATTCCCATTAACCCTTGAGGCTGTTGAGGCCTCAAAAAAAATGTCGTTAGTCTAATCTAGTTTGTCCGAGGATCATAACGAGCCTCATCCTCGGGTAAAGACTGTTTTGAGGGCTCCCTATCTTTACTAATGAATTTGCATGATTGTTCTTCTTATTTCAAATATCCAGAAAATTACAAAAAAAACAAATATTTCTCAAAAAGTAAAAAAAAATAAAAAAAAAAGTTTTCAAGGGACCTGTCTCCATCAAATGAGTACCTAGATAAAATAGAATTTGAAAGAGACGAGTATGATTTCGATCTTGAACTCGACTTCGACCTCATGGGGATCGAAGAAGAATCTAAGGACGAAATGGAGTACCCATCCAAAGAACTCAAAGACCTAGTAGAACGTCACGAAAAAGGTGTTCAGCCAAACATCGAGGATACAGATTCAATTAATTTTGGTACCGAAGAGGACCCACGAATTGTCAAGATTGGAGCCTTATTAACGTCACAACAGAAAGAAGAAATGGTCAAATTCTTACGAAAGTATCAGGATGTCTTCGCATGGTCATATAGGGATATGCCTGGGTTAGATACAGATCTGGTCATCCACAAGTTGCCAATTGCTTCCGGAAGTAAACCAATCAAGTAGAAACTAAGAAGACTAAAGCCAGAATGGACCCTCAAGGTCAAAGATGAGGTCATGAAGTAATTCAAAGCCAGATTTCTTGTAGTTTCTACATATCCTGAGTGGTTGGCTAACGTTGTACCCGTACCCAAGAAAGACGGAAAAGTACACATGTGCGTTGATTACCGATAGTTGAATAAGGCCAGTCCTAAAGATGATTTCCCGTTACCACACATCGACACTCTAGTCGATAGTATAGCAGGGCATGACATGTTCTCGTTCATGGATGGCTTCTCAGGCTATAATCAGATAAAAATAGTGGAAGAAGACCAAGAAAAGACTGTATTCATCACACCATGGGGTACTTTCCACTACAAAGTCATGCCATTCGAACTGAAGAATGCAGGGGCGACTTACCAACAGGCAATGATCGCCTTATTCCACGATATGATCCACAAAGAAATGGAGGTCTACGTAGATGACATGATTGCTAAATCCAGCATAGAAGAAGACTATCTGGTGAATCTGAAGAAGCTGTTTGACAGGCTCAGGAAGTACAGTTTAAGGCTCAATCCGGCCAAATGCGTGTTCGGGGCAACATCAGGCAAGCTACTGAGGTTTATAGTCAGCAGAAGAGGTATCGAGATAGATCCGGTAAAAACTAAGTATATCCTCGAAATGAAGGCACCTGTTTCAGAAAAAGACGTTCAGGGCTTTCTAGGGAGAATACAGTATATCAGTCGGTTTATAGCGTAATTGACGCCTATTTGCGAGCCGGTCTTCAAGCTACTCAGGAATGATACGCCAAAGAAGTGGAACAAGGATTGTCAGGAAGCGTTCGATAAAATCAAGCAATATTTGCTCAATCCGCCAGTACTTGTCCCTCCCACTCCATGGTGACCTCTATTGATGTACACCTCAGTACAAGAAACGTCAATGGGGTGTGTGCTAGGACAACATGATGAATCGGGACGGAAGGAACAGGCCATCTACTATCTCGATAAGAAATTCATCGATTACGAAGCGAAATATTCAACACTTGAGAAAACTTGCTGTGCATTAGTCTGGGCATCTCAACGACTGCATCATTATTTGGTCAACTACTCGACTATGCTTATCGCTAGGATGGACCCCCTGAAGTACCTATTCAAAAAACCAGCATTAACAGGCCGCACAGCAAAATGGCAGTTACTGTTATCTGAGTTTGACATCACCTATGTCACTCAAAAAGCCATCAAAGGGCAAGCCATCGTTGACCACCTCGTCGAGCACCCGTTGCCTGACTATGAGCCGTTAAAGACAAACTTCCCGGATGAAACCATATTAATTACCGAGATTGAGAACGATGATGATGACGAAGAACCAGGTTGAAAAATGTACTTCAACGGAGCAGCCAATCAGAAAGGAAACGGAATAGGTGCAGTCTTGATTAAACCAGATGGGTCTCATGTACCGATTGCAATCAGGTTGAAGTTCTAATGCTCTAACAACGAGGATGAATACGAAGCATGCATAGCAGGGTTAAAAGTAGCACTAGATCTCGAAGTAGATGAGATTAATGTTTTCGGAGATTCAAGCCTAGTAGTCTATCAGACGACTGGAGAATGGAAGACTTGGGAGTAGAGACTGGTCCCTTACCACGAGTATCTAGAGGAACTAAGCTCACACTTTGACAGAATCTCATTCACATACATGTCAAGAGCTAAGAACCAGTTCGTCGATGCACTAGCTATGCTTGCTTCCATGATCAGTATTTCAGAAGATCTAGTCATCAACCCAATTGAGATCGGGATTCAAGACGAGCCAGCCTATTGTCTACCCGTCAAAGTTGAAAAATCTGGAAAAAAAAAAGCCATGGTACTCGGACATCAAGGCATATCTTGAAGATCGAACCCTCCCAGCAGATGCAACGTCTAATGATCGAAGGATTATTCAGAAATTGGCAGGGCAATTCTTTTTAAGCAATGGCATTCTGTACAAAAAGTCGTACCACGAGATTTTGCTCCGATGCGTGGCAGAAGCAGAAGCAAAACGGTTAATCAAGACTGTACATGGTCGAGTCTGTGAATCACACATGAATGGTCATATGTTAGCAAAGAAGATTATGCGGATAGGATATTACTGGACAACAATGGAAAGTGACTGCTATCAGCATTTCGCAAATGCCATATATGCCAAATCTACGCCAACAAGATCAATGCTCCGCCTTTAGAGCTACATAATATGACCACTCCTTAGCCCTTCTCATCACAACTTTGTACCTTATAAATCCAAGACGAACGGAGCAGTCGAGGTAGCCAACAAGAATATCAAGAAAATAATCGAGAAGATGGCAGTTACGTACAAAGATTGGCACGACATGTTGCCTTTCGCGCTTCATGCCTATCGAAGCTCGTTCTGGACTTTGATTGGGGCAACTCCGTATTCACTGGTTTATGAAATGGATGCAGTTCTACCTGTAGAGGTCGAGATCCCTTCCCTCCGAATCTTAAAAGAAGCAGAGTTAGATGAAGCAGAATGGATTCAAGTTCGGTTTGATCAACTGCACTTGATTGAAGAAAAGTGCCTCGCAGTCATCTGCCACGGACATATCTATCAGCGACGGATAGCTCGTGCCTACAACAAGAAGGTTAAGCCTAGAGATTTCTCACCATTAGACCTTGTATTGAAGAAGATTCTGCCAATCCAAGAAGACGCCAAGGGAAAATTTCGACCAAACTATGAAGGACCCTTCATTATGCAAAAGGTGATCACAGGAAGAGATGAACGGACAAGTCTTCCCGCAACCGATCAATGTTGACACTGTCAAGAAATACTACGCCTAAGAACTGACCCTGAGATGACGAAAGGCCATCCTTGATATCCTAAACAAATAATTCTGTCATCACATTCATTTCTTAACCTAAGACTGGGGCCAATCAACAACTACAAAACAATACCGAAAAAAAAAGAGAAAAAAAAAGAAGAGAAAATCAGAAAATCAAAAAGCAAAAGTATTAAATTACTCCTGGCTCGCATGAGGATAAACTGTGAACGGCTAAAAGTATAAAAAATCAAAAAAGTTAAAAACTCGAACATTTGATCTGAGCCCGACCCAAATCTCCAGCCTAAACAAGTTCGAGAGATGCTGGGAGGAGACACAGATCACCTTTTCGAAACCAAAATAGATGAACCCCAAGTCCAACCCACTCTAGACAAACCTAGACCATTTTTGTAACTTTCCACTACCATTAGCCTAAGCCAACGTTTCGTCCCAACAAAAGTCCTTTTTGATCGGGGAATGTTCCAGGGCAACACAATGACAATAGGAGCGTCAATGATCTTGCAACTTGGTCTGGACCTCCAAAGTCTTATTAGTTGTTGGAAGACTCGAGAAGGGAATCTAGGTCGGATATTCGAAAAAAAAGAGTACTCGAAGCGTAGAGTAGCCGATCTCGCGGCTCAACTTTAGTTGTCGAACCACGAATAGTCGTCAGCAAACTCGATAGGGGAATCTAGATCGATTACTTAAGAAAGAATGCCACTACAAGAGTAGAGTTGCCGATCTCGCAGATCAACTTGAGTCACCAAGCCATAGAGACTCCGAATAGAACTAAAATGTAAAAAATCAAAAAAATACAAGCATAGTCTGAAAGGTCATAGTGAAAACCTAAAAGGGCACTATGAGTAAAAGAATCAGACTATGGCAAGATCAAAGCCACCGGCACGATGAAAATCCCAAAAAGGACGTCGATGCGCAAAAATATGGAAATCGGATCTAGTGAAAATCGTAATTGGCACCCGGGGCAATAAAGGCAAACGAAAACAAAAAGAAAACAAAAAAAAAACTCTTAGCCCGCAAGAATATAAACTGTGAACGGCGAAATCCTTCCAAGAAAACCCATGTCCCGAGCAGATAACAATCTTTCGATACCAAGGCACCGGGGATGACTCAAAAGGAACCAAAAGATAATTGACACTGGTATCCCTTGTGTTTGGCAAAAGCACCAAAATCGTCATAACCAAAGATTTTACAAACTCTGAATTTATCATACTCATTTGACAAAAACATTTCACAAAATTACATTTCAAAATTACTATTTTGTCCAATGATGACAAATCTAGGACTCATTCAACAAAACTTCATGTTTTCAAGAACAATAGATAGACCCGAGGCCAAGTAAGTACAAAACCTATTTTCTTTGCATTAATCTTTCAACATTTTGCATACATTTGGATAATGAAAAGAAAATACAAAAAAAAGTGAAAACAACGCAGTCAATCAAATATCATGGTGAGAAATGAAAAAAGAGTCAAGACGTTCCTCTAGAGCATGGATCCGAGCAGCCTGGCTCATCATCATTGTAGACACCCCAATTTGCACGAACCCGTTAGGAAAATCCAAATTTCCTCGAATTGATTTTGAGTTAGAGTTAAACTTCTCAATGGACCCACATTGCCACTTGGCATCATATTCATGCATACATGCATACTATTTACATCTCAAATCATGCCCATACCTTGTCCCTAATCCACTTTAAACCTATGTTCATCACCCATATCCTAAGCCCAAACCCAAGTTCATATTCCAAACCCAAGTCCATATCCAAACCCAACACCAAGTTCATATTCCAAACCCAAGTCCATATCCAAACCCAACACCAAGTCCATACCAAAACCTAACACCAAGTCCCTCCTAAGCCCAAACCCAAGTCCATATCCTAACCCAAACCCAAGCCCAACACCAAGTCCATTCTAAGTCCATTCTCTCACCCCTTCAAAAGATGACACATGTTGATACCTCATAAGCCTCCAACACCCAATGCATCATCTAATTGGAGAGTCAACCTTTCTTTTGTGAAAACTTAAGAATGCCCTTCTCAAAAAGTCTAGTCAAATCAAAAAGGTTATTTGATCTTTGGTAATAATCCACCAAAGTGAGAGAACTTCCCATTATGCCCTCAAAAGATGAGAATCTTCAAGTACATACATGGAGTTCTCCCATTGGTCCATTTCAAAATTATACTTTCACCATTGCTTTATTTGTTATTTACAAATGAACCAAGATCTACTTTTCACCTACCATTTCACCTTTACACATGTCATTCTCCCATTCATCCTCCCAAAAGTACTTTTGTTTTTCCATTGGTCAATTTCAAAAATATACTTCCACCCTTGCTTTATTTGTTATTTACAAATGAATCAAGATCTACTTTTCACCTATCACTTCACATTTACACATGTCATTCTCCCATTCATCCTCCCAAAAGTACTTTATTTTCCCATTGGTCCATTTCAAAACTACACTTCCACCCTTGCTTTATGAGTTATTTGCAAATAAACCAAGATCTACTTTTTACCTACCACTCCACCTTTACACATGTCACTCCCCCATTCACCCTCCCAAAAGTACTTTTGTTCTCTCACCTCTATTTACCAAAAAACCAAGGATCAAAGCATGCTTTTAGGATTTCTTCACAAATGTCATCTTTACCCTCATACAAATGGAAAATTCAAAAAGAAACAACCTAAATCTCATGTCCATTTTCTTTATTTTTAGGGTTGGACCACTTTATCCCCAATTTTCTAAGCCCTCCTTGGTATCACCACTAAATGTTGATAAAGATAATGATTCACATTCAAACAATGTTTCTCAAATGCTCAGAATAGACAATATCTTTTGATGCTCAGATTGCATTCTCAAATATCTAAAAGGTTATTAAAAAGAAATATCAACAAAAGAAAATAAAAGCTCGCTAGATTGAAAAATGGAATAAGTGATTTAGGCACAAGTTAGAGAAAGGAAAAAATGTGGGGCTTGTTAGGTTGAAAACTCGAAAGGAAGCCTGAGCAAAAAATAAGAGTAATTGAAAGTTCTAATATCGCTAGGCTAAAAATCATAAGGGCGACCTATGTGAACATGACAAGAGTTTCAGAGCTTCAAATTTGAATCAAAATCTATCAATTCCAAGAAACCATCCATCATCAACTTCGATGAATGCCAAGCTCAAGCCAAACAGAAGACTCCGATGATTAAGCTTCTTATTCACGAACATATGAATATTTTCACTTTATCGAATGAACTCGATGGGAAAGAAGAATCCTTAATGAATTTCAAAAGAAAATACTCATTGCTTCAATTTTTAGCTCGACTCAAAAATCTTCACTTTAATACCATGGATGAAAGTTGATCATTATTTCACTTTTGATAATGTGAAATTTCTTAATCTTTAATCTCATAGAAAGGTCATTTTTAGTAAGAACTTCAAAATTTCCCATTTACACTAGGGGTATTTTTTTACAAAAATGCGCTCCATTTTATGAGGTTCCCCTTGAGACTAGGGGCATTTTTTGTCTATGGACCAAGAATCCCAGTCATATCGCCTCAACCACAAATGATTATGTTAACTCGAGTTAGGGTTCACTCTCTTGATAGTCAATTTAAAATCCCTGAGGTTCAAGTAAAGTCAAAATGCCAACTTGAAACTTGCAAATTTCAAAAAATTTATTAGTTCAGCTTTTGGCTTCTTACTTTTTTGCCTAGAATAGATACAATAGGACTCCCTCAATTCAAAGATTATGCTTAGTTTGATGATTATGCTTAATTCATGACTATGCTTATTTCATGATTATGTTCACTTCATGAGTATGCTCAGGTCGATGATTTTTCTCAATTTATACTCAAATTATGCTTAGTATAAGTTCAGATTATGCTTAGTTTATGCTCAGATTATGCTTAGTTTATGCTCAAATTATGATCAGTTCCATGCTCAATTTTTTGCTCTGTTAATGCACATTTTATTATTAATTTATGCTTAAATTTTTCTTTAATATTGTAGAGATTTCATCTCAGTCTTATCTATATTTTGGTCAATTTTATTTGAATTTTACTCCATTTTCGTAGATGTTACTTTCAAAATTCAAAGATCTGATAACTTTGATCGAGATGAGAATTTATACTCGAAGATCTATTCAAATGCTCAAAAATTCACTTTGTTTTCTATCTTATCGAAGTCTGGAATGTTTTCATCATTCTCTGCTAGCAAGAGTTCACGTTCGAGGACCTAATATTTTTAGTCTAGGGAGAGCTTTACCCTAAAAAATTTGGACGTCCTGATGAGTTGCCCAATCAGGTCATCAAATGGAATGTCATTGACTTTGTCATTCAGATGATGCACTATCTATCAAATAGATTTTTTGTCTAAGTTTGCCCACACCATCTACCATAAGGGGCATCTATAGACACTACATTTTTGTGATCACTTGATCCGACAAATCATCAATGATTACTGTGGGTCCCTAATGATGAGCACATCATATATGCGAGAGCCGAGAAGACTTGTGAGAGTTCACCCTGTAATTTTCCCAATCCTATTCAAATTCACTTCACAATCCTTCCTCGTTTTGTCTCTCCACTTGAAACACCCAACTTAGAAATTACATACACTTAAGATCACACAATTACATTTGACTTAGAAAGTATGTATGATTAGGATTGCTACATATTTTGATGACCTAGAGACCTCGTAATGCTAGGAAAATGTGACCTTTCAAATTTAGAAAGAATCACATTACAACTAAACGAAATTATTCGTTAAAATTCAAAACAATTGAAAAATTACAAAAATACCCCTTGTGGGTCCCACACCTCCAAAATGCCTCAAAAGTAGATTCATTTATCTCAAAATGTAATTTCGTGTGTAATCAAATTGTAATTGATCAAATCAAAGAAATTTACATAAATGGCAAAAATAACCAAAATGCCTTTTCACATCTAATTTTAATTTAGAAACCTCCATTCCTAGGAAAACTTGACTAAAAATAAACTTTCAACGATCCTTTGTGCACATTGAGAAAACTAAGAAATCCCATGTTAAGGAAAAACTCAAATTTTCAAATAAAATGACAAAATATTTTAAATGAAATGACGATTTCCATCACATACAATGACGATTATTCTCACATTAAATGTCAAATTTTCCTCAAGTGGAATGTAACCTTATAATATCAACCAATCATTATAACTTAATCACTATGAATCAACCCTTGACAAGTTTAATCTATTTTAGGTCAATCAATCAAAGTCTCAATCGGCTCACTCAAACCCATTTTTTACTTATCATTAAATTCCAACCAATCGGTTCAAAATTTGGATAAATTAACCCAACCAAGGAAATTAGATAAATCATGGACCAATTGATGATCCCCAAACAGGTGTTTTACAACCTTAAAAATCATTAAAAACCAATCTCAATTAAATTTTCTTCGATTAAACCAATCAAGCAAATACGTCCATAGTGACTAAGATGGATATCTCGTATTCAAAAACTAGCAATTCGCCCTGTCAATCCTCCAAGGCCCAAATAACTCGATTTTCGCCCATGAACTATTTGTGTCAATGGATTAGTTCGATCCAAAACTTGAGATAAGGGGTGTAGACCGAAAAATGATTCATAAGTGGTTGTTAATGGAGTTGAAGTTACCAAATTATGAGGAGTAGGTATCAATTTATGCCTAATTGCCCCAGATATAGTTCCTCGAACCGCATTTTCTAAACGAACCAGAGCCAATCCGAATTGATCTTGTAACAGATCCGCTACAGAACGAATACGTTTATTTTTCAAGTGATTCATATCATCAATGGGAAAAGAAGGCTTTAAAGAAAGATTCATTCTCATATACGATCATCCAAGAGGAAGGCTATGACAGGAGAGGACGTCCATATGGGACTTAATCTCTTCTCATATACGATCAGCCAAGAAGAAAACCGTGAGGGCGAAGAAGAGGGAATTCCAATAGGACTCGACCTCCCCCTCTTCCTCTTTATATAAACCACCTATCCACTCCCTCATGACTCCAAGAAATAATTGACTACAAAAAAAAATATAGATAGAAAAGAAGAAGAAGAATAAGAAGGAGGAGAAGGAGACTACATCTTCTTCATCAAAACCCAAACTTCATCTTTGTACCATTGTTGTCCAATCAAACTTAGCCAACCTTCACCGCAACATCTCCAAGCTACAACACAACCATTAACCCACGCACCTCCAGCGTCCTTAGCCCATTCTTCATTTTCCTTCCCTTATTCTCTCTTTAACTAGCCCCATTCACCATTCTTCAAGCCACCCCAAGCAACCATTAACGTCTCAAGCAGACCCACCTCACATTTTTTTCACACCCAAATAGTAGCCTCCACACTCATAGAACTCCGTTCCTCTTAGCCCCTCCTTACACAGCCCTGTACTCACATAACTGTACTCCTCTCGGCCTCTCATCCTTACTCGCACCCATTTTAACCTTGGGTTTAAGCCTTACTTCTCTTCTTTTCAATTCTTGGTTTTGTGCACTCTTCCATCTCACAGATCGCTGGCAATCATACAATATTTACCTCGTGATTTAGCAATCCATAAGATCGACCAACATCCTTCTTTTATTTTTTTTTATTTTGAAACCAAACCAGTACTTTAATGGAGATCAAGTTGCTGACCAAATAACTCAAGTTGATGTTCCCAAGTCTTCTCAAGAACCATTGCAAGGAATTGACGGTCTAATGACTAGGGCAAGGAAAAAGAGGATGAAAGAGACATTACAAGGTTTGATTTTGGAAGTACAATACAAAGAAAGAGGCCATTCTAGAAGATTCTAAGCTTCAATTTGGAGATATCAAAGCTTCACCAAGGATGGTCAACTATCTTTTTATGAAAGAGGTCGTTTTGGAAGCTCAAGTTGGAAGCAAGGGTTAATTGGGAATTGTATGTTCTAATTGTCCTTAGTTTTGGTCTTTTATTTCCTAAGGACTAGTTAGACTCAATCTTGCTTTCATTTGTCTATAAAAGGGCACCCCATGTTATGTTTTGGACAATTGACAATTTACATTTTATTAGTTTTTTTTTTAAGTTTATTCAAGAAGTTTCTTAAGTCTTCATGTGTTTTTGTTTGAGTTCTTGTATGAGTTCTTGCTTGAGTTATTGAAGAAATGCATAAATCTTCGACTTATCAAAGGAGTGATCCTCCTTTGTGGCGTCTCAAGATTGGGGTTTCAAAGACTTAGTTTCCTTGGGTTCTAATCCGATCATCATCAACTTTTGTTTCTACACAATTTTAGAATATTCGAAGCCTTCGAATTAACAGGTTCTTAGAAGAGATCATTAAGAGGAGGTTTAAATCCAAGAGGGTTCATATAATTTGGTATTAGATCATCAAGATTGTTGGAAAATAGATCATTATTGAAGGAATCCTTCGAAGATTTGGTTTGAGGGGGTAGATCTTACTTCCCTACAAAAATTCAAACCAATTCAAAGCCAACGATGGCTAAAAACTAGGTTTTTATTTTTCCAAATCAATTTTTGTTACATTCTTGATTGGAATCCATGACCATTCATTAGATTTCCATTATTGTTACATTCATATTGCTCTCATTTTTTACTATTTTTTTGTGTTGTTAAAAAAAAAGAGATTATTACATGTTCTTGTTACTGTTCTTTAATGAATTATAACAATCTTGAATGGTTTTTTTTATCGAAAATAGACACATCGTTCTTCGTAAATATTCAAACATTGATCTCGTAATTGCATTTTTTTTTATTGATAACCATGAACTGTTCTTGTTGAAAATTCAGCCACAACAGAATACTTTTGGCAACTCTGCTGAAAATTCCAGCCACAACATAATACATTCGTTGTTGTTGTTTTTTTTATTGATGTTCTTTGAAAAATTTTCATTCTTATCTTTAATGCTCTTTCATTGACGTCGACAAACCATAGTTAATGGTCTCTTCTGTCGATTGGGACTTGCTGTTGATGCTGTCTCTCACCACTCTAATCGCAGAAACCATAGCAACATTATTATTGCGATAATAGATTAAAAAAAAATGTTGATTTGCTGCACTTTCAGCAACAACAAGGTTGTTGTTAAAGAAATCTTTTGAACACCTTCAAAGAAATCTTGAGTTTACATGTTCTGTTGCTGATCTTTATGTTCTTTCATTATCTGCCGTTTAATTCAGAAAAAAAATGTTTCTGTAATAAAAAAAAAAAAATTTGCTGCAATTCTTACTCACTGATTCATAACGATTCTTGCTAGATTTTCATCATGTTGACAATGTTATCTTGATGATATTCTTGTTTGCTGGTTCATAAACGTGTTTCTGCCAAAGATTATTATTGTTGAGTCGTTTCTCGCTGAAAAATTAATTCTGTTGACATAAGTTCTTTAAGACCGTTGGTGATCTTGAGATTTCTGATCTTTAAGACCATTTGGTTGTGTTCTTTGCTGCCACAACAATTGCTGGAATCAGTTGTTAAGTTCTTCAAGTTGTGTTCCTTGTTGCATCTCAACCAGGACAACCAAGGTTGTTGACCACAAGCGAATTGTTTCTGAAAACTCAGCCACAACAGTCGATCTTTAGAACGACATTTTTTTTTTTTTTTTTGCATGAATTCGACCTTTCATGCTAATCTAAGTTTGATTCGACATTAAATTCTAATCTAAGTTTGTTTTCTTTAAATTGTTCTAACTTTAATGATTTTAATATTTTCACAGCAAGTCCAACATTAACTTCTGAATTTTCTGAGATTGTTAGATTCTTGTTTCTTATAAGGGCCATACAAGGCGTTGGTTGTAGTTTGAGTGATATATATATATTTAAAAAAAAAAAAGAGATTCAACATAGTATCGAAACCATGAGTAAGGAAGGAGGAGATCCGTAAGAGACCAACATGAAATTATTCATAAAAGCCGTTCATGACCAATTTAAATTGTTGAATTCAAGGTTGGACAATATGGAAGCCTCCTATGAATCTAAACCATATCGAAGACATGAGTTCGAAGGGGAAGAAAATGTTCATTCCGAAGCGGAAAGAGTAAATTATCGACGGGATAAGAAAGTTGATTTCAAAGAAGATAACAATATGGACAACATTAAAATGACAATTCTGACTTTTCAAGGAAAGAATGATCATGAAATATATCTAGAGTGGGAATGATCATGAAGTAATTGTAATAATTATTTCGAGGATAAGAAAGTAAAGCTCGCTGTCGTAGAATTTGCAACTATGCAAGTATATGGTGGGATTAATTGGTGATCAATAGACGTAGAATAGGTGAGAAGCCTATACGGTCATGGGAAGAGATGAAGTTGGTGATGCGCAAGAGATTTATACCTAGCTATTATTATCGAGATTTGTACATAAAATTAAAAGGGCTGGTTCAAGGTTCCATGAGTGTAGAGGACTATTATAAGGAGATGAAAATCGCCATGATTAGAGCAAACATAGAGGAAGTTAGATTAGCAACCATGGCTAGATTTATTGCCGGATTGAACAAGGAGATTGCTGATGTGGTTGAGTTGCACAATTATGTGGAGATGGAAGAATTACTGCACAAAGACATAAAAATGGAAAACTAAATCAAGTCTAGAAAAGTTCAGATCTGGATCATCTTCTAATAGTCCATGGTGACCAAATTGGAAGTACAACAAAATTTCTTTCAAACCAAAAGAAGATGCAAAGTCAAAAAATACGGTTTCTATTCCTAAAGATAAACCTGAAACAAAGCCTCTTATAAAGTCACATCAGATTAAGTGTTTTAGGTGTCAAGGGTTTGGACATATTGCTTCTGAAAGCCCAAACAAAAGGGTTATGGTTGTATTGGCAAGTGGAGACATTGAAAGTACTAGCTCAAATGACAACGAGATGCCTTCATTAGAGGATTGTTCTGATGTTGAGGTGGAAGAACCTGTGCATGGTGATTTACTTGTTACTAGGAGAAGCCTGAGTATACAACCTAAGGATGAAGGAGATGAGGAGCAACGTGAGCATATATTTCACACTAGGTGCCACGTGAAGGATAAAGTATGGACGTTGTTGTATCTTTATTGCAAGATTTTTGAGGATCTTTTTCCTGAGGAGATTCCTCATGGATTACCTCCTTTAAGAGGAATTGAGCACCAAATAGACTTCATACTTGGTTCTACTATACCAAATAGACCTGTTTATAGAGTTAATCCCGAGGAAATAAAGGAGATACAGAGGCAAGTGGATGAACTATTGCAGAAGGGATTTGTAAGGGAGAGTCTCAGTCCATGTTCGGTTCCTGTTCTTTTAATACCAAAGAAAGATGGAACATGGCGCATGTGTGCGGATTGTCGAGCTATTAACAAGATAACGGTTAAATATAAGCATCCTATCCCTAGGTTAGATGATATGTTTGATGAATTGCATGGCTCTCATTTGTTTTCTAAAATTGATTTAAAGAATGGGTATTATCAAATTCGCCTGAAAGAGGGAGATGAATAGAAAAATGCATTTAAAACTAGATATGGGTTGTATGAATGGTTAGTAATGCCCTTCGGTTTAACTAACGCACGTAGTACATTCATGGGGTTAATGAACCATATCTTGCATGCTTTCATGGGAAAATTTGTGGTAGTTTACTTCGATGATATTTTAGTCTATAGCAAAAATGTGGATGCCCATGTAAAGTATTTGCATGCCGTGTTTAGTGTGTTAGGAGAGCACTAATTATATATTAATCTTAAGAAATGCACGTTTTGTATGGAATTTGTTGTGTTTCTTGGATTTGTTGTTAGTTCGCAAGGAATTAATGTTGATGAGGAAAAGGTAAGGGCAATAAAGGATTGACCTACGCCTAAGAATGTGAACGAGGTAAGAAGTTTACATGGTTTAGTAAGTTTTTATCGAAGGTTTGTTAAAGATTTTTGTTCTATTGCTGCACCTTTGAATGAACTTGTTAAAAATAATGTTGTTTTTAATTGGGTTAATGCACATAATCAGGCTTTCCAAACTTTGAAAGATAAGTTAACTAATGCACCTTTGTTATGTTTGCCTAACTTTGATATAGCTTTTGAAATAGAGTGTGATGCATCCGAGATTGGAATAGGAGTTGTTTTTATGCAGGATTCCAAACCAATAGCTTATTTTAGTGAAAAGCTATGTGGGGCAAAGTGGGGCAGCATTGAATTATCCTCCTTATGACAAAGAGCTTTATGCATTAGTGAGAACTCTACAAATATGGCAACATTATTATGGCCGAGAGAATTTATCATTCATTCTGATCATGAGAGCTTGAAGTTCCTGAAGACCCAAGGTAAGCTTAATAAAAGACATGCTAAATGGTTGGAGTTTATAGAAATATTTCCTTATGTAATTAAATATAAACGTGGGAAGGAAAATGTTGTGGCTGATGCATTGTCTAGAAGGTACGTATTACTTACTTCATTGCAAACTAAACTACTTGGTTTTGAATTGCTTAAAGGTTTGTATGCCAATGATTCTGATTTCAGCCAATTATGGAATGCATGTGCTAAGCGTGTGTTTGGTGACTTTTATAGGCATGAAGGATTTCTCTTCAAGAAAAATAAATTGTGCGTGCCTATTTGTTCTGTTCATGAGTTATTTGCAAGGGAAAGTCATGGGGGAGGTTTAATGGGTCACTTTGGTATCCTAAAAACTTTAAATATATTACGAGAGCATTTTTATTGGCCTCATATAAAGCATGATGTGCAATTTGTTTATGACAAGTGCATTATATGTAGGCAAGCAAAGTCTAAAATTAGACCGCATAGCTTGTATGCCCCTTTGCCTGTACCTAATCAACCTTGGATTGATATTTCTATGAATTTTGTTTTAGAATTGCCAAGGACTCAAAATGGTAAAGATAGTATATTTGTTGTTATTGATAGGTTTAGTAAGATGGCCCATTTTATTGCATGTACTAAAATCAACGACAAAACACATATTGCTGATTTGTTCTTTAAAGAAGTAATTCGATTGTATAGGCTACCTAAGTCAATTGTTAGTGACAGAGATGTTAAGTTCCTAAATTATTTTTGGCTCACTTTATGGAGTAAATTAGGAACTCAACTTCTATTTTCTACTGTTGCACATCCTCAAACGGATGGTCCTACTAAAGTAGTCAATAGGACACTCACTACTTTGTTGCGTGCTATCATTCAAAAAAATTTAAAACAATGGGAGAAGTGTTTACCACATATTGAGTTTGCATATAATAGGACTATTCATTCTACTACTTCATTTTCTCCAATTGAGATTGTTTATGATTTTAATCCTATAACGCCTGTGGATATTTTACCTTTGCCTACTAATGAACATGCTAATCTTGATGACAAGAAAATGATAAATTTTGTGAAAGATTTACATGCCAGAGTTTGAGCCAACATTGACAAGTTACTGATCAAATAATTCAAGTTGATGTTCCCAAGTCTTTTCAAGAACCATTGCAAGAAATTGGCGGCCCGATGACTAGGACAAGGACAAAGAGGATGAAAGAGACATTGCAAGGTTTGATTGTGGAAATACAATACAAAGAGGCCATTCTAAAAGTTGAAGATATCAAAGCTTTACCAAGGATGGTCAACTATCTTTTTATGAAAGAGGTCGTTTTGGAAGCTCAAGTTGGAAGCAAGGGTTAATTGAAAATTTTATGTTCTAATTGTCCTTAGTTTTGGTCTTTTATTTCCTAAGGACTAGTTAGACTCAATCTTGCTTTCATTTGTCTATAAAAGGGCACCCCATGTTATGCTTTGGACAATTGACAATTTAAATTTTATGAGTTTTTCTTTGAAGTTTATTCAAGAAGTTTCTTAAGTCTTCATGTGTTTTTGTTTGAATTCTTGTATGAGTTATTGCTTGAGTTCTTGAAGAAGTGCATGAATCTTCGACTTATCAAAGGAGTGATCATCTTTTGTGACGTCTCAAGATTGGGGTTTCAAGAACTTAGTTTCCTTGGAGTTCTAATCCGATCATCATCAACTTTTGTTTCTACACAATTTTAGAATATTCGAATCCTTCGAATTAAAAGGTTCTTAGAAGAGATCATCAAGAGGAGGTTTAAATCAAAGAGGGTTCATATCACACTTACTCTATTCTTTTCTTATTTTAAATGTGAACAGTACATCTTTTTTTTTTCTTTTTTAATATTGAAACCATACCAACATAGAATCATTCGATCACAGAATCATTTTGTTTAACTATCCCATAGTCGACTCCCTTTCACGATTCATCTTATCCTTATTTCATTGTTTCTCTCAGTCATACTTATAAACACCCCATTTTTGCACTCGCCTGATTAATCAACTCGTCAATTCAATTGCAACGGTTCCCAATGATGGATGAATATTTCAATGTTTTTTGTTTGTTCCTAGATATGTTTTAGAAATTCAGGTGAGATATCTAAAAGCAAATAAAACTTTAGAAACCACGCTACGATAGGAAATTATGACCTCAAAACGTAGAAATCATCATTCTTCAGACAAAAAGAAGTTTTACGGAAAAAATCACTAAAAAATGACTAAATTACCAAAATACCCCTAACATCAAAACATCCTTAGAGCCTATATTACGATTAAGAAAACCGTTTCGAACACATAAAATAGTAAATTTAAACCAAATAATTCGTTTTGCCAATTTTCACAAAATTTGACAAAATTACGAAAATGCCCTTCATAGGGTCCACGATCATTTCACACCAAAAATCCATAAATAATACAAATCGATACTCCCATTGAATTCCTTACGAAAAACGAATTCCAAAACATCCCAAAATGTCGAAAAATGACTTCAAAACGCAAAAGTCATCTTCGGTGGCAAAATAGTAATTTTCTAACAATAAAAATTCAAATTTTGAAATTAATAATTAAAGTAAAGTAAAACCTTAATTAATTGAATTAAAAATTTTAAACAACTAAAACCAATTAATTAAGCCCACGGGCCAAATTTTAAGTGGTAGCCCACTTATTCAAAAGGAACGTACCTGACATTTATAAAAAGGCCCCTCTATCTGGGGCTTCAAAGAATTAAAGATATAATTAAGGGGATCTTCTAAAAAAATTTTAAAAAAATATTCTTTCATTATACATAAGAATCAAAACCCTAAGACCCTAATTTAAAATCCTAATTAAACCCTAATTCACCTTATCTAAAAGAGACTTAGTCAAACTTAAAAACTCCCAAAAAACTCTATAAATAGGAGCCTCCACAACCCAATCTCGCAGGTCAAGAGAAACCCTAGGAAAAGGAGGTTAGAAACACCTCCCAGCCTTCCCAAAACCCTAAATTTGAAGCCCCAACTCCCTACCTAACATCCTAACTTAAGTTTCTACCTAAAAAAACACCTAGAAACCATCCAAAAACACCAAAAAATATTTTAAAAAAATTAGAAAATACATAGATCTAGGAGGAAGATACCTCATCTTGGAGATCGGAATCGGATCCAGTGACGGAGAAAAAGTAGGAAAACTCACATGAGCACGCTCTTCACCAGTTCTAGGGGAACGTATTGTCGCAATCACCCAGGTAATATAATCTTTCTTATTTTATTATTTATTTTATTTATTTTTAGGTCCTTTAGCAATGTAAAGTTTTTGAAAAAAAGTAGAGACCGGCGTTTGCCGGGCAGGGTTGGTGCCTAACACCTTCCAACCCCGTAACATGATCCCCGGACCTGTTCTTTTTGTAGACCAATGCTTTTTTATCCATTTAGAGTCAATATTCGATTCTTAGATCATAATAACTAGGTGGCGACTCCCGTATCCCAAACACCCAAAAAAGTGGATCTGCAACCCGTGGATCGAGGGCGTTTTCAATGGCGGCTCCACTGGGGACAATTGAGCACCAAACTTGAAAAGTTTAAAAATTGATGCATTGCCAAATAGACCTAGTTTTTTATTTTATTTTGTTTATTTTTTTTATTTAGTTAGTTTTTTTAAGATTTTATTATTTTGTTCTTGTGGCATCCTTTGATTGGATTTTGAGTATGATATTCTGGAATATTATTTTCTATGGTTCAATCGATGGTCACTTGGGATGATCCTAAATAATTCAAGATGTTAGTTTCATTGAAGATGGAATGAAGGTTGTTGAACCATGGAGATCTTAAAAGAAAAAATAAATAAATAACTTTTTTATTTATTATTTCTTTAATTATTTTTGAAGTACGTGGGTTTGATTTTTGACAATTAAAAAAAAATTAGCTTGTTGTTAGGAACAAATAAGTATTTTTATACGTGTTGTGTTGTTAGTGGAAAACATTTTTTGTTTTATTTTCATCTTCTTCTCATATGAGAAAGAAGAGACAACAAAGAAGAAGAAGAAAAGAAAAACGTCTTCCTCGATCTCTTTTCATCTCTCTCTCTCTCTCTCTCTCGTGCACTAATTTACTCCTTTTTTTCTCTCTTTCTTCACTTTCACCCCCCTGTCCTTCCGCCATTTAACGACCTCTCTGATTTTGAAGGTCAAATTGGTTCTAAAAAATATATATATTTTCTTCTATTCTTGCGCCTTGGTTTTGGCGTTTGGAGATCCATTAGTCTCCTTTGTTATGAGTAGGCCAAGAGAACGATCAAGGAGACTAACAAAAAAATTTCAGATAGAAAGAGGGAAGGAAAAAAGAAAAAAATTGAGAAGTATAGAAGGAGACACAGAGATTCGTTCGAATTCGTCCATGGAATCTCTTGATCGATGCAAGCGAGTTTGTGTCTGTTTGTAATTTGTAGTTGAAGCTTCTGAAGCCTTTTCTCAGATTCATTTAATTGGGCTCTTCGATTGTCGTCGGTTTCAAGTCGGTGGTTGAATTGATCCGGTTGAAGAAATTACAGTAGGACCATCGATAGCCCCAGGGAAGGGGAGAATTAGAGTTCCTATCTACAATTTTGGATTTCCATGGGCGACGGCGGGGTAGCCTGTGTGCCTTCGCAGCATGTTATGAAAAGATTTTCGATTTCAATAGCAAGCAGAGTTCATCGTATACTTCGTTAAACAAGTAGAGAATTACAAAGGAGAGTCTCTAGTTAATGGACTGAGTATTCTATATTTTTGAACTGCCACGTTGATTTACTCACGGAACATGGAGTAATTACAATAGTAATTCTAGCTGTCTCCCACTTTTGGTACTCGATCAAGTTCGCAAGCTAAAGTAACTTAGTGTCTTTACGTTGGTAGAGAAACAAGTATGCCGACATTGTCCGTGGAAAGCTGGATCAGTTGAGAAGATGCTATGAGGTGCAATTTGCAGTTGGGAGGGATCTAAGACCTGATCAACTTGGGAGTATGATACAGATTTTAGGAACATAGTTGGGTACTTCAGACAATCTATTTCTTTCTATTCAAGAGAAAATCAAAAGAACATTCAACTATACTCCACGTGCCTTGATTTTTGAGAGCTTGGAACGAGATAGAGTCTGTTTTAAGAAGTTTTGTGAAAAGATTTGTTTATAGTGAAAGTTTTATTTTCGATTTAAAAGTACCAACCTTTTGCTCAGGTCAGCATTTGGTGAGTATTTGAAATTGGAGGTTGGACAGCTATAATGGTAGAGGTCTGATGGGTTAGAGGAGTGTTGAGGTTGGGTGATGTTGGTAAATAGAGGATGGTTTCAGATAGGTTTAAATGAGGGATAAATGGTGCAGGGAACGATACCCTTTAAGTTTTTGACAACAACCAAGGAAAATGCAATTTTTAAAAAAAAAAAAATCAATTTACTTTTAATAAAAAAAAAAAGAATTTCTTTTCTTTGAAAAAATCAATTTATTTAAAAATAAAAAAAATTAAAATGATCACTCCATCCCCACAACTATCATTTTATCCTCAATTCAATATTCTTTGAAATTTCGAATCGTTTTGGGTCACCTAAAGTGATCTTTGATTGAACCATAAAAAACTTGGTTCATTTTTCCCAAAAAAAGAGGTTTTTTGTGCCTATCTCAATGATTGATATTATTTAGTGCTATCCTGATTGATTGATTATCTTTGTTCCCTTTTGCATTATCGTGATTGATTGCCTGTCTGATATGCCATGATCTTAATTGTTATTTATATTTGATGTGCATGCCTTAATCTTAATCTTGATGCTTTGGATATTTATGCTTTATGATCTGGCCCATGGGCCCATTCATTTGAAAAATGCCTCGGGCACACCCCACCCTATTTTGCACACACTACTAGCATGTTTATTTTGTTGCATTGCACTCTTGCATGTCCCTTCTAGACAACGTGACATTAGTGTGTGGCCCGGTCTCTTCGGAGATGAGACGTCATTCATGAAAGTCACAACTCCAGTCACGTACCTTAGGATATATAAAACTGGGGCATCAGTACTGTTTGATCAGGTGACTCTGAAAGGTATATCGATGCACCAATGCTGGGGCGACCTGACCCTTTTGTTTTATTGTAAGCCGCACAGTCACATGTCCCGATCGCCAATCCTAGACTCTTACTTATACGGTATATCAAAGTTAATTTAAGTTCAGTAACTGCACTTTTTGGTTAAAATCAGTGTCTAAGCAAGATCCTGCCCCGATGTACTACAGTACAAAGGGGATAGACTACGTCTATTCTAGACGAGAGGTGACTTAAGAGTGTCCTTGCTCAGTATCGTGCGCCACCTCTCAACTGAGGATTAAACTGACTGTTTTTGACTTCAGAGATTTGGGTTGGCTCTTAGATTATCACTTTAAATACCTACTATATATCAAACCAAGTCACCACGTACCGTCTGATTGAGCATTCTCAAAAGGTATATATATGCACTAGAGTTTATGAGCCTTCCTATAGGTCACGACCCGAAGTGACTATGGATGTTCCCGGGTTGCTCTATTCAATCCAATCAACAGGTAAGAGGGTAGACCGATCTAGACCGTTCAAACTAAACCCGTAATATTGGTCCGACCCAATGTGTGAAATGTAAATCAATTTTTCCAATCGACAAATGGATCAAATTGATCAACACCAAACCTGTTGGCCCAATTGGTTTTACTTTTAAAGATTTAAACTATTATTTTATACCAAAAAGATTCGATCTTAGGGTCAAATTAATGTCTTATCAAAGATTCTATCCCAATTAGGGATAGACCCATGATTAACTTTTCTCACCTTCTTAGTCACTATAGACTTATAGTGCAATTGGATTCAATGTTTCTTACCGGACTTAGGCTAATTTCGAAATTTAATCATGTGGTTAAGAATGAAACCTTCAGAATCAATGATTAATCTTGGTGTACTTCCACTCAGGTATTATGTCCATCCACCCAAAAGGACCTCCTCACCTTGTAGATAAATGTCTCTGAGTTTTCTTTTAGTTTCAATTCAGTTTTCATTAGTCTTTAAATTCCGTTAGTTGTTTCAATTACGAGTTTTAGTCGAGTTTGTCAGTCTATGTCTTCTAACTCCAATAAAATAAAGAAGCTTCTGATTATCATGTATGTAATAACGATTTGAACATAATATCTAACATGAGGAATTACTCAAGGCTTACTAATCAAGCTTGATAAATATTGGAATTAAAGAGTACACTCAAAAAGTGCAAATTGGTACTACATTATCGTAAGAGGAACAAAGAGAATAATAATCTTACTTGAGAAATTCAATAATATTCTCACATGGTCTCATGAGGATATATTGAGTATGGGCATCATATAACCTTTCATTAAAATAGATTGCACCAAAATAGATTAAGACATAAAGTCGAAGGTGAACTTCAAAGTCAAAGATCATCAGGAATGATGTAGTTGAAACCATCGACAAAGGTGCCAAGAGTTGTAAGAAGGGATTCATCATGTTTTTCAAGATAGAAAAGTTTTCATTCATAAAAAAATAAGAAATTTTTTTGAAGTTCTGAAAATGTTGAATGACTCAATGTTAAATACAAAGAACTCAACCACTCTTAATTTCATATAAGAAGACTGAAGATTATTTTTTTTCAAAAGAAGATCTTATTCGATAGAGGAATCGAGACATCGCATTTCTAAAACCTTGACCAAATCAAGTAGCATTTCACCAAAGGAGGACTTCTTTGGTCCAACCATTTTTCTGTCTTACCAAGAAAAAGATAATCTTCTTTAACCCATCGTGGTCTTTTTTTTAAAAAACCAATAGCCTCTTCTTTCTAAACCATACCAACCAACCTTGGGAGGGAAATCTTAGTATGAACTACGTTTTAACCTGATCCTAAAAGAGAAAAAAAATATTTGGGATACGTAGGTAACTTAAGAAGTTACTTCAAGCCCGGTCACACAAGAAAAATGTATTCTCTTAAGAAAAGTGTCATCCAAAAGGAAAAACCCCTATTGAAAAGTTCAAAAGAAGTAATGCCAAACTAGGGGCATTAAAAAAAAAAGAATTAAAAAAAATTTACAAAAAGGAAAAGAATGCCAAACTAGGGGCATTAGAAGAAAAAGAGAATATTAGACAAAGGGCATTTTGGGGAAGTCGAGCTTTATACATTTTCTTTCTAAACCATAACCTAAGCCCACATATTAAGTTCTCCTGAATGCTAATTAACTTAATTAAGGTGCAGGGAACTAAGAAGTTGTTGAGTTGAATATATAAGATCATCAAGAAAAAAAAGAGAATTTTGCTAGGTTGAAAACCTAAAAAGGCAACCTAGAAAAAAATTAGGGTACACAAAAAAAGAAAAATCCTATTAAGAAGAAAAATTCAAAAGGAAGTTGTCGAGTTGGTTATTCAAGATCATCAAGAAAAAAGATAAGCTTATTAAATTTAAAATCCAAAAGGGCAACTTAGGCAAAAGTTAGGGCATAACCATAAAAAAAGAAGGCATGCTAGGTTGAAAACCTAAAAAGGCGACTTAGGCAAAAATCAAAGCATCATCATAAAAAGAAAAATAAAGCTCGTTAGATTGAAAACCTGAAGAGGTGATCTAGGCAAAAATTAGGGCATCATCAAATAGGGGGAAAGGTCCCATCAAGAAGAAAAATTTATAAGGAAGCTTGTGCAGAAATTAGGAAATGCAGTACCATTCAAACCACAACATTTGACGAAAATAATGTTGAAGTCGAAGAAATTCAGAAGCCATCTTTAACATTGTAAGATTTTTAAGAGTATCTTTACTTGTCCAAGTGTTCGCCAAAGAAAAGTGTAGAACCATCGACTACTTTGAAGAGAAAAATCTTCTATTCCAATAATTATCAAGATTTTAAGTCCACCTCAAGTATTTTTCAAAGGAAATTCAAATGATCAAAATCTTTATTGCATATATGATTATCTTAAGAGTCTTGAAAATTTAAAGGATTTGTCGATTCTTCTACCATATATCAGAGTCTATAATTGCTCGTTTATATTTTCAAGTGCAATCCATTCCATCAGTTTAGTAATCAAGTTTTAGTTAAAGCCAAGTTTGAAACTAAGTGTATTTTTGAAAGTCATTGTGACTCTAAGTTTTTGTTCTTGATCACATGATAAAAAGGAAAATCTTACAAAAGCTTAAAAGTCCAGCAAAGTCCAATAATAATTATGAATTCAAATGCATGATAAGTCAATAAAGGCCCAATATTTCAAACTTTGAGCTCGATAATACCAAGTCTTTAACGAATTTAAGCCTGAGAAGTGTGGCCCTGATAAGTTTGAGTCCGAGAAACGAGATTCTGACTTTTTTTGAATCATAGAATCAATTAACAGGATTGTTTAAGCTCCTATAAACCTTAGCTAGAGTCTGAGAAATGAGACTCCAACTTTGTTTGAATCATAGAATGGATTAACATGATTGTTTAAGTTCCTGTAAACCTTAGCCAGAGTCCGAGAAACGAGACTTCAGTTTTGATTGAATTATAGAATAAATTAACAGGATTGTTTAAGTTCTTGTAACCTTAGCTAAAGTCTGATAAACGAGACTCTAGCTTTCTTTGAATCATAGAATGAATTAACAGGATTGTTTAAGTTCTTGTAAACCTTAGCTAGAGTCTGAGAAACGAGACTCCAACTTTGTTTGAATCATAAAATGAATTAACTGGATTGTTTAAGTTCATATAAACCTTAGTCAGAGTCTGAGAAACGAGACTCCAGCTTTATTTGAATCATAGAATGAATTAACAGGATTGTTTAAGTTTTTGTAAACCTTAGCCAGAGTTCGAGAAATGAGACTCCAACTTTTTTGAATCATAAAATGAATTAACATGATTGTTTAAGTTCCTATAAACCTTATCCAAAATCTAAGAAACGAGACTCCAACTATTTTGAATCATAGAATGAATTAACAGGATTGTTTAAGTTCGTGTAAACCTTAGCCAGGGTCCGAGAAATGAGACTATAGCTTTATTTGAATCATAGAATAAATTAATGGTATTGTTTAAGTTCCTGTAAACCTTAATCAAAGTCCAAGAAACGAGACTCCAACTTGAATAGGATTTTTTAAGTTCCTACAAACCTTAACTTGAGAAGTATAGCTCTAATAAGCTCGAGTCCGATAAATGAGACTCAAATTTTTTCAAACTCTAAAAAAGAATTTTGATAGGATTTAATGAAGTTTTTACATCACTTATCTGGTAATTCAAACTTACCATAATTCAATATTGTGTGATTGTCTTCATTATGCATGTGCATTTCAATTTGAATTATCATCGTCAACGAGAGAAGATCTCTTGGACCTGACATTTGTGGTTATCGATGAGAGTATATTCTCAATGATCTGATAGAATACTTAATGAGCATCACACCATTACACACACATGCACTTTTGATTAGTCAGGAAGAATTTTTCAAAATTCAAGGATCTGACATTATCAGTGAAAGTTCAGGCTTGAGGACCTGACATACCTTTAGTTCGAGGAGAGTTTTACCCTCAAGGATTTGAACGTTCTAATGAATTGCTAAATCAAATTGCAAAATGAACTGTCACTAGCTTTGGCATCCGGATATCGCATTATCTACCAAAATAGATTTGTTATCTAGTTTGCTTCAATCCTCTGCCAAAAAGGGGCATCTGTACTGAAAGCGTCCTCGATCCGTGGGGTGCGCGGATTCTCTTTTGATTTTTGAAGTTTGGGAGTCACACGTAGTTATTACAGTCTTGGAATCAAATATTGACTCTACCAATAGATAAGATAGTAATCTATACAGAGAATAGGTCTAGGGATCGGATTACGGGATTGAAAGATGTTAGGCACCAACCCCGCCCGGCAAACGCTGGTCTCTACTTTTCCCAAATAATACTACATTGCAAAATAGACCTAAAAATAATAAAAAAAATAAAATAAAAAGAATTACCTAATGGATTACGACGGTTCCCTCAGTACTGACAGAGAGTGTTCTTGTATGAGTTTCCTTACTATTCCTCCATCACTGGATCTATTTCTGATCTCTAAGTTGAAGTATCTTTCTTCTATATCTAAGTATTATCTGACCTTTTAAAGGGATTTATGGGTGTTTTTGAAGAGTTTCTAAGGTTTTTTGAGTAAAAATTGGGGTTTGGATGATAGTTAGGGAGTTAGGACTTCAAAATTAGGGTTTAGAGAAGGTTAGGGAGACTTTTTGACCTACATTTTCTAAGGTTTATTTTGACCTGCAAAATTAGGTTGTGAAGGCTCTATATTTATAGATTTTTTTTGGAAGAATAGGATTTGACTATGTCTCCTTTTAGATAAGGTGAATTATTTGACTTAAATCTTATTTGATTGACTAGATTCTTTACATTAGGATTTTAATTAGGGTTTTGACTAAGTCTTATTTGATTGACTAGGTTTCTTTAGATTAGGATTTTAATTTTTACGTACAATGAAAGAATATATTTTTTATTTTTGGAGAACCACCCTTAATTATATTTTAATTCTTTTAGACCCCTAGATGGAATGGTCTTTTAATAAATATTAAGGGGGTTCCACTTAAATAAGTGGGTAACCATCAACAATTTTACCTAAGGACCTGATTAATTAATTTTCTTGGTTCAGATTTTTAAATTAATTTTATTAAGGTTTCATTTTACGTTAATTAATGTTTTATTTATTAATTTCAAAATTTAAAATTTTTTAAAATTGAAAAATTATCATTTTACCCCTGAAGAGAACATTTGCATTTCAAGTTGTTTTCGATGTTTCGAGATGTTTTGTAATCGATTTTTCATAAGGAATTCAATGGGATTATGGGTTTGTGCCATTTATGAGGGGCATTTTCATAATTTTGCCAAATTTGATGAAAATTGGCGAGATGATTTATTTGGTTTCACTCTGTTATTTTATATGTTTTAAAGGGTTTTCGTAAGTATAAGGGGGGCTCTAAGGATGTTTTAATGTTAGGGGTATTTTAGTAATTTGATTATTTTTTAGTGATTTTCGTTGTAAAGCTTCTTTTTGTCTGCAAAATGATGATTTCTATATTTTTGGGGTTATATTTTCCTAGTGTAGTGTGGTTTCTACAGTTTTGTTAGTTTAAGATATCTTATCTGAATTTCTGAAACATATCTAGTAACAAATAAAGTATTGAAATAATCATCCATCATTGGGAATCGTCGCGATCGGGTTGACGAGTTAATTAATCAGGTGAGTGCAAAAATGAGGTGTCTATAGATGCCTCTCTTTGATAGAGGGTTGAAGCAAACTAGATAGCAAATCTATTTTGGAAAAGAATTTTGATAGGATTTAATGAAGTTTCCACATCACTTATCTCTCGTTATTCAAACTTACCATAATATTGTGTGATTGTCTTCTTTGCGTATGTGCATTTCAATTTGAATCATCATTGTTAGTAAGAGAAGATCCCTAGGACCTGACATTCTTTTTTAATTGAGGAGTGTTTATTCTCAATGATCCGATAGAATACTCAGTAAGCATCACACCATTGCACACACGTGCACCTTTGCATTAGTCAAGGAGAATTTTTCAAAATTAAACGATCTAACATTGTCAATAAGAGCTTACGCTTGAGGACCTAATAATTTTTTTAGTTCGGGGAGAGTTTTACCCTCAAGGATTCGAACGCCTCGACGAATTACTAAATCAAACTGTAAAATGAACTGTCACTAGCTTTGGCATTCAGATATCGCTCATCAAGTAAAACAAAAAACTTTAATCCTTGAGGACAACCATACATTCAGATCTCATCATTCACATACATTCTGATATCATCATTCACATACATTCATCATTCACAAGGTCCCATTCAATAAACAACTCGGGAACACTCACGATAAGTTCGACTCGTGACCTACAAGGGCGGTTTCTAGACTCTAAACTTACTACGTGCAATGCAATCTTATTTGGCCACCCTTGCCCAAGTATACCTATATACCTCTCGAACGTACTCAATCAGACGGTACGTGGTGACTTGGTATGATATACCGTATAGGTGATAATTTAAAACTTCAAGTCACTTCTCTGAAGCCAAAAACAGCCAGTTTAATCCCCAGATCATAGGTATCGCGCGATGCTTGAGAAAAGACACTCTTAAATCACCTCTTTTCTGGAATAGACGTAGTCTATCCTCCTAGTACAGTAGTACATCGGAGTAGGATCTCGTTTAGGCACTGATTTTGACCAAGAAATGCAATTGATATACTAATATTATCTTTGATATACCTATAGGTACGAGTCAAGAGTTGTAACTTTCATAAATAGTTTGGCATCCCATGAGGGAACCGACCACAACTGGTACTACGTTGGCAATGGGACATGTGATTGTGCGGCTTACAATAGATCAAAGGCTGAGGTCCCTCCAGCCTGGGTGGATCGATATACCTTTCAGAGTCACCTGATCGGACGGTACTGATGCCCCAGTTTGATATACCCTAAGGTACGTGACTGGAGTTATGATTTTCATGAATAACACCGCATCTCCGAAGAGACCGGGCCATGCACTAGTGCCACGTTGTCTATATGGGACGTGCAAGTGTGCAAAACAGTAAACGTGTATGTGGTGTATGCAAAATAGGGTGGGGTGTGCCCGGGGCCTTTTCAAATAACTGGGCTCATGGGCCTGATCAAATCAATTAAAATATGGACATCACATAAAATCTATAGCATCGAGATCCACATCTAGACATGCACATCAAAGTGTATGACAATCAGGATCATGGCATATCTAATAGCAATTAATCTATGAAGTGAAACAAAGAGCAATGATGATCAATCAATTAGAATATCATGGAAATAATATCAATCATTGATCAAACATTGAGATAGGCACAAAATTTTTCCTTATGGTCCAATTGGGGATCACTTTAAGTGACTTAAAATAATTTGAGATTTTAATGAATATTGAATCGAGGATAGGATGATAATCGTTGAGACAAGGGGTGATGATTTTTCCTTTTTTTTTTTAATTTAAAAAAATAAAGAAAAACTGAATTTAGTTTTTAAAAAAAAATGTTATCTTTTTTTAAGAGAATAACCGAATATTTTTTAAAATAAAAAATTTTGAATCAAAGAAATTTTTTTTTAAAATGTTTTTTTATTTTAATTTTTTTTAAAATCTTTTTTTAACACTTTTTTTTATTTTTTAAAAAATGTTTTTTTAAACATTTTTTTTTATTTTTTAAAACGTTTAAAAAAAAATTTTAATTTAAAAAAAAATATTTTAATTTTTAATTTTTTTTTAATTTTTAATTTTTTTAAAATGTTTTTTTTTAACGTCTTGTTTTTATTTTCTTTTTTTAAATGTTTTTTTAACTTATTTTTTAAATGTTTTTTTTAAACGATATTTTTTTAATTTTTTTAAAAAAATTTACTATCAAAGATCAATGAATGTATCCTAAAAAAAAATTCAATAAAAAAAACTAAAAAATAAAAATAAAAATAAACAAATAAAATTTTTTTTTATTTAAAAGAAAATCTTTATGATCCAAGAACCTCCATTCCATTTTACCTCATTATTTTCCTTTAAATCATTCGATTATTTGGGAGTCTCCCAAGTTAACATTTAATTGGGACCACAAAAAGCATCCAAGAATATGCTTTTCAAAATTTTATAGCTAATTTCAGCATCATCCCATCCTCAATTCATATGTCAATTTGAATATTTCATTGTTTAGGGTCATCCCAAATGACCCTAGATTAAACCATAAATAAAAAATTATATGCCAAATCAAAGTATCCAAAATCGAACAAAAGGATACCAATAAAGGATAATACAAACCCAAAAAATAATCCAAATAAAAATGGGTAAACACCCGTTTTTCCATATCATCATCCTCTCAATATCCTGTATTATTTAGGGTTATCCCAAACGACCCTAAATTGAATCATAGCAAATAATATTCCATAATAATATGTTAAAAATGATGTCGAGAGAATATAATACAATCCAAAAAATAAACGAATCAAATAAACTAAAAATAAGTAAAATAAACATAAACAAAACTAGGTCTAAATGGCAATGTTCCCATACTTGGGGCTTTTCAAGTTTGATCCTCAATAATCCTCAGCAGATTTGCTACTGAAAGCGCCCTCGATCTGTGGGGTGCGCGGATCCGCATTTGATTTTTGAGGTTTGGGAGTCGCAACCTAGTTATTATGGTTTAGGAACCGAACATTGACTCTAAAAGGTAAATAACACTAATCTACGAAAGAAAATACGGGCCCGGGGATCACGTTACGGGGTTGGAAGGTGTTAGGCACCGACCCCGCCCGGCAAACGCCACCGGTCTCTATTAATTCCCAAAAACGATTACATTGCACAGTAGACTAAAAAAAATAACAAATAATAATAAAAAATAAAAAGATAAATGAACACCACGTTTATCTCAACACTAGGGCACGCCTTTTACACTCATCTGATGGGACACAGTAAAGGCACCTTCTCAAATCTAGTACAAGTAGTAAATCAGGTCAAGGATGAGATCAGAATTGGTTTGATATTTGACTTCACAAGCCTAGGGGCAGTAGCATGGATACCTCTACAGAGAAAACTAATGCCTATAGGAAAGAAGAGAAAAGAAACACAGGTTAACAACGTATAGCTGAACCGACCACTCTTCATCCCCGCACCAGCACCAAAATCGCAAGTTCCGTTAACTTCATGGGCTCCAACGCCTCCACCAACCTGGACCCCCATACCTCAGAACCCATTCTAAGCAAATCCTCCACCAGTTGCACAACAGGCACCACAATATGAGCAAAACCAATAGGCACATCCCAACAGAGTAAACAGGGTATTCACCAGGTTGTCCATGGCATTGTCAGAGTTAGTCCCAATCTTGTTCAGAGGAAAATATCTTACCAAATGACCACAAAATTTAGAAGCTGGGAAAGGACCAAGGTACAATCCTAACTTGTTTTGTGAATTCCATATGGGTGCTCCCAAGGCCATCTACAGATCAATGTTGACAACTCAAACATCAGGTACAAAACCTAATAGAAAAAGAAGGCTCTCATACTGGATGGGCTCGCAAGCCCATCTCAATAACAAAACATCAACCAAAACCCCTTATCTACTCACAATGGAGGGGGAAGTGGGCATAGAGTAAATGTCATTCTCAAGGAACTAGATTTTAATCCATCAACTTTGATAGCTCCCATCGGGTTGAAAATCAGGATCCACTTAACAAGAAAACCAGAGACATCGACAGTTAACACCGTCAACCAGTATATGACAAACTCATCTCAAGATTCATGTTTGCCGCTTAGAATAACTGATCTTAGCATCTATCCCACTCATCAAATTCGTAATGCTACCACCCGACCACCTCTCGTCATATCTTATATATCATCAAATCCTCAGAATACGACTCGACCCCCCTTTACATACCCAACATTCCATCCTCACGACCACCACTTGTCAGTCCTTATACTCCATCAACTCCTTAAGTAACTCCACCCACTACCACGACATCCAAATTACAACCACCACACCTTATGCTCAATATAAAACCCGACCCATCCCCGATAACCATATGCTCACCAAAACCATTCCCGTATAGCTCTAACCGACCAGTCCTATGGAGCTACAAGACACCATCACCATATCAATAGGGGTCGAGACAATGAAGAAGGCAATGGTAGCTGACATTGGCCATATGACGAAGGCAATGAGATGTCAGAGAATGCCAGTAAAAGGGGTTAGCATCGTAAAAGAAAAATAAATAACAAAAGAAACAATAGACGAGGAAAAGAAGAAAGCAAAAGGAAAAGACAAGGTGGACGAAAAAGATAACAAGAAGGAGGAAAGGGTGAAAGTATCGGATAAGGAGGTAGCAGACTTCATGAGTGAGCATAATATAATGGACCAACTAAGCAAACAGCTGGCTTAGATCAATATTTTGGGTCTTCTACAGAAATCAGAACGTCAAGAAGTACTGTTAAGAATCTTGGGAAAATCACATGTACCTATGACTACTTCACCAGCACAGCTAGAATAAACGGTTGGTCAGATCATGGCTCCCAATCCCATCATCTTCACAGAGAGCGAATTCGTGCTAGAGGGACGGGGCACGTCGAACCCTTAAATATCATGGTCATGTGCAAGGGCATGTGATTGTTAGGGTATTAATCGATAATAGCTCAGCTTTCAATGTCTGTCCTCTTGAAACATTTCCAAACTCAACGCCGACTGGTCGTATGTCAAGCCCAATAATAAGGTTGTTCGAGATTTCAACAGCTCAAGAAGGGATTCGCTGGGAGAAATAGACCTACCAATCACCATAGGCCCTTATATATTTGAAGTAATGTTCAAAGTCATGGAAATACTGACGACATTCAACTTGTGCTAGGTAGGCCATAGATCCATATTACTGGGGTAATGCCCTCTTCTTTGCACCAAAGTGTCAAGTTTATCATGGGGCAGAGAATATCTATCTTGGCAGAAAATTTGATCCCAACTAGTAGAGCTCCGGACATTCCTTTCATAGACATAAAAATGATACTCAAGGGAAAATCTGATGATTGGTCGAGTCTTGAAGAAAATAGGTTACCGATCCAAACAAAGATTGGGACCGGGAGGAAAAGGGAAAGCCACGCCAATCGAAGCAAAGAAGCACACTCCTTATTTCAGTTTAGGGTTCAAACCTACGAAAAATGATATATCAGATGTGAACAACAAAAAGAAAGATTTTCGACTAGTAAGAAAGTAAAATCGTGAACCAAATATTTGGAATCTGGGCAAGGTTCCTCACATCAGTGTCAACTTTTCGAGATCACAAGTCAAAGCCGACAGCTTATCAGAACGACTGCCAACAAAGTCAGTAAGAAAGCCGAGAAGAGTCACTTTCAAATCCCAGCACGTTCAAGAAGACTTTATTGTTGAGTCCTGACCCTTCCTCGTGGAAGCCATTGACATTCTATTCTATGGAGATTCCAATGAAAGTCTATACAAGGCAACAAAAGAACCTACAAAAATGGAAATCACTGCAAGCAATGAAAATGAATCACCCTTCCCTATTAGCATTGATTGGGCATCAGTCATTGTCCCACCAAGCTTGGGAAGGACTACACCCAACTCTAACAACAACCAGCCAGAGATAATGGTCATCTCCGAACTCCCAAACAAATCACTTTCCCACATCATCCGCCCCATCAAAGAAGGGGAAGTCCTGAACAACTGGGAAGAATTCCCTTTAACCCTTAAGGCTACGGAGACTTCCAAAAAAATGTCATTAAACAAATCTAATTTGCTCGAGGATCATAACGAGCCCTTGTCCATGGGGAAAAACTGTTTTGAGGGCTCCCTATCTTTACTAATGAATTTTCATGATTGTTCTTCTTATTTTAGATATCTGAAAAACAATAAAAAAATAAATATTCATCAAAATAAAAAATAAAAATAAAAAACATCTCAAAAATAAAAAAAAATAAAAAACTTTTCAAAATTACAAAAAATAGAATTTTTCAAAAATCAAAAAAGTGTTTTCAAGGGATTTGTCCCGATCAAATGAGTACTTATATAAAATAGAGTTTGAAAGGGATGAGTATGATTTTGACCTTGAACTCGACTTTAACCTCATAGGAATTGTAGACACCCCAATTTGAACAGGTCCACACTCGAAAGGGACCCAAAAATAGTAGTTTTCCTATGAACTTGGCCAACAGGCCTCAAAGGCCCGAATCATTAAAATGTGGCACTTTTGTCAAAATCGAGGCCACTAAGACCCTCTAAGGGTCTAATGGGCCCACATGAAAAGAGTCGACATGCTCCTGTTTATCCCGCTCCACTACAAAACATCGAAAAATGATATTTTGATTTAATCGAGGCCCCTAAGACCTCCCAACGGTCTAATGGACCCACCAAAGGGATTAGACCTGTCTTACGCTTTCCCAACCTTCACCGCCCCACCCTTGTATCCAGAAATATCTGATTTCCAATAAAATTCTCCGACGGGCCTAAAAAGTCCGATTTGCCAACACGTGGCATTTTTTATCAAACCGATGATTGCAAAAATCTCAAAAAAATTAGTAAATTAAAAAAAGTGAGACTTGGGATGCCTACCCCTCCTCTACCTTCATCGCTCCATCCTCCAAACCCGCAAATACCTTAAATCCGTTTAAAGCCCATGAACCCCCAATTTTTTAAAAACCAATTTCCCACCTTACCCCCTAACCTAAAATTAATCCCATATCACCTAAACCCTAAAACCTACCCACCTTCAAAAATCCAATCCAAAACAAACCCTACCCAATCCAAAATAACTTACAAACAATCTCCAAAATCCAAGCCCAATACTACAAAGCCCACAAGACATTCTCCATATCCAATTCATTATCGAACCCACAACCCTAACCCATAAACCATCATCTACATCAAATCAATCACCAATTTATCATCAAAAGGTGACACATGTTATCATCCCCTTTCACCTCCCTCATCTAATCACTTACCCCCATCAATTTTATCTCACAATTCATTTAACCTATCACTTCTTCCCAAAATCACTTCAAATCATACCCTACCCTAACCTAACCTATCATCATTCTCTAATACAATCAACAACCCACACCTCAACCCATCACCACCCATACCCTAACCTATTACCCTTCTCTAACACCATCAACCACTCACATCACAACCCATATCTCCTACATCCTAACCCATCACTTTTCCTTAAAACATTCCAACAAAATCACCTCAATCCATACCTCCCATCATCATCACCAAACTAATCCATACCCTTCTCTTTAATTAAACAACCACCATCACCAATCAACCAATCTTATCACCTCCCCGTTGCCACATGTCATCATCCCCTCAATTCTTCCAAAATCCAATCACCTAACCCCTTACACAACCTATTCTCCTAAATCTAAACACCTCACCTCTTCAACCAACCTAATACTTATTCTCCAAACAACTCCCTTACACCCCAATTCCCCCATCAACCAGCACTCATCTCCCCCCACCAAACACTCTACCCAAATGAATTTGGGTAAGATTCAAACCATTTGGGTTAAAATACAATTCATTTTCATTCATTACACAATTACCTTTCCTTTAACTCCAAATTTCATATCCTCCATCCCTAAAACCAATGCCATTATCCATTTTTCCAACCCTTCACCCTATTATACCCTTCAAATCATCCTCAAACATTTATAAATACCCCCTCCTTCCCTTTTCAAAAGGGTTACCAATTCTCACCAAAAAAAATCTTACCAAGTCTTACCAATTTCTCCCCTATCCAATTCTCTTTCCCAAAAATGGTTACCAATTCTCACCCAAAAAAATCTTACCAATTCCCATCAAGTCTCACTAAAAAAATTGATTCTCTAATCATCTCTTCTCTATTTTCACATCAATCTTCTAAAAAGAAAAATACACTCTCACATTTTACTAAGGACCTTAGAAGACATTAAAAAAGAAGAAGAAAAGAAAGATTGAAGCTTCAACGTGAGTCAAAGCAAACCTTCCCCCTTCTCCTTCTCTACCCTCTCCATTCCCCTTTTCTACAATCCCCCTCCTCTATTTTATTTTTATTTTAGAATGCCTCTAAGATGTGATGCTCCCCTCTCTTATCTTCGGTAGATTGGATTTCGGTCCGATTGAAAGTATAAGGGTTGTAATCCTTTTTAAAAACAAAATCGATTTTGAACCCCTTTAAACTGTTTTGATGCAATGGTGTTTGAATCTTTTTCAACTCATGAGAATTGATCTATTGCCATGGCCAACAATTTTCAAATATGCTCAAGGCTAATACCTTATAGGATCATCTCCTTCGATGAGATGATCCTTACATACTAGAGCCAAAAATAAATCTCTACTTAGGGTACAAATGCACAACACGTGGCACTTTATTTTTCATATTTTTTAATCGAAACAACCGAGTTGAGTTGAGGTTACCACCACATGGTGGGGAGAAAAGGGTGCCTAACACCTTCCCTTTTCTCCAACCGAGCCACTTATCCCGATCTCGAAATTGATCGGTATTTTATCCATTAAGAGTCACTACGTGTCAAAAAATGTCATTTTTTCCTAAAAATGTACATCGGGTGGTCACACCCACTTATAATATGAATGGTGACGATTCCAATCCTTAGTAGATGTGGTCGTTGTATTCTAAAACCACGTATCTACAGGAACCATGGAAAATTTCGAGGATGAAATGGAATACCCACCTATAGAAATCAAAGACTTGGTAGAACATCCCGAGAAAGGTGTTCAACCAAACATTAAAGATACAGATTCAATCAATCTTGGTATAGAAGAGGACCACGAATCGTCAAGATCAGAACCTTACTGACACAACAACAAAATGAAGAAATGATCAAACTCTTACAAACATATCAAGACATCTTTGCGTGGTCATACAGAGACATGCTTGGGTTAGACACTGATCTTGTCGTCCACAAACTACGAATCGCTCTTGGAAGCAAGCCTATCAAGCAAAACTTGAGGAGACTAGAGCCAGAATAGTCCGTCAAGGTAAAAAATGAGGTCATTAAGTAATTCGAAGCGGGATTCCTTACAGTTTTCACATACCTCGAGTGGTTAGCTAACGTCGTCCCATTACCTAAGAAAGATGGAAAAGTACGCATGTGTGTTGATCACCGAGACTTGAACAAGGCCAATCCTAAGGATGATTTCCTATTACTGCACATCGATACTCTAGTCAATAGTACAACAGGACACGACATGTTCTCGTTCATAGATGAGTTCTCAGGTTATAACCAGATAAAAATGACAGAAGAATACCAGGAAGAGACAACATTTAGGCGTGACTTACCAATGTGCAATGACTGCACTATTCCACGACATGATCTATAAGGAAATGGAGGTTTATGTAGACAATATGATCGTTAAGTCTGGTATAGAAGAAGATCATCTAGTAAATCTCAAGAAGTTGTTCGATAGGCTGAGGAAGTATAGTTTAAGGCTCAACCCGGGAAAATGTGTATTCAGGGCAATATCGGGCAAGCTACTGTGATTCATCGTTAACAGAAGAGGTATCAAGATAGATCCGGCAAAGACTAAATATATCCTCAGAAGAAGGCACCCATTTTAGAGAGAGATGTTCGGGCTTTTCTAGGGAGAGTACAATATATTAGCTGGTTTTGTAGACACCTCAATTTGAACGGGCCCCACTCGAAAGGGTCAGAAAAACAACAATCTTTCAATAAAATTGGCCAACGGGCCTCAAAAGCCCGAATCACTCAAATATGGCATTTTGATCTAACCGAGGCCCTTGAGACCTCCTAGTGGTCTAGTGGGCCCACCAAAAGGACTTGACCTACCCTACACCTCTCCAACCTCCACCGCTGCGCTCCCAAAATAAAAATACTCGATTTTTCGATAAATTCACCAACGGGCTTAAAAAGCCCGATTTGCCAACACGTGGCGTTTTGATCAATCCAATGATCCCCAAAATCCCTAAAAGGATAAATAAATGCAAAATGAGACTGGGGATCCACCTTCCACAATCTTCACTGCTCTGCTCTCAAATCATCCTAAAGTCCACGAACCCTCAATACACACAAAATGCGTTTCTCACCTTAACCCCTAACCTAAATTTAATTCCACATCACCTAAAACATACCCACCCTTGAAAACCTAATCTAAAATGACTCCAACCAATTCCTAAAATCCAAAACTCTTCCTAAAACCCAAGTCCAATACCTCTAAGCCCTTATCCATATCCAACCCTTTAACCCTAACCCACAAACCACTACCCACATCAAACCAATCATCACTTTTTCATAAAAAATGACACATATCATCATCTCATCTCACCTCCCTCATCAAACCACCAACTCCCATCTCCTTCTCTAAAAAATTAACTACCTTATTACTTTTTCTCTAAAAAAATCACATCAACCCACACCCCCTAACCAACCATCATCACTCCCTAGTAACCAATCATCACCTTCCCCTATTCTACCCTTATCATTACCTACAAACCTATCTCTACAATTTAAACTATACCCTCCTCTCAAATCAAATACTCATTATCTTCCATCAATTAAATTTAAACCCCTAATCAAATGGTTTGCATCTTACCAAACACTCCACCCAAATGATTTGGGTAAGATGCAAACCATTTGAATCAAAACACAACCAATTTACCTCCATTACATAATTACCCCTCTTCCAACTCTTAATTTCATACCCCCCCACCCTCAAAACTCATGTCATTCTCTACTCTCCCAACATTTCATCCTATCTTACCCCTAAAAATAACTCTTAAACTCTATAAAATCCCCTTCCTTTTCAACTCTCACTACCTAATGAAAATTTAAGAAAAATACTCTTTAAAAGAAAACTCTCTACTTACCTCACTACTCTCAACTCTCAAACTCCCAACTCCATTACCTTCAACTCTCAACTTTCAACTTCTTCTCAAACAAATCCAAAAAGGTCAAAGGAATTCATCAAGAAAAATCAAAGAAAGTCAACAAAGGAACAAGGTGGGGTTGGACAAAAGAACACCCCCCTCCAACTCCCCTCTTTTACTCATCCCTTTCTATACACCTTCACACATACCACTATGGTTTGAACCATCAAAGGGCCCATTTTTCAATAAGGGTACATGGGTCATATTTTCCTAGCTTAGCATGGTTTCTAAAGTTTTGCTTACTTGAATTACCTCATCCGAATTTCTTAAACATATTTAGTAACAAATAAAAAACATTAGAATATTCATACAGCATTGGAAACCGTTGTAATCGAGTTGACGAGTTGATTAATCAGGCAAGTGCGAAAATGAGGTATTTACAAATACCCCACTTTGGTAGAGAGTTGAAGTAAACTAGATAGCAAATCTACTTTGGTAAATAGTACGATATCTGAATGTCAAAGTTAGTTACAGTTCATTTCGCAGCTTGATTTAGCAATTCATCAGGGCGTTCGAATATTTGAAGGCAAAACTTTTCCCGAACTAAAAGTTGTTAAGTCCTCGAGCACAAGCTCTCACTAACGGCATCAGATCCGTGAATTTTAGAAAATTCTCATTGACTAATACAAATGTCATGAATGTGCACATGTGCGCTATAATGATGATTTTGAAAAAGTGCACCTCCATTTTGCGTACTTATGAAAAAAATTGAGTAAGATGGCTAAGCAAAATATAAAATCTAGGTAAAAACTGAGAAAAAATTTGAGTTTAAATAAAACAAAACTCAAGAAAAATTTGAATGAGGTTTGAGAAAAATCTAAGCAAAAGTTGAATGTCTTTGAAAGCACCCTCGATCCGCGGGGTGCACGAATCCGCTTTTGACCATTGAGGTTTAGGAGTCGCCACCTAGTTATTACGGTCTAGGAACCGAATACTGACTCTAAACGGATAAAGAAACTAATCTACTAAAGAAAAACTGAATCCGGGGATCACATTACGGGGTTGGAAGGTGTTAGGCACTAACCCCGCCTGGCCAATGCCGGTCTCTACTTATCCCAAATAAGACTACATTGCTAATAAAAACCTAGATAGAAAAAAAAATAAAAAAAGATTTTACCTTTGAACGAAACGGTTCTATTGCCTCAGATTTGATAAAACTGCTCCTTGTACCGTACTCCTTACTTCGTTCTGTCTCCGGATTTGATTTCGGATCTCCGAGGCAAGGTATCTCTTCCTTAGATCTGGATTCTTCGAATTTTGTTATCGATTTTGGAGTGTTTTTAAAGGGCTTCTAGGTGTTTTTCAGGCTAAAATCGAAGTATGGGTGTTAGGTAAGGAGTTGGGGCTTCAAAATTAGGGTTTGTGAGAGGATAGGGAAACCTTTTGACCTACTTCTCTTAGAATTTTTGATTTGATCCGAAAATAGGGTGTAGAGGCTCCTATTTATAAAGTTTTTTAGAAGAATTAGGGTTTCTTTTAGGGTTTTAATTAGGATTTTGACTTTAGTCTTATGAGATGGACTTAGTCTTCAGGGTTTTAATTTAGGATTTTGACTTTAGTCTTATGAGATTGACTTGATTAGTTTAGATTAGGATTTTGACTTTAGTCTTATGAGATTGACTTGATTAGTTTAGATTAGGATTTTGACTTTAGTCTTATGAGATTGACTTGATTAGTTTAGATTAGGGTTTTTACTTTAGTCTTATGAGATTGACTTGATTAGTTTAGATTAGGGTTTTGACTTTAGTCTTATGAGATTGACTTTAATACTTTGACTTTAGTCTTTCTTGGTTGACTTTTAATATTTTGACTTTAGCCTTACTTGATTGACTTTAGTCTTACTTGATTGACTTTAATTTTTGGAGAATCCTTTTTTATTATATCTTTAATTCTTTGGACCCCCAGATGAAGGGGTCCCTGAATAAATATCTTGGCAACTATCAACAATTTTGCCTAAAAGCCTAATTGATCGATTTTTTGGTTCAAAATTTTAAATTAATTTTATTAATATTTCACTTTACATTATTTAATCTTTTATTTATTAATTTCAAAATTTTTAATTATTAAAATTGTAAAATTACCGTTTTACCCACGGAGAGGATTTTTACGTTTTAAGTCGTTTTTCAATGTTCCAGGATGTTTTGGAATCAGTTTTTTATAAGAAATTCATGGGAATGTTGGTTTTTATCATTTATGAAGTTTTTTGTATGAAATGGTCGTGAACTTTATGAGGGGCATTTTCGTAATTTTGTGAAAATTGGCGAAATGATTTATTTGATTTCGATTTGTTATTTTATGTGTTTGAATGAGTTTTTCTAATTGAAACGTAGGCTCTAGGGTTGTTTTGATGTTAGGGGTATTTTGGTAATTTGATCATTTTTAGTGATTTTTATCGTGAAACTTCTTTTTGGTCTGCAAGATGATGATTTATATGTTTCTGGGGTCGTATTTTCCTAGCGTAGCGTGGTTTCTAAAGTTTTGTCAGTTCGAGATACCTTATCCAGATTTCTAAAACATATCTGGTAACAAAATAAAGCATTGGAATAAACATCCATCATTGGGAACCGTTGCGATCGGGTTGACGAGGTGATTAATCAGGCGAGTGCAAAAATGGGGTGTCTACAGTCTTACTCTACCTATCATATGTAAAAGAGTAATGAACTTATTTTCTAGGAATCCTATTCCTATACTTGGGGTGAAAGAGTAATGAACTTATTTTCTAGGATTCTTACTCTACCTATTCGAGTGAAAAAGTAATGAACTTATTTTCTAGGAGTCCTACTCTACCTGTTCCGAGTGGAAGAGTAGTGAATTTTTTCTATAAGTCCTACTCTACCTACTCGGGGTGAAAAAGTAATGAACTTTTTTGTGGGAATCCTACTTTGCCACTCGAGGTGAAAAAGTAATGAACTATTTTGAGGAGTCCTACTTTACCTACTCGTTATAAAAGAGTAATGAACTATTTTTTGTAGGGGAGTTCTACTCTACCTATTCGGGGTGAAAAAGTAATGAATTATTTTGAGGAGTCCTACTCTACCTAGTTGGGGTGAAAGAGTAATGAACTATTTTCAGGAGTCCTACTCTACCTACTTGGGGTGAAAGACTAATAAACTATTTTTCTAGGAGTCTTATTCTACCTGCTCAGGGTGAAAAAGTAATGAACTATTTTTCTGGGAGTTCTATTCTACCTACTCAGGGTAAAAGATTAATGAACTTTTTTTTTTTGGAAAACAAATGGGGGATTAACACCACATTTGATTTTTTTCTTAAATAAAGAGTAGCATTTTATAAAGGTCCAGTCAACATTTTAATTTTCTTTGAACCTCAGGAGTTTTCAAAATTGTTATCAAGAGGGTAACCTTTAATTCAAAGTTAACCTTATCTTTTAGGATTGAAATTGATCAGGCCTCAGAAAAAAATGCTCCTAGTTTGACAAGGAGCATTGCACTAGAAATAATTGCATATAGTTTGAAAACGAAATCCCCTAGTGTAAAGGAGGAAACTGTATTTTTTAGAAAAAAAAGTGCCCTTATTATAAAAGTTTGAAATCTTTGGTTACCGCAAGCACAATAAAGGTTTAACTTTTAACTTTGACTTTTTATATTAAATATTTTAAGTCCGACTCAAAGAAATTAGAACAAAATATTTCTTTCTAAAATTCATCATAGAATCTGTTCTTTCTCCCAATCAGTTCTCTTACAAACATGAAGCTCTTCAAATCAATCATAAGTGAGATACTTGTATCCATTAAGTCTATATTTGGTTCAAACTAGGTATTAATTGTATGATGATTGATTATTTGCCCCGAAGTCGATGAAGCTTGGCCCTTAGAAGTTTTAATGTTTTGCTTGGACTACCTTTTAGATTCTCAACTTGATTGAGATTTTCCCTTGATTGCTCTAGTTTTTGTCAAGATTACCTTTTCAGGTTTTCAATCTAGCGAGCATGCTCTAACTTTTGCCTAGATCGCCCTTTAGGTTTTCGATCTAGCGAGCTTACAATTTTTTCTTCTTTGCTTTGATTGTTGTCAAGGCTGTCCTTTCAGATTTTCAACTTTACGAGATTGCCTTAATTTTTGCCTAAGTCGTCATTTCGGATTTTCAACCTAGCATATTTTTTTTTCTCTAATTGTTGCCAATGTTTTTTTTTTAGATTTTCAACCTTACAAGCTTAATTTAATTTTTGCCTAAGTCATTATTTCGAGTTTTCAACCTAGCAGATTTTTTCTTTGCTCTAATTGTTGTCCAGGCCATCTTTTCGAATTTTCAACCATGCGAACTTACCTTAATTTTTGCCTAAGTCACTCTTTCGGGTTTTCAACCTAGCAAACCCCATTTTTTTTTCTTCCCTTTTGAACTTCTGGAGTTACTATCTGATCATGCTTTGTTACCTTCCTTGACTTTTTTGCACGGTACTTAAGAGGACTTTCATGGATAAGCTTAGGACTGGATATAAAAAGAAAGGACCCGAATGCCCTTGTATGGCATTTTTTTAAAAAAAATTCTTTTTCTTTGAATTTCCTTCCCCATTTTGACAATATCTCTTTTTGGAATTTTTCTTTATGGGGGAATATATATTTTTTGAATTTTCTTCCTCATTTTGGCAATATCTCTTTTTGGATTTTTTTCTTTGTGGAGGAATATATATTTTTTTATTTTCTCATGGTAGGGCTTGAAGTAACTTCTCAGGTTACCTACGTACCCTAGAATTTTGGGATTAGACTAAAAACTTAGTTCAAAATTTTCCCTCCCCTAGGTTGGGTGATCAGGCTGAGAAAAAAAATGACATTTATTTATTTATTTATTTTGAAAAAGGCTGCAAAGAGCTTAGAAAGGAAATGTTGAATTAGGTAGCAGAAAAATTATTCAACCAAAGATGGTCTCCTTAAATGTAGTTCCGCTTGATCTGGTCAAGGTTTGTGGATTCTAGTAGTTAAATTCCACCATGATCTTAAAGTCTGACGGTTTTTCCAGACAATATTTTCTTAATGAATGAATCTCTCCAATTGAGTTCAGACTTCCTCCTATAGTCGAGGAGTGCTCAATTTTCTTTGAAGTCTGATGATTTTTCAAGGTAGTGTTTCCTTGTTGATGAATAAATCTTTTCAATTAGGTTCAGACTTCCTCCTTTGGTCTAGGAGGGGTGCTCAATTTTCTTTGAAATCTGATGGTTAAATCCTTGACTTGTAAGTGGCGAACTTTGACCTTCTTATCAAATCTGCAAGTGACTCTTCCTTGATAAGTTTGCATATGATGCAGAACTCTAAGTTGTTTTTCTTCAATCAAGTTTAGTTCATCATACCCATGGTAGACTTAGTCTTTTTCTAACAATTGACTTTCATCAAGACCTTGAAATACAGGATTTCCATATCATACACTATAGAGTAGGGAATAGTTCTAATGGAAGATTGTATTGAAGTACGATATGCCCATAATGTGAATGGTAGCTTCTCTGACCAATCTTGGTGCAATTGACACATTTTCACGATGATTATTTTGAAACTCTTATTAACTGCTTCAATCACTCCATTAGTTTGGGGACAATAGGGAGATGATTTGTAATGCCAGATCTTGAACTTTGAATATAGAGTAATAACTTCGGCCTTGAAGTGTGGCCCATTATCAGATATCAATTCCGCTTCAATCGTTCTATTAATCTTAGGATGGTAGAAAGATGATTTGTGATGCTAGATCTTGAGCTTTGAATACAGAGTGATAACCTTGGCTTTGAAATGTGACCCATTATAAGAAATAAATTCCAAAGGTACCCTGTATCGACTTATGATATTTGTTTGTATGAACTTTGCAACTTAAGATGCAGTGAGGACAACATTTATATGTGTTGTAACATCTTCTTAGATCTTATTGATAATTTCATTTTATCAGGCAAGTATCTATTCCGTGTCGAACAACAACTAAGATTGCACCTAACATATCTTCATCAGACCACGCAAACAAGTCTTTTAAAATTTCTGAGTGAATTCATTATCCCTTCGTGTTCCTCTAGGGATAAGATGGTTTCCAACTGAATTTTTTGGAAATTATTTTCTCTCGAGGTCAATGACCTTTGCTTCCTCGATTAGAGGATGAGCACGACATTTATCTTCTTATTCAAGAGGGGGTTCCTTGTTAGAGGAATCACTCATTAAAGCAAAATTTCTAGCTAATATTTTAATACGCTCGAGGTATTCAAAATTTTCCTTTATCCAATCAAATTCAAATAGGGCGACAGATACCTCTATAAACTCGACAAACTAACTCAACTCAATAAAAAAGAGTAGACTCGATCTAAAGAAAACATGCATTGATGAATTGATAAAAAAAATTGGACTCAGGACTAACCCAAATGACTCATGAAAACTCAAGACAAGTATTCACAACAAGTTTGATTACGAACTGTGGACTCGGGATATTGCTTACAACCGGCAAGACTAAGGCACTGTGATTTTTAGGGAACAACTGTGTAATTTTGAGAGATTTTGGGGTCATTTCTGATTGTTGACTTGGTGCTAACATTATATTCTAACCGACCTGACTTACGATCCTAGTTAGGCGGCAGACGATTGAGCTTAGGCACAATGATAACTCTGAAATCTAATCGAAGGTGAATTTAATCAATTTCAATGTTACCCCCTTGATAACATTTTAATGAATCCTGAGATTTTATTGAATTCTGTGCATCAATCCATTAAACAATTCATTCATGCAATGATTATTTCAAAAAGAAAAATAATTTTATTGAATTATTGAAAATCATTGACAAATAATATTTTTATTTAATAACAACTTTCAACAAATCTAATTTAAACTATTTTTTCCTTTTAGAAAAACATACTTCAGTAATTTTCCAAGGTCCATGCAAAAAATAGATCTTTTGTAAAAATTATTTTCTTCATTTTCTTTTCCTTTGAAAACATATTTTTCTTCTTTTGAAATGGGTTAGGACCCGGATTAGAAAAATGTTTGAATACCATTTTGATTGGAATGGTCCGGCCTATCGTGATTGTTGGATCAAGATGGACTAAATCATTATGAATCATTGTCACAATTAAAATGGATTCTTTATTAAGTTGGTGAACCTAGTGATATAATAGCTTTAAATTAGATTAAACAAAAGTTTTGTCATCTTCAGGACAAAACTGTAACTTCCTGATTTCAATATTTGAAAAAGTTCCTTTTCAAAAAGGCAACCTGGGAACACTCACAATAAGTTCGAGTCATGACCTATAGGGAGGTTCCTAGACTCTAGGTTTACTATGTACAATGCAATTTATCTGGCCACCCTTGTTCAAGTACATCTATATACTTCTCGAGCGTACTCAATCAGATGGTACATGGTGACTTGGTTTTATATACCGTATAAGTATTCAAAGTGATAATCTGATACTCCAACCCAAATCTCTAAAGTGGAAAGTAGTCAGTTTAATACCTAGTTTAGAAGTGACGCACGATACTGAGCAAAAGTACTCTTAAGTCACCTCTCGTCTATAATAGACGTCATCTACCCCCTTAGTACACGAGGTACAGTGGGGCAGGATTTCGCTTAGACATTGATTTTGACCAAGAAGTGCAATTGGTGCAACTTAGATTAGCTTTGATATACCATATTGGTACGAGTCTAGGGTTGTAGCTTTCATAAATGGTTTACTATCCCACAAGGGCACCGACCACGTAATAGTACTACATTGGCAATAGGGACATGTGACTTTGCTACTTACAATAGGATAAAAGCTTAGGTCGCTCCAACATGAGTGCATTGATATACCTTTCAGAGTCACCTGATCAAACGGTACTGATGCCCTAATTTTATATACCATAAAGATACATGACTGGAGTTGTGATTTTCATGAATGACGTCACGTCTCACGAGGAGACAGGACCACGCACTAGTGCCACATTGGTTAGAAGAGACATGCAAGCGTGTAATGCTACAATATAAACATGCTAGTAGTATATGCAAAGTAAGGTGGGGTGTGCCCGGGTGTCACGGCCCTATTCTTTCGAAGCGAGGTCGTGCGGCGCAAGGGGGTCAAATCCACTTGCAGGCCTGTAAAATGATCGTACACCACACACACGTAGCTAGCAAATAAGTAAAAGAGGCAACACGAGACAAAGTCCGACGGCAACTTTGTTGATATAATATTGATTACACGGGGTAACGCGTTACAAAAGCAATAGATGCGTTACAAAGCAATAGATGATCCTATGATACGCGAGACTTCCACGGAGCTGGGCTTCAAGGGCTTCAATAACTTGGGTATAGGCCGGGGATTGGGCGAATTTGTTCAATTATACCTTTTAGAAGAACTCTTCCTCCAACAAGAGTGTTTTTGAACTTATATCAGGCCAACAGTGTTTAACTTCTCACACTATTGGGTGTAGGCATCTTGCATCGGCATTGGCAAGATGCCTGAAATACTCCAACGTAGAACTGAATCTCTCCATTGGCCAAACTGATTGACGATGTACACTGTTCGAAAAATCAAGCTGGAACCCAAGTAGTCTGCACGGTCCGTCCCATAACTTTCCGGTGACTCTTGAATCTCTGACGCTGACAACATTCTGAGGTACATCCCAATTCTTGCTGACTCTCTGACGAAGTAACTGAGGGGCTTCTTCTAAAACTTGAATCTTACAGTAACCTGATCTCTGACCTAACTCTGAAAAATACTTGGTTGTCCCAAGTTTATTAAACAAGTCGGTAACTGGCTGGATAGGATACTTGTTCTGGAAGGTGATCTTCTTCGATGCTCGATAATCGATACAACGCTACAAAGACCCAAACTTCTTCTGTTGCTTGCTCAACTCAACTAGTTTAGGAGGATTCATCCTGAAAGGCCTCTCTATAAGAGGTGTGGCAACAGGTAGCAATTCATTCTGATGATCTATCGACCTACGTGGCTGTAGTGTCTTCGAAAGCTCATTCGCTATCACGTCATCAACTTCTGCTAAAACCTGTGTAACTTGTGTGGGAGTTGAACTATGGTCCTGTTCTGTGGATTCAACTCTCAAGGAAGCAATGTACAGTCGCTTACCTTTCTTCAACCCTTTCTTCAACTAAATGGATGAAATTAACTTTCCCTCTTTCTTGCTTGAGAAGACGAGAACAAAACTTGGACATTCAACTAGCATACCCAAGGTGTTGGCAAATGGCATCGGTACAACCCTGTTCTATCGCATGAAATTCATCCCAATGACAACTCTGAACTCATCGAGCGGAACTGCGAGTAAATCAAGCTTACCCTTCCATGTACCTATCTTGACAAACACTGCCTTGGCCGAACCTTGGATAGGAGTGGCTTGGGAGTTTACAACTTTCATTACTGCTTGAACCTTTATCTAATCGAATATTGAGACACTTCGCCTCTACAGGGGTAATGAAGCTGTACGTTGCTCCTGTATCAACCATTGCTTGGGTGGTCTTCCCACCAACTTCAATATCGACAAACATAAGACCCTTCCGTGTCTGGCTATTCTGAGTCTCAGATGTCTGCTTCATTGCATTCAAAAGATGCAAGGCTCCCATGTGAGGAAAATCTTCATGATCTCGTCCACTCGTACTCTAGTTACTAGGGTCACTCTGGAAGGCTAAAAGTACAGTCAGTTTGGCTCGCTATGGGCACTTAATTGTCCTGTGAGGCCAACCACACAAAACACATACTTGCTTGTGACGACGCTTGACTGGCGAGGTACTTCTGCTCTGTGAAGGAAAGGAATTCCGTGAGGATCCCGGACTGGAACTCTTTCTGTGTCCTCCATTCTTGTCATTCGAAGACTTCTTTGTGTACTCAGGTTGCTGGTAGTAACCCTTCGATTGAGGATGTACATACTGTTGGCTCCCTCCCGCGGGAGTATAATCAGTCAACCGCTCGGCTGCTGCAATTGCAGATGCGAGATCTTCCACACGTTACCGTTGGAGTTCTGTCTGAACCCAAGGCTTGAGTCCTTCTTGGAATGAGAACAGCTTGTCTTTCTATGACATGTCACGGATATCAAGCATCAAGGCGGAAAACTGCTTGACGTACTCGTGAACTATACCTATATGTTGGAATTGCCTCAACTTTCTATGGGCAATGAACTCCACGTTCTCTGGTAAGAACTGGTACTTCAATTCTTTCTTGAGGTCCTCCCATGTATCGATGGAACATTGGCCACTTTCCATCTCGGTGTACTTTGTCCGCCACCATAGCTTGGCGTCACCTGCAAAATACATAGAAGCAGTTGTTACTTTTACCTCTTCGGAATCCAGACGAGCTGCACAGAAGTACTGCTCCATGTCGAACAGGAAATTCTCGAGCTCTTTCGTATCGCGTGCACCACTGAAGGTGCGTGGCTCGGGTACTCGCAAGCACGAGGAAGAAGCATTACTACTGGTAGGCTGTTCGTTATCGACGGCGCGCACTAGGAGACCAACTTTCGTAGTGAGTTTCGTAATTTGTTCCTGTAAGGCGACTAGGTTGCCTCGGGTATCTTCCTCGAGGTCTGTCACTCTAGCTCTGAATGTCTCGGATCTTTCCTCCAGCGTGCTCTGGCGATCATCTAATTACGCAATACCATCAACTATACCGGATAACATACTTATTTTTTCCTCTAATACCTCAATATGTTTCTTGTTTGTACGTGGTGCTGGTGTGTTTGGAGCGGGTTGGTCCGCGGTACTAGTAGTTCCTCTTGTCATCGTTCGCGTGAACTAAGGGTATGTTTGATTGCATGGAAAATCACTTTCCATGGAATTTGAAATCCATGGAAAATTAGTTGTGGAAAATAGGTAGGGTTGGAAAATCAAATTCCATTGTTTGATTTCACTTGGATAAAATCATGGAAAAATATGAAAAAAAGAAGAGGAGAAGGAGGAAGAAGATGAGAGGAGGGGGAGAGGAAGAAAAAGATGATGAGGAAGAGGGAGGAGGGAGGATGTGGCGATGAAGGTGGCGGCAGCGACGACGGTGGTGGCGACGGCGATTGCGGCGTCGGCGGTGACGGCGATGGTGGCGATGACGACGATGGCGATGACGGAGGTAAGTGAGGAGAACGTGGTGATAGTAGTGGCGGAGGAGGTGAGGGATGGAGAAGAAGAGAGAGAGAGAAGGTGGTCGGAGACGGAGCCGACGACGACGGCGATGGTGACGACGACGATGACGACGACGACGAGGTTAGTGTAATGGTGGTGGTGGTGGTGGTGGTAGTAGTGGTGGTGGTAGGGAAGAATTGAGGATGAAAAATATGGGTGGATTTCATTTTCCCACCCATATGGGTGGGAAAGTGAAATCCATGATTTAGTGGACTTTTTGAATGGAGTGGAAAATGAATTTCCATTTCCATGTGGAATCAAACACTTGAAAAATGTCATTTTCCATGGAAATTGATTTTCCACCCTATTTTCCATATGCAATTAAACACACCCTAAATGGAATCTCGGGGGAAGAGCTAAGGGGAATACCAACTGTGCTCAAACAACTGTAGCTCTGATACCAACTGTCACGGCCCTATTCTTTCGAAGTGAGGTCGTGTGATGCAAGAAGGTCAAATCTACTTGCAAGCCTGTAAAATGATCATACACCACACACACGTAGCTAGCAAACAAGTAAACGAGGCAACACGAGGCAAAGCCCGGAGGCAATTTTGTTGATATAATATTGATTACACGGGATAACGCGTTACAAAAGCAATAGATGCGTTACACAGCAATAGATGATCCTATGACACACGGGACTTCCACGGAGCTGGGCTTCAAGGGCTTCAACAACGTGGGTGTAGGCCGGGGATTGGGATAGCACTGACACCCTTCCTACAAAGTGTATGCTAAGTCTTTCCCAAGTTTCTAGAAGGAAACATCAAAAGTAGAGGCCGGTCATACTCCCTTATTACGAAAATGCCACTAAGCTAACAAGTGTGCCCTGGCACGGGGCTAACATGTACCCTAAGCTAACAGATATGCCCTGGTACAGGGGTTGACATGGCTTCATAACGAGCCTTACATGATATTACATGGGTGCTCCCGGGTAGCTCCGGGGCAAGCTTACACCTAACTCTAGGTGACAAATGATATGGCTACTACACCGGGGCATTTTTCAAATAAATGGACCCGTAGGCCAGATGAAACCATCAAACCATCAACATATGGATGTCACATAAATCAGATAATACAAAATCCATCACATCAACATTAAGATCAAGTAAACACATCAAAAATATATCTATTGAGATCACAACATATTAGATGGGCAATTAATTAGGGTAGTGCACAAAAAAAACAAAAATGATTGATCAAGATAACACATAACCAATCAATGAAACAGGCACAAAAAACTTTTTTTTTATGGTCCAATCAAAGATCACTTCCGGACAACCCAAAACAAATCGAGATTTCAATAAATATTGAATTGATGATAGAATGAGAGTTGTGGGAACGGGGAGTGATGTCTCTTTTTTTTTTAAACAAATTGATTTTAAAAAATAAAAATAACCCTACAACCCATAAAAAAAAAAAGATTTTATTACCATGCCAACTTATATGCAATCAAGTCAACTTGTGTGCTATAGGTAAAAATTGGTTTGCCAAAAAAAAATTATTTTCTCCGTAACCACATAGGGGGCTGTTAGTAGTCCTTTCTACCTCTTTAATAATGCTAAAGATCTTGTCAAATGCACCCTCAAAGACCCCAATTTTTTGAATTTCCCAAAATTCACGAGTCAAATAACTAAGAAGTAACAAGGCCTCACTTTGGATAACCTCACGATCCATTAGCATATTCATAAGACGAGTTATTCCATGAGTCATGGTAAGAATTGCTTCTTGTAAACTATTTGGGGAATGTGTACAAAGGGCTATCCAAAGTTGAGGTGTATAGTATAAAAAGTCTTCCTCTGCCAACAAACTTCAAAGAAGAGAGATGTTTTCTATTTCTCTTAAAAGTAAATCAGAGTTCATTAAAGTTGGTTGGACTTCATTCTAAGGTTGTCAAGGCACTCACAAGAGTTTCCAAGGTAACTCTAACCATCTCAACATCATCATGTTTTTCTTTCAAGACACCTATAAGCATTGGGAAGCCCATTGCCCCAAATGTTAGCTTGGTAGATCGACTTTTTGCTATAGCAGATAGAAGTCCAGTCATGGCAGCATCCTTATCTTTGGATAGGACACTATTACTTATACGACCAAGCAAACGTTTCACATAGCTATCCTCAGTCGAAGTAGAACACTCATTTATGAAAACAAACCCACCAACACCCTGAGCGATTGCATTGAGATCGATGCAACCGAGCTTGAAATCCATTGGAATCACAGAACCTTCAAAGCTAACTGTAGAAATATATTGGGAAAAAAAATTCTTCAGATCTGATTTCAACTTAAATGTTATAATGGCTGAAATAAATAGAATGCTAGGAACTTTAATAGGTTGCAAAGCAAAGATTTCGAGATTAAACTCCTGAACATGTCGTCTTACAACAGCAATGACCCATGCTTCGATTGAACCTGAATTGCAACAAGAATCACTAAGGCTAAATTTGTGCAGATTGGAGCTCTCGTGTTGAAGTAGAACTTGTTCACAAAATCCACAAACATATCTTTATGAGAATCTGCCCTGATTCTGTCTGTGTAATATTCTTTATCTTCTTCATCAGTGAGATCTCTACCATGGTTCCTCCTCTAAATTGAGATCTTAATGATTAATACTAGATCGAAAGCCTAGATGTGAAATTCAATCTCTTTTTCAGAGAAAACCATCACAAATCGATTGTGAAAAATGTGAAAACTATGAACTATTGTATTCGAACAAATGAAATAGAGAGAGAGGGCGAGAAAGTTGCTTTCTCTTTAATGCTTTCATCACGCACGTAATGAAAAAGAAAAAAAACTTTGACTAACAATACACCACTCACCCTTTAAAAAATTATTTATTTTCTGTTATTGCTAAGAGAACGCCTAAAATTTTGTTTCACTACCCAAAGGACAGACGCACATATCTTAAATAAAAAACAACAAAATTTTAAAATTTTCATGGCTCAACGACCATCATTCCATCCTCAATGAAATCTTGAATTATTTTTAAATATTTAAAATTATTATGGGTTACCAAAAGTGACCCTCGATTGGACCATAGAGAAAAAAATTCAAAAATAAAATACCCAAAAATCAATCATATGATCCACAACCGAGCCAAAAAAACAAAAATAATAAAAATAAATGAAAAATAAATAAATAAAAAATAAACAAAATAAATAAAAAAATTAGGTCGATTTGGCAATGCATCCATATTTGGGACATTTCAAATTGGATTCTCAAAATCTATCTCTAGTGGAGTTGCCACTGAAAGCGCCCTCGATCCGCGAATACAGATCCATTTTTTAATGTTTTGGGAGTCGCCACCTAGTTTTACAGTCTAAGAATCGAAACATGCTTCAAAATCGATAAAAGGTACTAATCTACGAAAGGAAAGAGTCCAAGGATCACATTACGGGATTGTAAAGTGTTAAGCACCAATCCCATCTGGCAAACACCGGTCTTTACTATTCTCAAAAAAATTACATTGCAAAAATAGCCTCAAAAAAATGAAAAAAAAAAAAATTTAAGCACACCTTTGTTGCCTAGGTGATTATGACAGTTGATTCCCTCAGAACTAGTGGAAAGCGTTCCTCGTGTGAGTCTTTCTACTTTTGTCTCCTTCACTAAATCCGCTTCTGATATCTGAGATAAGGTATTCTCCTTTTAAATCTAAATATTTTTTAGTTTTTCTAAGTGTTTTTTAAGGATTTCTGGATGTTTTTTGAGTTAAAATAGGGTTTGGGTGTTAAGTAAGGACTTGGGACTTCACATTTAGGATTTTGGAAAGGCTGGGGAGAGTTTTTACCTTTCTTTCCTAGGATTTTTCTTGACTAGTGAGTTTAGGTTGTGGAGGCTCCTTTTTATAAAGCTTTTTAGAAGAATTAGTGTTTGATTAGATTTCTTCAAGATAAGGTTAAATTGTTTAATTAAGATTTTAATTCTTACGTACAATGAAGATTTTTAAGTTTTTGGAGAACCCCTTAATTATATTTTTAATTCTTTGAGACCCCCGGATGGAGTGTCTTTTACTAAATATTATGTGGGCCACTTAAGTAAGTAAACCACACCATTTAAAATTTGGCTCGTGGGCTTAATTAATTGATTTTATTTGTTCAAAATTTTAAATTTAATTTATTAAGATATCACTTTACATTCATTAATATTTTAATTATTCATTTCAAATTTTTAATTTTTAGGATTGAAAAAATTACCGTTTTACCCTCAAAAAGGGCTTTTGAGTTGAAAGGTTAATTTTCGATGTTTTAAGATGTTTTGAAATCAATTTTTCATAAGGAACTCAATGGGAGTGTTACTTTGTTTCATTTATAAATTTTTCGGTATGAAATGATTGTGAACCCTATGAGGGTGTTTTCGTAATTTTGTCGAATTTGGTGAAAATTGGCAAAATAGTTTATTTGATTTTAATTTATTATTTTATGTGTTCGAAAACGATTTTTCTAATTGTAATGTAGGCTCTAAGGATGTTTTGATGTTAGGGTTATTTTGATAATTTGATCATTTTTTATGATTTTTTTCTCGTAAACCTTCTTTGTCTCAAAATGATGATTTCTGTATTTTGAATCATATTTCCTAGTGTATCATGATTTCTAAAGTTTTACTTGCTTGAAATACTTCATCCGAATTTCTAAAACATATCTAGTAACAAATAAAAATATTAGAATATTCATCTATCATTGGGAACCGTCGCAATCGGGTTGACGAGTTCATTAATCAAACAAGTGCGAAAATGAGGAGTCTACACCCAAGTGTTCTTATGTATAAGAGTGTGATGGTTTTGAAGGAGCATACCCATATTTAAGGAGTTGTTTTCAATAAATCTACTTTTTTTCTTCACCTTGATCCCTAACCCTTTTGCAAGCTCTTTCGTGAACCCATTTTGTAGTGATGGTCTGATCATTGGTCTTGATGTGCTGATCCCCATGAGGTTACGAAAATCTTCATGTGTTGGGTATAACATGATCAATCCAAAATGGAACACGTAATGAATAGGATCCCCAAAAGTAGTTGCGGCTCATAAAAAATTCTTGTCAATATTCAATGCTCTAAAGGAAAACACGCTTTAGAGTTCATATATGCTAAACTTATACTTTTTCACTATCGTGAATTAGTCGAAAGCCCGATCAATGTAGAATCTTGTAAATCTCATCTAGAAAAGAACTACTTTCTATTACATTATGATAAGAGAAGACCAATCCATTTTAATTGATTCTCTTTCATTTGAAAAATCAGTCCTATTATGACAACCTCATGATTCTAGATCCATTAGATTGAACTAGTCGATATGAAATGTTGGGATTGTGTACTCACATAAATTGAATGTATGACAGTTCGATCCAATGGAATCGAATAATTTTTTTGAATTATCTTATCTAAAATTCCTTAAGCCGATTGGTCCAACTAGTTTGTGTGTGATCTTTGAGATCCATTAATCGATTGGGCCAATTGGTGTAGGTGGTATTGTTTGGTATATCTCATCAATTATGTTTCTTGGGTTGAACTGATATTGCGGGTTCAATTTGAACGTTGTGGATCGGTCCACCCACTCACTTTTTAAATAGATTGACAAAATACAACTTGAGAGTACCCATAGTTGATTCGAGTCATGGCTTAATAGCATCGTACCTATGTTTAGGTTTATAAGCTCACTACATGATTGAGGCTAGGTTAGGACAAAATTTATGTCACTTCAACCTAAAACACCGATATACCTCCTAGTATCACCTGGTTGGACAGTACGTGGTATTTTAGTTTAAAATACCCGAAGGTACTGGACTGAAGTTGTAGTGTACACATGTGTTACCTATGTCCCGAGGGACTAGGTTGGCTATGTTTCGGCTACGGGATTATTAAAGGATAGGGAATGATGCAAACTTTAGACATGCATACTTGTTACTAAATGCGAAGGAACAGGATGCGTCCAGAGGCCTTTTTGCGAATTATGAACATATAAGTATGTAAGGCATCATACAAAGTAAACAACAAGGGAAAACAAAATAAAGAAGTAGAAAAGAATAAACAAAAGAAGAAAAAGGAAACTAGCATAGACTAACGGTCTCATTGGGTCAATGTGGGTTGACCTAAATAAAAGTCAACCAAAGATGTCTCAAATCAGGTCAAGTTTGACCCTAAGTTTATCTCCAACGGAGTCTCCACTAAAACCTCCTCGAGAAAAAATCCAGGATTCGATGAATGTGGATTCCTAGTATTTTAGAGTTGCCATCTAGTAGTCTACGAACCATAAAATGACTCCAAATGGAGTACAGATCGGTTTTCAGTAGAAACAATGGGTAAGGGGTCAGACTATAGGCTTCGAAAGGTGTTAGGCACCGAGCCCACCTAATCGAGATGATCGGTCTTTACTATGATCCAAAACTATCCTATGGTCAACGAGAGGAGACTAAAATCAAAGCTAACGTAAATTCATCTAGGGGAACTACGATCAAAGCTAACCTAAAGTCATTTAGGGGAGACTATGGTCAAGGTCAAAGTTAAAGTCAATTTGAAAATTAAATTAAGTAAAAAAAATCCTACCAAGTTAACTCATAAATAAGAAATAAAATAAAACAACTGATGGATAAAAAAGAGAAAATTTTTGTTGTGGTCAGACTTGTTATTAGGTTACCTACGTACCCCTTCAGGATCAAACCACGTAGTTCAGAACATGGGAAAATATCAAAAAATTATTAAAAAACATCTGTAGACATGAAATGTTCGTCATGAACCTCAATGCTACATTGTTTGGAGTCGCCACCATTCTTTTTTGGAAATAGGTGTAAATGGGCACCCAAATTGATTTTTTGAAAACCATTTTTTTCATGGCATTGTAGTGACTCTCATTTGTTGGAAAGGGCAAGGTCTACCTAAGATCTAGGTAAGGAGGTCCGGTTAGAGGATGGGGAAGGTGTTAGGCACCCCATCCTCTCCACCAAAGGTGGTTACCTTGCTTGGTCATTTTATTTTGTAAAAACTTAAGAAAACAAATATTAAAATGCATTAGAATGTATGATAAGAGTGGTGTGTGCATTAAGTGGAATGTTCCCTAAAAAGGGATATTGATTTCAATGTGACATTAGGGACATTTTATTAAAAAAATGACCCATGTAGCCACATTACTTTTATGAATGTGAATGTTGGTTTGAGCTTTTAGAGAGACTCCATGACGGAGTTCTCTTGAGGCTACAACCTTGATGCATAGATGCATAGCTAGAAACTTAGTGTTTCACCCCATCAAGAGGGTAACACATTTCTTCATCATTGCCATGCATAAGTGAGTGTGTGCATTGTGTACAATATAATGCATGAGATTGAGGTGAAAAGGACTTCAACCCCCATCCTTTCGATCGAACCTTAGTCCAATCTATCGGGGATGGGAGAGAGTATGCATTACATCCTAAGGCTTTCTAAAAAGAAAATAAAGTAAAGGGTTAGAAGAAGAAGATGCAAGCTTTGAAATAGATAGATTACATGTTAAACCCCACCTTGTCCCTTCATGAACTTGAACCTTGAAAGTAAACTTAAGAGTTGAGTAAGATGGTTGAGGGTTGAGTTGAAGTTTTGGAAGGTAAGAGAATGAGTAGGAATTTTGGTAGAGTTTTAGGTTGAGAGATGGGGGTTTGAGAGCATGAGTTGATCATAGAAAATGAGGGTATTTATAGAGTTTTTGGAGAACTTTTGGGGATAAAGTGGTCCAACCCTAAAAATAAAGAAAATGGACATGGAATTTAGGTTATTTCTTTTTGGATTTTTCATTTGTATAAGGGTAAAGATGACATTTGTGAAGAAATCCTAAAAGCATTCTTTGATCTTTGATTTTTTGGTAAATAGAGGTGAGAGAACAAAAGTACTTTTGGGAGGGTGAATAAGGGAATGACATGTGTAAAGGTGGAGTGGTAGGTAAAAAGTAGATCTTGGTTCATTTGTAAATAACAAATAAAGGAAGGGTGGAAGTATATTTTTAAAATGGACCAATGGGAAAATAAAAGCACATTTGGGAGGGTAAATATGAGGATGATATGTGTAAAGGTGAAGTAGTAGGTGAAAAGTAGACTTTGGTTCATTTGTAAATAACTCATAAAGCAAGAGTAGAAGTATATTTTTGAAATGTACCAATGGGAGAACTCCATGTATGTACTTGAAGATTCCCACCTTTTGATGGCATAATGGGAAGTCGTCTCACCTTTATGGATTATTACCAAAGACCAAATAACCTTTTTGGTTTGACTAAACTTTTTGAGAATGGCATGTTGAGTTTTCACAAAAGGGAAGTTGACCCTCCAATTAGATGATGCATTGGGTATTGGGGGCTTATGAGGTATCAACATGTGTCATCTTGTGGAGGGGTAAGAGAATGGACTTGGAGTAGTCTTGGTGTTGGGCTTAGGTTTGGGTTAGGATATGGACTTGGGTTTGGGTTAGGACATGGGCTTAGGATAGATTTTGTTTTGGGTTTGGGATATGGACTTGGGTTTGGGTTAGGACATGGGCTTAGGATAGATTTTGTTTTGGGTTTGGGATATGGACTTTATTTATTGACTTGGGTTAGGATATGGGTGATGGATATAGGTTTAAAGTGGATTAGGGACAAGGTATGAGCATGCAATGATATGAGATGCAATAAGAATACATGTATGCACGAATGATGATGCCAAGTGGTAATGCGGGTCCATTGAGAGGCTTAAATCTAACTCGGAATCAGTTCGAGGAAATCTGCATTTTCCTAACGGGTTTGTGCAAATTGGGGTGTCTACAACATCAAATTGATTCAAAAAGTTTAAAATCCGACAAAATAATTTTTTTCCAAAACTTTGAAAGCATGGGACTTTTGAAAAAAATGAGTTGACCCATAAAAATTTTATGCATCGAGTTGATTCGATTAAAAATAAAAATCCAAATAACCTTAGTTGAAACCAAAAAAAAAAAACTTGTTGATTGTTGAGATCCCATAGAGTTGAGAAGCTCAAAGAGTCCTTGTATGGGTCCGAATGCGTGACCATGAGAAATATTCAAGGGTTTGACTAAAAGAAGTGACGAGATAGGGATAAGATGAATCATGAAAAGGAGTCGGTTGAGGGATAGATAAACCAAAGGTTCTATGATTGAATGGTTCTATGTTGGTTTGGTTTCAAAATTAAAAAAGAAAAGAAAATGATGTACTGTTTAGTTTTAAAATAAGAAAAGAAGAGGAGAGTAAGTGTTGATTTGGTTTTGGAATAAGAAAAAAAAGAAAGGAAAGGTGCTAGTCAGTCTTATGGATTGCTAAATCATGAGGTAAGTATGGTGTGATTGCCAACAATCTATGAAAAGGAAGAGTGCACAGAACCAAGAATTGAAAAGAGAAGTATGGTTAAAATCAAAAGTGAAAAGGGGTGCGATAAAGGATAAGAGGTCAAGAAGAGTGGAGTTCTGTGAGTACGGGGCACTGCATGGAGGAGGTCAAGAGGAATTGAATTCTATGAGTATGGAAGCTGCTCTATGGGTGTGAAAAAAATGTGAGGTGGGTATACTTGGGATGTTAATTGCTACTTGGGAGGTGGTTTGAAGAATAGTGAATGGGACTAGTCAAAGAGAGAAGAAGGTAAAAAAGATGAAGAATGGGCTTAGGACGGTGAAGGTGGGTAGGTTAGTATTGTGGTTTGAAGACGTTGCGATAAAAGTTGGCTGGGTTTCGTTAAAAAAACAATGGCAAAACGTTGGATGTTGGGTTTTAATGAAGAAGTTGTAGTCTCACCCATTTCCTTCCTCTTCTTCTTCTTTTTCTTCTCTTCCTTTGTTTTCATTTTTTTTGCTATCGATTATTTCTTGGATTCTTGGGGGGGAGGAGAGGTAATTTATATAGATAAAAAGATAACAAAGTCGAGTCCCATTGGGACTCCCTCTTCTTTACCCTCACGGTTTTCCTCTTAACTAATTGTATATGAGAAGAGATTAAGTCTCATTAGGACTTCCTCTCTTGTCACAATTTTTCTCTTGGATGATCATATATAAGAATGACTTTTTCTTGTTTTAGAACTCTGATGTGGTAGAACCAATGAGGGAGTGATCCCATGCTTTTTTCATACCTCTTAAAGCATTATTTGCCAATTGATTTCGTAGGTTTCACTACAAAATAAACGGTCTTCACCGGCGTTTCCAAATCGCCGCCATACGCTAAGAAAGTGTCGGTATTATATATCAACAGCAGTTAGCTTTTAGCGGCGGTTATAGAACCGCCAGCAATAATATGTTTTTTCCAGCGATTTTAGGACCAAATTACCGGCGATTATAAAATACCGATACAACTTTTTTGTACACGTGTGTTTTCTATTACTGGCGGTTATGAACAGCCGGCAATACATAATATAAACGACGCTTCTTATGAACCGCCACTGAAATAATGTATTAGAGGCACTTGAAGAACTACCGGTAATATACTATATTAACGGCATTTTCTGGAACCGCTGTTAAATAATGTATTAGAGGCGCTTAAGAAACTGTCGGTAATATATGATAGTAACGGCATTTTTTGGGTTGGTAAATTATGAATTAGGGGGCGCTTTAATGAACCGTCAATAATACATAATATTAACGGCATTTCGTTGAACTCGCTGGTAAAAAGCATGCATTAGAGGCGGTTTATAAACCGCTGGTAATAAAAATAATTCAAAAAAAAATTCCCTATATAAAATTACAATTTGTACATACAAATGAGTGAGAATTAACAAATCGATCTAAGATCCATTAAAGGGATGTGTTCCCAGCATTCAATACTACATACCAAAAAGAGCTAAATATACATTGTAAGATCATGGTGTATCTGCATTCCTTACTAATACATATATAATTCTCTATGAAGTATGATCATGTTTGAAAAAAATAAAAAATGAAGAAACAAGTTATCATCTAAAATTATTCAATTTCATTATGGAAACTACATACCTGCTGCAATATCTTGCTCCATTCACCCATCCAAACAATCAATAAACAAGAAATGCCCTGTTAAGAAATGGATATGGGGATCCAAAAATAGTTATAATCAGTTTTGATTATGACCAATACAAGAACTTGTAACCAATAGAACAAGCCCAAATTAGTTAAGCCTCTGATTCTGAATCAATCCACCAGTAGCTAATTCCCTCTTACCTAATCTCAGAAGCATCTCAATTGTACTTTGTATAATTTAACCAACTAATGTAAATGCCTGAGTAGTTAATGCTATCACATAAATTAATTGAGAACTCATTCATACTTGTAGGAAAAAATGGATGGATATCCAATAATGGAGGAAAAAAGTAAACTTGGTACAGATGTGTGCTCCCAATTTTTGCTGCTTGAGCTTTTAGTCAATATTAGGAAATGTACTCAAATGAGTGGGTATTATATATAAGTAGCAATTGCATAAACCAAAAACTTTTTTATGTTACCATCCATTTTAACAAATAAAGATAAAGGTATGTTCATTTATATCCCCTAATCACCTATTTCAATATGATTAACATGGTCCAAGAGACTTGTCTGTCAATAAGATCTCCAAAAAACTGTTAAGACTGATTTATCATCAAGAAAAAAAATATTAATAATACTTAAGTATGGTGATGATATGATGATGATGATGATGATATAATTCAATATTAATAATACTTTGTGTCGGATTTTGTTTGTGACTCATGGTTTTGAATTTCCATGTTTTAGAGTTTCCTACAAGGCTACAACAATATATTGGTAAAACATTTTTGTCAAATATTGAAGAAATGTACTAACATTCTTAAGAAATTCTCAAGAAAACATGAAAACAAAGTATAGAAAGACCTACTAAGGGGGTAGAGAGACCCTTATGGCAGTGAATGAGTTTGTCAAAAATATAAAAAGAAGTTAATACCTGTACAAACTTCGCAAAAATCCAGAACCAAGTGGAGATCCATTATACAGAGCCATGGAAGCCCCATTCAATAGAGAAGCATAAACTAGCCAAGGGCCCATCATCCAGCCAAGATTAGTGGGTCAAGCAACAATATCATCCTTACGAATATCCATGTGGCACCACGCATCAGCAGCAGTTATTAGAAATAGTTAAGTACTTTCATTGATCAGTGTGTGGCTGGTTAATGCATTTGCAGCCAATGTTGCAAGAACCTGAAGTTCAGAACCACAGGGTGCATATGGTCAAGGTATAAAATCTCATTCCAGGGCAATGTTTCGGTCAAGACAAAAACCAAAATGGTATCACCCAAAACATTTCATTCAAAATAAAAAAATCAATAACTTTGGACTAATTTCCTAAATTAGTAATCTTCCTAATGCACATCTGAAATCATCCTTGAACTACTCTAGAACATTCTCATGATATGGAGAGGCATTTCAAAATTCACATAATTAATGAATTAGATAAATCAAAAGGAAAATGTTGGAATAACACAAAGGTGACAAAAATGATGTGGTGGCACACACATAATCGTAGATGCTTTTTACTAGTAACTCACGGAAAAGCATCTACGGTAATGTGCATGACACCACATCATTTTGTCACCTTTGTGTCTTCGTTTGTGTCACCAACACGGCTCAAATCAAAATAGCCTATATAATACAAACTTTTATATCAACATCTTTTCATCCCCTTCAATGCAACAGCCCAAAAGTCTAACAAGATTCCTATGTTGAAGTTTTGAAATCACCACAACCTCATTCTTGAACTCCTCCACACCTTGTCTAGATCTCTTAGAAAGTCTTTGTACAGCTATTTCTTGTCCATTTGGTAATATTCCCTAGAAAGAAGCATCAATCTATTTAAAATAACCAGTTTTTACAATAAACCCCTTCACTAAATTAGTTTTGTTAGTTCAAGTTGGGTGTTATTAAGGCTAATTTTCATTTAGAAGTAGGAAATTCTAATTTGCCTACTTTTAAGGGAGTAAAATTAAGAAGATAATGAAATCAAGTAAAACAACTAATACCTTGAAAACTGGCCCAAAACCACCTTGCCCAAGCTTATTCCCATCATCAAAGTTGCTTGTTGCAATTGATATCATCTCAAAATTGAAAATTTGCAAATCTAGGTTGTCTCCTAGCATATTTGAATCTGCAAATTCTTCACTTGTTTTATTGAGGTTTAGTCCTCCTCTTACAATATAAGTATGTGTAGACTCCAACATTGACGATAACTACTATTCCAATAACAACTGTAATTATGATAATTACCTTTACATTCTTCTTATCTGCAATTTCAAAAGAAACTCGTATCATTAAAAACAAACTTGCATCTTCAGATCACTTCAAACTAAACATATTTTAGTTTAGAAAGGAATTTCAATTGAGTTACCTTTATTTCCCAAGTAATTACTTGTCAAAGAAAAAAGTAGAGGTATAATTGGGCATGAAACAACCATGTCACTCCCATAGTTGTTCAGTCCCTGCAAAAACAAAGAAATTAAAATGATGGGGAAAGAACTCCATGACCATATAACTAAGTCTAATGACCATCATTTGGACCATTGAATACAATATTAACATTAACACCACTTAAGTTTTTGAAATCGGAATAGTCAGATCCAAACGTTGAGCTATGTGAGGTCACTCCAGCACAACCTCTATTTCTTTTGCCAAATATTTTTAGATACTCCTAAACTATCTACAAGTTTTTAAAGTAGCTATTGCCCTGCCCTTTTAACGAATAAAAAAAAATGCAGACCCAAAAAAAAAAAAAAGAGATAAAGTGATCTTTAATTGTGGCCATTTTCAAGTGTGCAGTATGAAAATTTTTCTTGAATTGTTTCACATTTATGCTGACATTAAGAAACTATATTATTCATCTTGTATTGCATCTCTAGTTCCTTCTACACGATGAAGAACATCACGCTTCGATATATACTCTTCATCACTAGCTTTGTTCAAGGAAGACAGAAAGACTAAATTTCTTTTACAGAATCTACTCGTATATAAGGGGATTTAAAGAAGCTTTTCTAAGCAGTGAACCAAGATTTGAAATAGGTGAACGATACATATTTGAGGAGACATTCCAGCCATGGCCATCTACAACAGAAAATATAGCTGTAGATTAGAATAGAATGCAAGAAAGAAGGAAAGAATTGTAGATGGAGGAGTGTTTTCTTACATTTATCCACTCATTGTTGGGATTGATATCCACTGGTTTCATAAGGCTGATGATTGGAAAACAATAATGGGTAAGTAATGATCAGAACTTAAAAAGAGTTACATATAAAAGAAAAATAAGTGGGCTGTGCTGCAAATGAAAGCTGAAGCACTCCTAGACAGTAGTGGTAGTGCTGAGGATCAACTATTTGCAGACTAAGATAACATTCTAACAAAATAATGCTGAAGAGACCTCAAGATTGTACCTCATATCGAACATCTTGACTTGAAAGTGTGTAGAAATCATAGATGTTTTTCATCAAGATATGAGTCAAAAAATATCTATGGTTCCTACACATTTTTCTTTCATATTTCCATTTTTTCTATCGTCAGGATGTGCGATATGAGTTCCAATCTTAAGGTCACTCCAGCATTCCAACAAATTGGTAAAGGTTTGGAAACCTAATATGAAGCATTGTGTCTTTCTGAAAAACAGGGCCATGACATACATACCACTGTTTTTGTAATTAGTAAAATTTTAACACATTATTGTTCTATAAAATGCAAAATTGAAGTTACAATTTGAACTTCATTTTCAGTTCAACCATGCCCAGCAGAACCCATCATTTATTTATCAAAATCCACCACCAAAAGAATTTTTTCATATTTAAAAAAGAAAGATCGACAATTATGCTACATTCCAGACAACTTGAGCTTTAAGAATAGGGGGCAAATGTACCTTTTAGAAAGCACTTGATCACAAATGGAACAAACTGCATCATTGTTAAGGATCTTAGTGGCATCTTCCATGCCTTTTTGCTGATGTTGAAGAAACCAAATGCAAGAACCAATTTCGCTATTTCTATGTGAAAAATAAGTTTGTGTATAACTGCACATAAAAGAAAAATAATATGTGAGCAGATACATAAGAGGTGGCCACAAGTGGTTGATATGGCACGCCCTTCAAGTTCTCTCCAGCACACATTGCACCTCATTTCAGCCTTTAGGGACAATTTTTAGTCCCATGACACATTAGTGGGTCAAAGATGACAGAACGATTTCCATATTAGAATCAGAAATCTAACCAATGTTAGAAGTATAATGGAAATTTTGTTGAAGAGACTACAGGCAAGTTATCAAGAAGTATAATGAGAAAGAATTTGTAATCTGTTCGATAAACAAAGATACCCCTGGTGGCATTCCAATTGGATCCTCCACAAGTTCTGAGGCTCCATTTGATCCCATCCGTCCATATATCGCCTATGAATTTCGATTTTGTTCAGAACTCAACTCCATTTAATCGCTCGGGGTGGGAAGCTTTTTGAGTTCAATTCATTGTTTGAATGCCATCCATTAACTTGTACACCGGACACTAATTCCGCAATGCCATGGTCTCCATCCAAGTAATGTTCCTCATTATCAGACAAGCTATGTGATGTTTCCATGTCATAGTGGCTTTGTGATGTTTCCATGTCATTGCAGCTTTTATTCATCTCATCCCCATTCCCGGACAAATTTCTGCCAAAAATTGAAGTAGGGGCACAAGGTAATGAGGGTGAACCTGTAACCTTACGTATTAGACCACCCGAAACACCGTTGAATTGGCGCAAAATATCATCCATGGCATCATCCACATTGAATATGGATAAAATAGAGCAAGTGTTAAGATTAACAAGAATGCCATATAAAAAAAAAGCTGGAATGAAGGAAATAATCAAAAAGAAAAACAACAATCTTATTAGGGGGAAAAAAACATACCAAGCTCTCAATCATTTAGCTTGAAAAGAACGAAAATATGCATCAATGGCACTCATTAAAAATACATATGTATTGATGGCATATTCATCTTTACAAAACAGAATTGTATACAGAAAAATTGCACACCTTTGATGAAGTAACAAAAGCCTCCAGTGATGGATGATTAAAGATCATGACATACAAGAAAGAGCACCAGTTGCAGAATGACTCTTAACAAACACACTAATACACCCAAAAAAAAATCTCAGCAATCAATGAATACATGTTTCCTTCACTTTAGCCCATTCAGACTCCACAAGCAGATATATATATATATATAAGTATAAGCTCAACTACTATACAAGATATTCGAGATAAATAAACCTATTGGGAATCCTAATATCTTGATCATAGATAACCATCTATCTTTCAATCAACAGTGTCAATATTTAGATCGTATTCTGATGAAGTGTGTAAATAAATGGACCAACTCTCTCCAAATGCCAACATTTAAGGTAAAGTAAAACCTTATATACAAACTTAATTCTAACTAAATTATTACAAAAGAAAATCAGAAATAACAGATGCAGTAGTCATTACCAACAGAGACTTTAAGCAAACTAGTAAGACATTTTCTCTTATTTCACTACAAGGGGATAGGAAATTCAAAGATGGACTGCAAACATGCAAATTCAGACTCAATTCCAACTAAAATATTTCAAAATGAAACAGAAATCCTTCGAATGAGGTTTGAAGAAGGATCATCTCTTTTTCTGCCTATGTATATTGATTGTTCAATAATAAGGATCATCTCTTTGTCCCTAACACGCGGAGCTAAAGCATAGCATGGAGTGACACTTGACACAATGTGGGTGGAAACTACATATCACCTTTAGAGGATACTGGCATGTTTCAATCATGGGCAGATGATTCAATATACATCTTTTCTGCTACACTTGGTGTGACAACTTTCGCTGATTAAAATCTCAAAATCAAATATCCTCAAAGCATGCCTGCCTATGTTGCACCGACGTACATCTATCCAACTGCTTGATCAATGGGACCAAGCTCAATCATAAACCTGAATTCCAATCTGACATGGATTTTCTAAATTGACCCAGGGTTTCTTTACTTGGTTAGAAGGTGACTCACATTCTCCCCGCAAATTTTACACTCAACAAAAATAAACAATTTTTCTGCCCCATAGGAGTGGTGCAAATCCACTAAGATTTCTTCCCTCACGGTCATAGGGTGTGTGGTAGGCATATAACATCTCTTTCACGATATGGACATAGCAACACAAACCTAGTCTCCTCTACGTCATAATGGAGATTGGTAGTTGGTTTGAAATCCAAAACCCAGGGCTACAAAAACAACAGCCCTCTTACATGGACTGGAATCATTCAAGGCAAACAAAGGTGTTTGCTTAAAATAAAATAAAAAAATCAGAGAAGAACTTGGGAATAGAAGTTGACATATATCTACGACGCACACGTGTAGGCTTAGAGAAAAGAAACACAAAACCTTGAAGTTTTCCCAAGATATGAATAGAATTATTGACCGGTCTCCATATCCATTTGAAGCCATTTAGCATTCTATGTTATATCAAACCTTAAATTGCACTTCGCATAGATTTACCATTGTTATTTACCAGAAGAACAGAAGATAGAGGAATAAGCAGTCTAATATGCAAGATATCATGCTACTAACAATCAACATACATGGAAAATAGTGTCACAACTATATATATATATGAAAGAGCAGTCGCTAACACTTAACAAAGAGGAAAACAGCAAGTACAATTTGAGAACTAAAACATTTCCTTAATATTTATGTCCAAGGAAGACCACAAAATAGAAGCATGTCAAAAGTCTGAACGTAACCAACTCTAAGAACACGTATATGATCTATTGATTGCTAGTCTCGTCCATAAATAGGAGGGGGGGAAAAGCTAAGATAGACAAAGGAACCAACCTCCTCAAACTGAAGGTAAATGTTACGCTTAGAAACAACAGAGAATTTTGCAGAAACAAGTAGAGTTTCACCTTCCTCTTCCTCTATATGAAAGAAGCAAAAAGAGTTCCGTCAATGGGCACAAATATTGTAGTAAAAACAGATATGAACACTCTTTCAATATTATAATACATGGCTCTGGATAGAGTTGAGTGCAGTGGGATAGAGGAAATTATTTGTTCAGCCAACCCAAATCTTTGGGTTTGGACACTCAAATGGGACAGATTATTGGCATGATAAGATATGTCACAACATATTTAGAAACCCTGAATGTACATGGTATGAGTATGTGACAACATATTCGCTTTTAAGCTCATTAATAATTAGATTGAACATTCTCGTCTTATTTAACATTTGTTAAAAATTCAAGCTCAATACTTAGTGAAAAAGAGAATGCAGGATTGTACCACTAATAAGGTTGGAATGCTCCAACACAAAACATTGCGGACAACGCCTCCAGTTTTATCATGACATTCAAATTTCTGGAAGATTTGCCCAACCTACATAAAACATGTATGTAAATACAATTAAAAAGAGATTACCTCCTCATATTCAAAAGATTCGCCATTAAGAACTTAATAAATTAAGATATTGTTAGATTGTGATCCAAATTTGGAAAGCGAGAGAGGGGCAAACAAGTATCGGGACCGCTGCAACAAATGATTAAATCGAAATTAGGATTTAATTCAAAAAAAAAAAAAAAAAGTGAAACTCTAAATCTAAGTCTTTTTAACTGAAATTAAACCACAAACTCACCTACAATCTGATTCCATCCAAAATGAGGTTGAGATCACAGTTGAAGTCTCTTAATCTCAACGTTGTGTACTAACCTATATAATCAGTAATTTAGGTTTCATGGATTTAGAATCCTAAAGTTGGAAACCCTAGGATTGATGCTTCGAAACTAAAGTTGAACAATATATTACTACTGATATACAAGAACCCCACACTATGCTAGATGACCACAAATTTTTTCAAGAGAAGGCTCATGATGATGATGATGAACAATACAATATGTTAGCTATATGGTAGCATAAAAAGTCATCTTTAAAACACTATATTATCAAAGGTGTGTCTCCACATGCACACACATGTGCAAATATCTAATGAACCACCGATTAAAATATATCAAATATGATGATCTACTGACACTAGAAGTATTAATATAAACCCAAATAAATAAGGACTTTTCTAGCCTTAAACCAAGGTTGAGGCGCTCCATTAAAGCTTTGATATCGGAACCGTGCATCATTTTCGGATTTCCTACCTGCCCTCGAAGATCTTTAGTAGCCTACAAAACATACCAGAAGAAACAATTATAAGTCCAAATACTCTAAGTGGACATCTGATTTTCTTTAAAAAAAAGTGTACACTTTACCTCCGCCTTTGTAGAGACATTTGCAAATGCATATTTTCCTCCATTTCTTTAAGTTGTCGTTCCTGCTGTATCATGGAAGTTCCAATTGTCTTATGCAAGACCTCAAGTTGCTGAGTCAATTGAGACTGAAATTTTTGGATAAGGGTTCTGTTTCCATCTTCTAGTTTATCCTTGCAATCTACAAACCAACCACAAATCGTAAAAGTCCCTCTTGTCACAGCCCACACGATAAGACATAAAAAACGACTTAGAGGTCAGGGGTTCAAATCCAGCTTAGCCATAAAAAAATGATTTTCTAAGTGAAATCGAAGTTATGACAACAAATGTAAATGAACAAACAAAGTCGAAGTAGTAAGAGAAGGAAAGAATAAGTAAGTAATACCATTAAACTATCCTAGCATTATGGATGTTCTAAACGATCATACTTAGATACTTCAAAGTTATAGTTACCTCTCCAAAAGCCTTACACTATCAATAGTTTACAACAGAAATTTTAGCTCCATCAGTCATCTGGGCTTGAGACCATCCTTTTCCCTCCTCCTTTATCCGGGCTTGGGACCGGCAATGTAAAACATAAAATTTTACATTGGCGGAGTTAAAAAGAGGTTAGTTAACAAAAAAAAATAGTTATAAAAGAAATCATAAAACATACGTAGGTAAAAAAGTCTATGTAGTAATCGATTTCATGCAAACAACTTGCATACATAAAAGATGAGAATGCCATACCTACTGATTTGCTGAATCTTCCAATCCATTTCATCTATTTAGGCTAGTAATGGACACAATCATAGTTTTCGATATTTACAGACCATTATCATAAGTTTTCCATAAGTAAGCAAACAAACAAAATCATAAGTTTGTCTCAAAAAGTAAGTATAACAAACCATTATCCAAAACACAAGATTTACTTAATAAAACTAACTAATTCAAAAGTTTTTCTAACAAAATAACGCGTCAAATCAATCATCTGGCGGCTGTGTCGATGAATCCGGTGAAGTTGGGAACGTGCCGCCAAACTATAATAAAAAAAGCCGTTGTTTCATGTGTATCGGCGACACCTGATGACCGTCGTTAAGTCTTTTTTATAAATTTAAAAAATATTTGAGCTAATTACCAGCGGTTTAGAAGAATATGAATTGCCGTGAAATCTATTTTATATATTTAAAAATATTCAAGCTAATTAACAGCGTTTCGATTAAAACGCCGTTATTTGATTAACATTACCAGCAGTTCAATAGAAACTGTCGTTGATTCATATGTATTACCGGCACTTTAAAACCGCCGTCACATCTATTTTACATATTTAAAAAATAGTCAAGCTAATTAACAGCGTTTCAATTAAAACGCCGTTATTTGATTAATTTTACCAGCGCTTTAATACAAACTGCCGTTGATTCATATGTATTACAGGCACTTTAAAACCGCCGTCAAATCTATTGTATATATTTAAAAAATAATTAAGGTAATTAACGGCATTTCAATTAAAACGTCGTTATTAGATTATCATTACCAGCGATTTATTTAAAACTGCCGTTGATTTATATGTGCTAGCGGCACTTTGTAACCGCCCTTAAATCTATTTTATATATTTTAAAAAATAGTCAAGCTAATTAATGGCGTTTGAACTCAACTGCCGTTATTTGATTAATATTACCAGCGGTTTCCTAGGAATTGCCATTGTTTCATATTTATTTGCGGCACTTTATAACCGCCGTGAACGCTAATTTATACATTTTTAAAAATAGTCAAGCTAATTAACAGCGTTTAAATTAAACCGTCGACATTTTGTAATATTACTAGCGGTTCAGAACCGCCGTCTAATATTTAATACAATTTAAAAAATATTGGAGATAGAATTACCGAGGTTTGAGAGTAAACGTCGTTGTAGATCAACAATTAACGGCGGCTTGTGTAAAACGCCGTTAACTTTCTGCCGTTAAAACTAACCATTTTTGTAGTGTTTATACCTTTTAAAAAATCAATTGGTTTGATTGAAAAAAATTAATTGAGATTGGTTTTTAATGATTTTAAAGGTTGTAAAACACATGTTTGGGGTTCATCAATTGGTCCGTGATTGATCTAATTGGCTTGATTGTTGATTTATCCAAATTTTGAATTGATTGGTTGGAATTTAATGATAGATAAAAAATGGGTTTGAGTGGGCCGATTGAGACTTTGATTGATTGACCTAGACTAGATTAACTTTGTCAAGGGTTGATTCATAGTGAATAATTTAGATTGATTAGTCGATATTAGAGGGTTACATTCCGCATGAGGAAAATTCGACATTTAATTTGAGAATAATCATCAATTTATGTAACGAAAATCGTCATTTCATGTGAAATATTTTATCATTTTATGTGAAATTTTAAGATTTTTCTTAATGTGGGATCTCTAAGTTTTGTCGATGTGCGTAAAAGATCGTCGAAAGTTTATTTTGAGTCATGCTTTCCTAATAATCAAGGTTTCTAAATAAAAATCAGATGTGAAGGGGCATTTTGGTCATTTTTACGATTCTTCATAAATTTCTCTGATTTGATTGATTTCAATCTCGTTAGACTTGAAATTACATTATAAGAGTAGTGACACTACTTTCCAGGCATTCTGGAATAATGGGACCCACGAGAGGTATTTTCATTATTTTGCCAAATTTTCTAAATTTTAGCAAACGATTTTATTTAGTTGCAATGTGAATCTTTCTAAATTTCAATGATCGCATTTTCCTAGCATTGCGAGATCTCTAGGCCATAAAAATGTGTAACGATCCTAATCGCGCTTATTTTCTAAGTCGAGTATAAATGTGTGATCCTAGGCATGCATAATTTCTACATCACGTGTTTCAAAAAAAAAAGAATGGGGAAGGACTGGAAAGTAAATCTGACTAGGATTTGAAAAATAGGAAGGTAACCTTTCAAAAATTCTCTTGACTCTCGCATATGTCATGCATTCATCATTAGGGACCCATAGAAATCGGGGTGACGATTTGTCGAGTCAAACAATCACAAAAATGAGTTGTCTATAGAGTGGCATTGTTTAAGGGTAAAACAATGCAAGTAGGGGGGTAGCGTAAGTAAGAGCGAAAACCTCGTTAAGAGTTAGCTCACGGTTACCCATCATAGTTAATGATGGTTTCCTATAAATTCTACTAATGGCCACATTCGATCTCGAGATCAAAAAATTATAATACGTCACTCCTCGAACATCTACTAAGCATGTAAAAAATAGGTAGAGTTGATCAAAACAACAACAACAAAAAATTGGACCCAAATTGGTTGCCTAACTATAGATAACTCTTGAGTGGGTAGAAATAACGCAACTAGCCTTTTGACTCGGTTCTATGAAATCAAAATCGGCCAGTCGAATCTCTTAAATTAACTTTTCTTTCTTGAAAAGATAGAGTCTATCCTATTAAAGAGCAAGATCTTTCTAGACACCAAAAATGATCAAGAAGCGCAATCGATGCACCTTGAAGTAGATTCCTCCTACTGAGCTCGTGGGTCCTATAGTCTAGTATAATTGATTTTATTAATTTGACTTGGTGACTAGTGAGTTAATTATCCTAATTAGAGTAAGGAATTGGTAATGACTTCCAATACTTATCTTATTAGCCATCCATATAAGAGGGGTGTTCTTTAGTAATTAATTGATATTCAAGTATGTGCAAATTAGAAAATAAGAAAAGCAAGGAGTAACTCATTAGTAAATGAGGCGTTAGTGTTGTAAAATTACCTCCCATACTAGACGAGGGAAAGCGAGTTGAGTCAACTTAGGCCACAAATTTTAGATTTGGTGTACGAACCTAAGGAACTGTGACAGTATCATCCAACCGTCGTCCTTCCCTAGTCTATTACAATCCAAATCTTCTTGGATAATTATTAAAGATTAAATGAATTTATGAAGGAACTAATATGAAAGTTCTACTATAGAAAATTAAATCTAGCTAAAATAAAATAAAATGAAAGAAAAAAAATATAATTGTTCTTTAAGTCTTTTTCTTCCAAAAATACATAAACCTACGAAGTGAAAATAAAAGCTCAAAACTAACTGAAACAAGAAAATATAAATGTAAATAGAGATTGTTGTCACCACCAGGAGAACTACACAAGCGTTCTATCAAAACCAAAGGCCATAATTCCCTATTTTTACCGTGGCACGCAAATGCACACACCGCAACGTGATGAAGCCAGCAAGTTGACTCACTTTTTTTGAACAGTGACTCTCTAATACTTCACTAATTGTAAACAACTAATATTTTTTTATATTTCAAAAATAAATTGGATCGATAGAAAACAAAAATAAAAAAAAAATGAAAAAAAATAACTTCAAAGCAAAATCGAAACTACTACTCCTTTCCCTGGTAACAATGTCAAAATTATGGTGGGAGTATATTATAAGGTTGAATTGGAACATAATTTAAAATTTAAAAACCTTAACTTGTTGGGCAAGTAAAGGTCGAACACTAGAGAAAGTGGGTGGTTTCATGCATTGAGGATGACATCGATTAAAACCAAAACTATAATATTGTTTAATGGTTTTGAAGGCACAAGAACAGAACTAGATGTTGCAAGAAAATATACTAATAGAAAATTTAAAGAATTAGAGAGAGGTTCCACCTAGAACAACTTAATCCCACCAAATCTAGTTCATATTCTCTTTTTTTGACTCAATCCAAAGGGCTTGGTGTTAGCTCCTTGGATTGGAAATTTTAGCAATGGAAGCTTTGATTTAAAAAATCTAAGGAAGAACTCATTTACTCACTCATGTGTGCAGCTCCTACTGATAATTATCTAAACATGCATGAAACATCTTGAACTTATCTGAGCATGATTCATCAACTCTAGCATATGAGGTGTAGGACTTCACTATATTCTTAATCCATGAGAGTTGGACAGCCTTGAAGTGAACTCATAGTCTTTAAAGAAAATAAAGATAAAGAGAACTATATTACAATAAAAAGATAAGTATTTTCTAGGCTTCTCCACTCTTCAATGGAGGGGATAATTAGCCTAAGGTCATTGCAAGTGAGTAAGAAAGATAGATAGAGAGAAATAAGCATACTTCATTGAATAAAGGTAAATTACACCCTTTTCTTCACTCTCTTGCATAAACAATTACAGAACTATAAAAGAAACCTAATCTAACAATAGAAAAACTAGAGAAAAGGCCAAGGGACAAAAGTTAAATGAAAAGGGACTCTTTCCAAATTAGGAAATGATTCTATTTATAGACATTCTGAGGTTCTGAAAGAATCCTTTTCGAGACACCGCCACCATTGCAAATAATCTCATGTGCGAGCACAAATCCCAAAACATTAGGTGACCCATGCTTGTTCCACCCACCGTACCATTATAAGCCTTGCTTCTTTAGGGTTGGGTTTGGATTGGTCTTTTTCTTTTAACCTCTTGGTTGCAATGCAAAGTCCATTGGTGATTTTCAATGTTCAACTTTAGTGATTTAACCTTTGACTTACATAGTAAACACGCGCGTAATCAAATTTTTGACAAATGTAATTATACCTATTTAACATGGTAGAACATGAAACGTGATAATTTGAGGCATAATATGATTATTTACTTAATATGATAAAATCAGGACGTAAATCGAGATAAATATTGGGAAAATATGCGAATAAATCAGTGTTTTGAGACACTAATCAGAAAATTCTCGTTCTAGTCTTCTAGTATGAAAAAATTGGATCCACCAAGAAATGGAGGTCGTGAAATATTTCTCTCTTCATGAGATTCCATAGTCACTAAGTGAGAGTAGGATCACATTCAGGTTGTTTGACCAAAATGAGTGTACTTAGCTATGATAGCATGTGAGAGTTCTCTCTCCTAACTTAAGGATTATGGAATTTGGTTAATTATTAAATTATTTAACCTAATTCAGTTGTGAATATCAAACATAAATAAGAAAATAATCATGCATCCATGACACAACAAATTTTCAAGTGGTAAATCTTTTTTAAAAAAACTCAGGACCTCGTCCAAAACGATCTATTATAGAATTACTAAGTTTACAAAAGTTACCTATACACAAGACAATTGGTAGACTCAAATCCATGATCTACAACCTTATTACTTCAACATGCACTTTGCAACTCCACGATCCCATTCTACAAACTGTTAATAGAACCTCAATTACCACGCTATCGAAATCTATGAACTACAAAACTCTATTCCACGAGAAATGCTTGTAAATCTAATTTCATGGATCACAATAACACTCTATTCTATGAGCAACCCATGAACAATCGGTCTGTGGTATGGTTGCCTGATCTGATATCTTGAACTCTAATGAATAGGAATGGAATTTTCAAGTTTGACAAAGGTTTTTTAAGTCTCAATAATAATAAATTTCATCCCTTTCTAATACCTTTGCTAAGGTTTGTGTCAACGTTCAATATGAAAAATCCAATTTAAAGGAAAAAAATTCAGATTTCTAAAAAAACTAAAATTATCTCCACCAATCAATCGAACAGACCAATTGATCGATGGTTTTTCACCTTGTTGATAAATATAAAAAGTTCATCGATTAATTGATTTGAACCTCACTTCAATCGATCGATTCATCGAGTTCGATCGATTTGTATATATAAAATTTTAATTTTAATTTTTCAAATTGAAACTAATATTGAACTTTTATTCTATAAGTTCATTTTTCTAATCGCCAAAAGTATTTGTCTCTAGGTCACTTACCATCCTAATTCATGGAATTGAATGGTCTTGAAAATCTTTATTACATGTTTCAAACTTCGACCTTGATTTTCAACCCTTTAGGTGATTGAACAATTACTAATTGTTTTGGAAACAAAACATGCCAACAAATATTTTCTGGAAAAAAAAACGATGGGTGTTACGAAGCCCATGTGGTTTATCAAACAACTACAAATCAATGGCCTTATGAATGGCATGTTTAATAAATACATTCTCCTCGGTAGCTTGGATCAATAATTGCTAGTTGCTTTAGCCCATAACTCAAAAAAAAAATTGTTCAGGACCACTTGGGTAGCTAACTAAAAGGTGGCGGGTGGAGAAAAAACATAAAAATAATTATTCTCAAAGGCTCAAATAGGGTCCCCAAAGCTATGAGAGGGTTACATTGTGGAGGATAAAATTTGCATGATACCAAATAATGAGACATGTTACATAGGGATCTAAAGAAAGATGACCTCGTCCATATCTGAGCTAGTGTTCCCAACGTGATACGCTCAAAGGTTGGAACATAAATTTACTATTTTGAAAGTTATGTGCTACGCTGATGAACCAATGGCAATACGCCATGGTACTAAAAAGTTACTAAAATAACAACTTAAATTGCTCCCAAATTTTCTCCTGGAATTTTCTCTCTATAACCAATCCCTTTTTTCTCATTTAATACACATGGTGTCATTCCATTGGTGCACCATCTTAGCACATAACTTTCAAAACAACAAATATCACTTCCAAATGATGGATCTTGGGGAAACTATAGGGGCGTTAGACCTCAAACAATTGGGAATCCATCTAGGAAAGTTGCTATTCTCAAGATCAAGGCAAATTCCTTAAAATTAGGGAAAGATATGAGTATTTTATTTCAAACAAGATTCTGGTAAAGATAAAACAAGAAAAGGAAGTATTTCAAGATAGAAAAACTCCCAATTAAACATAATGTCATGCCCCAAAATTCCAACATGAATCCTAAGGATCATTACTCAAAATCTTGAGGTATGAGATAAACACAACACAACTTGGTAAAACAATTACAAACAATAATACTTATGGAATGAAAATATACACAACGGAAATGAATATCTGAAAAACTAACATAAATCATAGCAAAATATAAACTAATCATCCTCAATCAACTACATGAAATCCACAAACCATAAACCAACCACGCTCTAAAAATCTCCTAAATACGACTTCTCAAAATTCAACAAGCCTCACAATAGGAATTAAAACATAACCGTTAAATCACTAAAATAATCCTCAAGCTGACGAGGGCTGCAGATCATCGACATAACTCTCTACATGGACCTCCTCGAATATTTTTTTATAGGTAGGTTCCTCAAAAGCTATGGCATCTAAAAAGGATGAAGGATAAGATGAATAACAAGGGAATATTACTAAGTAGAATGAACGTTGTTCTAACAACGAGTCATACATGCACTAGTAATCATCTAAATATTAAGTAATACGAATTTTTCATAACGTAATATACGAAAATTATCTAAGTATAATTAGTAAACAGTTGTAATAAACTTCAATCTATCATTTCTATCACTTAAAATAATATATACAACTTTCAAATGGGAAATATCTATCAACATTAGAAAATAAAGAAAATATACATAGTACAAACACGACAGTGTAGTCGATAAGAGAGTGGAGGAACAAACCAATATAATCACCTCAGCTATGGTAATTCGATATTTCAGACTTCAAATCCAACACGAAATCCCATCATTATAATCCGATTTTGTGGTCGGTCTAGTACACCACAATTTTGAGACCATTTATCGACTCAGACTGGAATATTGAATTTATTTAACGGTGAGATCGATCGTTTGACGGTTACAAACTAACAATGATCACTAACTAGTCTAAGAGACCCCCTGTGTCGAAGTCTATCAAGAGGTAATGCATGTGAACCCCGATTGTTTTTACACTATACAAAGATCCGCTTTACATACAATGTTCCCCAAAAAAGAAGTAGGAGAAATTTTCGAATCTCAAAATCTGTATTATACTCTAAGGTATCCCATACTACCAAGAAGCATATGACATCTATGCTATCCTAGATTGACCCACCGTTGTTAGATATACAATAACGAGTCTCTATTTATAGGTTTTCTATGATTCTTTTTTGGCAAACAAAATAATTTTTATTTTATAATATATATTTTTTTTTTTATCAAAAATACAAGCAAGGTTCAGTAGTACTCTCAAGCAACATCTATCTGTCTCTCCATCTATCATGTCTTAGGTGGCATGGTCATTGTGTAGACACCCCAATTTGCACGAACCCGTTAGAAAAATCCAAATTTTCTCGAATTAATTTCGATTTAGAATTCAAGATTTTCGACGGACCCACATTGCTATTTTGCATCATTTTCATGCATACATGCATCATCTCATATCATTGCATGCCCATACCTTGTCCCTAATCCACTTAAACCTATGCCCATCACCCATCCTAAGCCCAAACCCAAGTCCATATCCCTAACCCAAATCCAAGTTCATATCCCAAACCCAAACCCAAGTCCATTCTCTCACCCCTTCATAAGATGACACATGTTGATACCTCATAAGCCCCCAATGCCCAATGCATCATCTAATTGGAGGGTCAACTTTTCTTTTGTGAAAACTCAAGAATGCCCTTCTCAAAAAGTTTAGTCAAACCAAAAAGGTTATTTGGTCTTTGGTAATAATCCATAAAGGTGAGAGAACTTCCCATTATGCCCTCAAAAGGTGGGAATCTTCAAGTACATACATGGAGTTCTCCCATTGGTCCATTTCAAAAATATACTTCCACCCTTGCTTTATTTGTTATTTACAAATGAACCAAGATCTACTTTTTACCTACCACATCACCTTTACACATGTCATGCTCCCATTCACCCTCCCAAATCACTTTTGTTTTCCCATTGGTCCATTTCAAAAATACACTTCCACCCTTGCTTTATTTGTTATTTACAAATAAACCAAGATCTACTTTTTACCTACCACTCCACCTTTACACATGTCACTCCCCTATTCATCCTCCCAAAAGTACTTTTGTTCTCTCACCTCTATTTACCAAAAAACCAAGGATCAAAGCATGCTTTTAGGGTTTCTTCACAAATGTCATCTTTACCCTCATACAAATGGAAAAATCCAAAAAGAAACAACCTAAATCTCATGTCCATTTTCTTTATTTTTAGGGTTGGACCACTTTATCCCCAAAAGTTCTCCAAAAACTCTATAAATACCCTCATTTTCTAAGAACAACTCATGCTCTCAAGCCCCCATCTCTCAACCTAAAACTCTACCCAATTCTCTACTCATCTCTCATCTCTCAACCTTCAACTCTCTCAACTCACCCTCAACTACATCCTTTAACTCTCAAGTTCACTTTTCAAGCTCAAGTTCATTCAAGACCTCCAAGGGGACAAGGTGGGATAGTAGTTATTTAGTTATTTTCTTTCATCTTGCATCTTCTTCTTCTAATCCTCTCTTTTCTTTTTTAGAAACCCTTAGGATGTAATGGAGAACCCTCCTTCATCCCGAGTAGATTGAACCTCAACCTTGGGCATGGAATGCTTGAGGCGGTTTGGTCGAAAGGATGGAGGTTGAAGCCCTTTTAAACCCATTCTCATATCATGCACCATAATGTACACTATGCACACACATCACACATGTTGGCTATGATGAAGAAATGTGTAACTCTCTTGATGGGGTTAAAACACTAAGCTTCTAGCTAAACATGTATGCATTAAGGTTATAGATCTAAGAGAACTCCTTTCATGAAACTTCTCTAAAATCATAAACCAACATTTCAACTCATGCAAAAGTGTGTTGACTCCATAGAATGTCTTTTTCCATAAGATATCTCTTATGTCAACACTAACATCAAAACCTCTTCCAATGAGGTACATACACACTATATGCACCCACCCACTTCATGCATCTCATGCATTCTACTTGTTATTTTAATCCTTTTCAAAAATGGCCAAATCTAAAGGTAACCACCTTAGGTGGAGAGAATGGGGTGCTTAACACCTTCCCCATTCTCTAACCGAATCCCCTTACTTAGATCTTAGGTAGACCATACCTTTTCCATGATTGAGAGTCACTACAATGCCATAAAAAATGATTTTCAAAAGAATCGATTCGGGTGCCCATTCACACCCATTTACAAAAAAGAATGGTGGCGACTCCAAACAACGTAGCATTGAGGTTCAAAGGTGAACATTTCTCATGTCTACAACTTGGCGACTCCACTGGGGACATGTGGGTTCAAACCATGACTATTTGGCCATTTTTACAAAAAAAAAAAAAAAAGGGAACAAATTTCAATATGTGTTTCTAACATTGTTGTTGTTTGTGTTTTGTTTGATATTTCGTCTTCTTATTCTTGGGGAATGGTTGTAATATGTTCTTTAATATTTTGTGGGTTGAATGCTTGTAAAAGGGGGTTGATACTTGTTTTTAAAATGCACTTGTGCACTTACGCTTGCATAGCCCATTACACAAACCTCCTCTACCTATAAAAGTTTAAACCCGGATGCTTAGTAGTTTCACGACTCGAGATCGCTTATTTGGGTACGGGGACGAACACATCCAACCCAATCACCAACCTAAGACATGTGTACTTCGGTATGCATTGAGGTTTGAAGAATGGGTAACCGTGAAGCCACCTATAGCCGCATGCATTCACTACGATTAGAGGCGTAGGACACAATTTTGGAAAAATGAGTTATCAACCCTCTCATTATTGTAATTTTTCCAATCCAAGGAGATGACTTTGTATTTTTTTTTTAGCCCACGAAGGCAAGTTGTATAGGTTTTAGGCTTGTTTTTTTGTTTTATTTCTTTACATGTCCCCTAGGTAAAGGGGGAAATCTTTGCTCATGCTTTGCATCATAAAAAATAAAAAAAAAAAAAAAAAAAAAAAAAAAAAAAAAATTTGGCAAAAATTAAGGTTCTGGTCCGTTTTTAAAGACCGGACCAGTACAAAAGTACTTCGGTCCGTTCATTAAAAACGGACCCCAAAAAAAAAAAAAAAAAAAAATTTTTTTTTTTTTTTTTTTGCTCATTTCGTCCATGACATCAGTCTTGAAAACTTTTCTCTTGGACTTTATTTTTCTTTTGAGTTTTAAGGCTTGAGAATGATTAAATACATCGTTTTTATCGTTAAACTTAGGGCCTACCACTCGTAGTTTGTGTTTGATCCAAACGGAGCTCGCTTACACTCTACCTATCGAAACTGATTTCAACCCAACATGGCCCACTATCAACCTCACCCATGTCCTTCCAAATAGATCCACAACCCATATCTACTTCCAAATGGGTCCACGACCCATACTCACTTCCAAACGGGTCCACGACCCATATCCACTCTTAAATGGGTCCACGACCCATACCCACTTTCAAATGGGTCCACGACCCATATCCACTCTCAAATGGGTCCACGACCCATACCCACTTCCAAATGGGTCCACAACCCCTATCCACTCTCAAAATGGGTCCACGACCCATATTCGTATCCAAATGGGTCCACGACCCATATCCACTCTCAAATGGGTCCACGACCCATACCCACTTCTAATTGGGTCCACCACCCATATCCACTCTCAAAATGGGTTCACGACCCATATTCGTGTCCAAATGGGTCACAACCCATATCCACTTTCAAATGAGTCCACGACCCATACCTACTTCCAATCGGGTCCACGACCCATATCCATATCTTAATAAGCTTACACCACATATCCATTTCCAATTGGGTCCATGACCCATATCCATATCCTAACGGGTCCACGACCCATATCCACTTCCAATTAGGTCTACGACCCATACCCACTGTCAGATGGGTTCACGACCTATATCCACTTCAAGTCGAATTCCCAACCCGTACCCTATCAATCTTTCAATCTCAACCATGTCCATAATCTATGGCAAACCTCCGGCTCTGTGCTAATGAACCCTCAGCTCCGTGCTGACAAACCTTTGGCTCCGTGCTGACAAACCTCTGGCTCCGTGCTGATGAACCCCCAACTCCGTGCTGATAAACCTTCGGCTCCGTGCTGGCAAACCTCCGGCTCTGTGCCGATGAACCCTCAGCTCCGTGCTGACAAACCTTTGGCTCCGTGCTGATAAACATTCGGCTCCGTGCTGACAAACCTCCGGCTCCGTGCTGATGAACCTTCGGCTCCATGCTGACAAACCTCCGGCTCCGTGCTGATGAACCCTCAGCTCCGTGCTAACAAACCTTTGGCTCTGTGCTGATAAACATTCGGCTCCGTGCTGACAAACTTCCGGCTCCGTGCTGATGAACCCCCAGCTCCGTGCTAATAAACCTTTGGCTCCGTGCCGACAAATCCCAGCTCCGTGCTGATCAATATCTGGTTCCGTGTCGACAAACCCCAGCTCTGTGCCAAAAAAAAAAAAAATTTCCAACCTCAACCAAGTTCAAGGCTTTCTTAATGCAACTTTACCATTTAATCCAATCTGACCTAAATAAATTATCATGCATTTTCATTGTGTAAACGATATATTGACGCCTAACTTTTTGCTCGCAGGTGGCCAAACGACCTAGAAAAAAGTACTTACCACCCGATAATCCTCCGTACTTTCTACGCTCGCAACCTACCATGAGCACTTCAGAACAACCTCAGCAAACAACGACCGAAGTAGTAACGGATCTCGCTTCAAAGCTCGATTTGGTGGTGAAGGCACTGGAAAAACACGATAAGATTCTTGATCTGCTGATGGCCAACCCAAGTATCATCCAGGCCGTCCAACATCAAGCTTCTGGCTCGAACCAGGCCATACCCGAACAACCACAACAACAACCTCCGCAAGCACCGAATACCTTACCACCCACCATTCCTGCCAATCAAGGGCCACCGATTCACATTCACTGCAATCCACCACGACATGAAGTCATTCAAGAAGAAGAATGTGAATTCAGGGCAGCCGAGGTAAGGAGTACCACAGAGGAGAAACTCGCAAGCAAGCTCGAGGCAGTCGAGGAAGAGATCCGAAGAATGAAAGGAAAGAATTCTGCAAGCGGAATGAGGTTCAGAGATCTTTGCCTCTACCCAAATGCATCATTACCACCAAAGTTCAAATGTCCTGACTTCGAGAAATATAATGGCATTGGGTGCCCTATGTCCCACCTAAAACTCTATTGCGGATCTATGTGCCAGTTTGGGGACGATGACAGGTTGTTGGTCCAGCTATTTCAGAGGAGTCTAACGGGAGCGGCTCTTTCGTGGTTCTCTCAATTAGATCATTCTCGAATCAAGAGCTGGCAAGATCTAGCTACATTGTTTTCGGAAGAATATAGGTTCAATACAGATATGGGGTTAGACCGGAATGACATGGCCAAGATGACTCGAAGCCAAAAGAAAGTGTGAAAGAATATGCCCAAAGGTGGCGAGAATCGGCTTCTAAGGTTAAACCACCTATGACTGAACAAGAGATGAACACCATATTCATCTCAACTTTGGGCCATTCATTCTATACGCATCTAGTGGGTCATACGACTGCAAGCTTCTCGTCATTGGTCCAAGTGGCGGATCGAGTTGAAGACGGTATTCGGTCAGGTCTGATCTACGACTTGTCCAGTCTAGGGGCACCAGTAGGGGGGTCTACTCAACGGAAATCGGTAGTCTTGAACAAGAAGAAAGAAGAGGCACAATTAACAATGTACAACCTGTTCAACCTTTTTTCATCTCAAACCAGAGGCCGCCAATACCTCAGGTCCCTTTCAAGGTGAACCCACCCCAAGCTGCACCGGCTCCACCAGTATTTCAGTTTGGTCAAAATCCAGTATTTGGTCAGAACCCACAGTTCACCCAGAATCATCAAACCGAGCAGCGTAGACCCAATAGGATCCCTCGAGTCTTCACTCGTCTGCCTATGACTCTATCCGAACTACTCCCAGCACTACTCAGGAGGGAATATCTCACTAAGAGGCAGCCAAACCCAGAGGCGATAAAGGGACCAGGGTACAATCCCAATCAATTCTGCGAATTTCACATGGGGGCACCAGGGCATGCCACTGACCAATGTTGGCAACTCAAGCACCAAGTGCAGAATTTGATTGACAGGAAAACGATCATCTTGGATGGTCCGGCAACCCAAGCACCTCAGCAGAATATTAATCAGAACCCGCTACCGACGCATAATGGGGGAGGTAATGGGCCGACAGTCAATGCCATAGAAAAGGAGGAACCAAGCTTCAACCCTTCAGTTTTGATAGCACCCATTGGCTCTAAGGTTAGAGTCAATTTGAAAAAAGAACCAACGTCATCAAGCATCAATGCATTACCACAAGACACAACAAACCAGTTATCATCCCAACTCCCAGTCAGAATGGCCAATCTCTCCATTCATTTCAACTCCCAAACCTCAAATTCTTCACGACCACCTCTCATTATACCCTACACATCACCAATCTCAAGCTCTACCGCTCGTCTACCTCTCATTATACCTTGCACCATACCAACGTCAGGCCCTTCTTCCCGACCACCTCTTGTCATACCCTACACTGCACCGACCCCTCAAACTTCAAGCTTTTCCTCCCGACCACCCCTCATCCTATCTTATACCAACCCACAAACCCCAAATATCACTACACCAACCGTCAAACCCAATCCACCACCTCTTATCCTCCATGTAAAGCCAGATCCTCAACCCATGACCATCATATCCCCTAAACCATTTCCATACCGCTCAAGTCAAACCGTCCCATGGAGTTATGAGACGATGATTGTGACATCCGCAGGAGTTGAGAAGCCAAAAGAGGCAATGATCACGGACGTCGGTCATATGACTAGATCAGGGAGGTGCTACAAAGTGCCAGAGAAAGAACAAAAAAGGCAGAACGAGGAAGAGGACAGAAGAAAAGAAAAAGGGAAAGGAAAGCTGATAGAAGATGAACAAACACTTCAAGGGGAACCAGAGAAGAAGAAGAGCAGGGTAACTGACAAGGAGGCAACTGACCTCCTTAAGCTCATTCGAAAGAGTGAGTACAACATAGTAGATCAGTTAAATAGAATGCCAGCTCAAATCAGTATCTTTGACCTACTTTTAAACTCAGAACACCATCGGGAAGCACTACTCAAAGTCCTTAGTAATGCACATGTACCTGAGACCACCTCGCCAGAAGAGTTGGAAAAGACAGTAGGTCAGATTATGGCCCCCAATCCGATCACCTTCACCGAAGATGAACTTATTGGCGGAGGATGTGGACACATTGAACCATTGCACATTATGGTAATGTGCAAAGGTATGATGGTAGCAAGGGTACTGATCGACAATGGTTCAGCTCTGAACGTCTGTCCTCTACAAACTGTGCACAAGTTAAACGCGGATTTATCTTACCTCAGGCCAACTAGAAGGACTGTAAGGGCTTTTGATAGTAGAAAAACTGAGTCGTTAGGAGAACTAGATCTCCCAGTCACTATCGGATCATGTACTTTCGAAGTGACATTCGAGATTCTGGACATACCCTCTGCATTCAATCTACTTCTAGGAAGACCCTGGATCCACACCGCAGGGGCAGTCCCCTCTTCCTTGCACCAGCGAGTCAAATTCATCATGGGACAGAGGATGATATCGGTCCTCGCAGAAAATCTTATACCAGTCGATCGATCGCCAGATGTGCCTTATATCGATGTAGAGATGACCGGGGATAAAGAGGGGTTTCACGCCTTTCAGTTTACATCTATCAATCACATCCAAAGGGGAAAAGAGAAGACAAGGGCAAGGTGGTCAAAAGCAAACCTAATGGTCGGACGGGTGATGAAGAAGGCGGGATATCGTCCGAAACAAGGGTTAGGGCCTAAAGGAAAAGGTAGGGCTACTTTGATCAGCATACGAAAACACATTCCCTACTTTGGTCTTGGATTCAAGCCTACGAGGAAGGACATCTTTGATATGAAGGATAAAAAGAGGGAACTTCGACTTGCACGGAGACAGAACCGAGAGCCTAATGTATGGAACTTGGGCAAAGTACCACACATCAGCATCAGCTTCCCACCATCCTTAAAGAAGTCAGATGACTCATCAGAACTGTCATCGACAAACCGCACCGGAGAACCAAGGGTTGTAAGTATCGAGCCAGTTCAATTGCAAGAAGACTCACTCGTTGAGTCCCCACATTTTTTTATAGATGGCATAGACATCTTGTTTGGAGGGGATTCCGAATGGAGTCAAAAGGAGGAAGAAGGAGAGCCCGCCAAGGCGGAAGTCGCAATGTGCGAAGAAGAGAAATCACTGTTCTCCTTTCAAATCGATTGGGGATCTGTCGTAATTCCACCCACCTTACAAATACCTATGCCCGGATTTGACGACAGCCACCCGGAAGTGATGGTTATATCTGAACCATCAAGGGAGTCACTCTCCCAACTTATCCGTCCTACAGAAGAAGGGCAAGTTTCTCAAGAATTGGGAGGAATACCCAATCACTTACGAGGCCGCCATGGGGTCCAGAATCCCTACGGCCTCCAAAAAAAAACGTCATTAGTAAAATCTCGTCTGCCCGAGGACCATAATGAGCCCTCGTCCTCGGGACAAGACTGTTTTGGGGGCTCACCTTCGTTGCTAATGAATTTGCATGATTTTTCCTTATCTTGTTTCAGGAATACAGATAGTCCACAAAATCCAAAAAAATCAAAAAGTTTTCAAAATTCGAAAAAATTAAAAATTTTCAAAATTCAAAAAAATCAAAAACTCTCCAAAATTCAAAAAAATCAAATATTCTCAAAAATTCAAAAAAATCAGAAATCTTCAAAATACCCAAGGTTTTCAAAGAATTTCCTCAGTTGAATGAGCCTTGTGACAGAACAGAGTATGAAAGAGAAGAATACGACTTTGACCTCGAGCTCGACTTTGATCTCATGGGGATTGGAGAAGAGTTAGAGGAAGAGGTTGAGTATCCTCCAAAAGAAATTAAAGAACTCATAGAACGTCACGAGAAAGGTGTTCAGCCAAATATAGAGGATACAGACTCAGTGAACCTAGGCACTGAAGATGACCCACGGATCGTTAAAATCGGAGCCCTATTAACGGTTGAACAGAAAGAGGAGATGACAAAGTTCTTACAACAGTACCAAGATGTATTCGCATGGTCCTACCAAGACATGCCTGGTTTAGACACAGATCTAGTCGTTCACAAGTTACCTATCAAAACGGGAAGTAAGCCGATCAAGCAGAAATTACGAAGGTTGAAACCAGAGTGGACACTTAAAGTTAAGGATGAAGTAATGAAACAGTTTCAAGCGGATTTCTCGCAGTATCCACTACCCTGAGTGGCTCGCTAATGTCGTTCCTGTACCGAAGAAAGATGGAAAGGTACGTATGTGCGTGGATTACCGAGATCTGAACAGAGCCAGTCCGAAAGATGACTTTCCATTACCACACATCGACACTTTGGTCGATAATACAGCGGGGCACGGCATGTTCTCCTTCATGGATGGCTTTTCGGGTTACAATCAGATAAAAATGGCGAAAGAAGATCAAGAGAAGACTGCGTTCATTACACCTTGGGGTACCTTCCACTATAAGGTCATGCCATTTGGTCTCAAGAATGTTGGGGCAACTTACCAACGAGCCATGACGGCCTTATTTCATGACATGATCCACAAAGAAATAGAGGTATACGTGGACGACATGATAGCTAAATCCAATCTCGATGAGGATCATCTGGTAAACTTGAAGAAATTGTTTGATCGATTAAGGAAGTACAGCTTAAGACTTAATCCGGCAAAATGTGTATTTGGGGCCACGTCAGGAAAGCTATTGGGGTTCATTGTCAGTAGAAGAGGCATCGAAATCGATCCAGCTAAAACGAAATACATCATAAACATGGAGCCACCAAAATCAGAGAAAGAGATCAGGGGATTCCTTGGAAGAATTCAGTACATTAGTCGGTTCATCGCGCAACTAACTCCGATCTGTGAGCCAGTTTTCAAACTGCTGAAGAAGAATGAACCGAAAGAATGGAATGAAGACTGTCAAGAAGCTTTCGACAAGATTAAAAGATACTTGCTTAATCCACCAGTTTTAGTTCCACCTACATCGGGTCGACCTCTACTGATGTATCTTTCCGTACAAGAAAACTCCATGGGCTGTGTACTGGGGCAACATGATGAAACAGGTCGAAAAGAGCGTGCCATCTATTACCTTAGCAAGAAGTTCACAAGTTACGAGGCGAACTATTCAACACTCAAAAAGACGTGTTGTGCCCTCGTTTGGGCATCACAACGACTACGCCACTACTTGCTTAGCTATTCGACTATGCTCGTTGCTCGAATGGATCCTTTGAAGTACCTCTTCGAGAAACCGGCGCTAACAGGACACATTGCAAAATGGCAGCTACTATTATCCGAGTTTGACATCACCTATGTCACTCAAAAGGCCATTAAAGGACAAGCTATTGCTGACCACTTAGCGGAACACCCTTTGCCCGACTATGAGCCACTAAAGACAAATTTTCCTGATGAAGCCATCTTATTTGCTGAAGCCGAGAGCGACGATGAAGAATCTACTTGGAAAATGTATTTCGATGGAGCAGTAAATCAAAAGGGAAATGGAATTGGGGCAGTCTTGGTTAAGCCAGACGGAACACACATCCCCATTGCAGTCAGATTAAGATTTCAATGTTCGAATAACGAAGCCGAGTATGAAGCATGCATTGTGGGGTTGAAAGCAGCGATCGACCTCGAAGTGGATGAATTAGATGTATTTGGAGACTCAAGTCTGGTAGTATACCAGACAACAGGAGAATGGAAGACCCGAGAGCAGAGACTGGTTCCGTATCATGAGTATCTCGAAGATCTAAGTTCAAACTTCACCCGAATCTCCTTTACTTACATGCCGAGGGCTAAGAACCAGTTTGCAGATGCACTGGCTACTCTGGCCTCAATGATCAGCATCTCTGAAGACACCATAGTCGACCCTCTGGAGGTTGGTATTCAAGATGAGCCAGCATATTGCTTGCCGGTGGAGATCGAAGAACCTGAAGAAAAACCATGGTATGCAGACATCAAGGCATTCTTAGAGGACCGAACTTTCCCACCCGATGCCACAACGACGGACCGAAAGACTATTCAGAGATTGGCAGGACAGTTCTTCTTGAGTAGCGGAGTCTTGTACAAAAAGTCGCATCACGAGGTCCTCCTCAGGTGTGTAACACAGACAGAAGCTCAACGCTTAATCGAGACCGTGCATGGAGGAGTCTGTGGACCTCACATGAATGGACATATGCTCGCAAAGAAGATTATGAGAATGGGTTACTACTGGATGACTATGGAGAGCGACGGATATCAACATGTTCGAAAATGTCACTTGTGTCAAATCTATGCCAACAAGATCAACGCGCCACCTTCAGAATTGCACAATATGACTTCTCCCTGGCCCTTCTCACTCTGGGGCATGGATGTCATCGGACAGATCAATCCTCAAGCTTCCAATGGGCATCGCTTCATCTTAGTCGCCATAGACTACTTTACGAAATGGGTAGAAGCAGCATCTTACGCCAATGTTACGAGAAGCAATGTCTTGAAGTTTGTGAAGAACAACATCATATGTCGGTACGGCCTCCCAAGTGGGATAGTAACCGATAACGCCAAAAATCTCAAGAACAAAGACATGTCTAAGATGTGCAAAGATTTTCAGATCACCCATCACAACTCAGTCATTTACAGACCAAAGATGAATGGAGCAGTTGAAGCCGCCAACAAAAATATCAAAAAGATCATTGAGAAAATGGCCGTTACTTACAAAGATTGGCACGAAATGTTACCATTCGCTCTACATGCTTATCGAACATCAATCCGAACTTCGACTGGGACAACGCCTTATTCACTAGTCTATGGAATGGAAGCAGTCTTGCCCGTTGAGGTCGAGATTCCCTCCCTTCGGATATTAAAGGAAGTCGAATTGGATGAAGCAGAATGGGTCCAAGCCCGATTCGATCAGTTGAACTTAATAGAGGAGAAACGACTTTCAGCAATCTGTCATGGGCAAACTTATCAACGGAGAATAGCACGAGCTTATAACAAGAAGGTTTCGACCTAGAGAGTTCTCGTCGGGAGATCTTGTCTTGAAGAAGATCTTGCCAATACAAGAAGATGCGAGAGGGAAGTTTCGTCCAAATTACGAGGGGCCATTCGTCGTCCAAAAGGTATTGTCCCGTGGAGCGCTGATTCTTACAGAGATGGATGGGGAAGTCTTTCCACAATCGATCAATGCTAATACCGTAAAAAAATATTACGCCTAAAGTCGTTCCTTGAAATGAAGAGAGGCCATCTTTCTACTACATGAACAATTATCTAACCTTAGTTAACCCTCTTTGAGCCATCACATTCATTTCTTAACCTAGGACCGGGGCAAGTCACCACCACAAAAACAAAAAAAAAAAAAAAAAAAAAAAAATCGTCAAAAGTCAAAACAAAAATACCAAAGTATACTCCTGGCCCGCATGAGGATAAACTGTGAACGGCTAAAAGTACAAAAAAAAATCAAAAAGTCAAAAATCTCGAATGTCTGATCAAAGCTCGACCCAAATCTCCAAGTTCGTCTGACAATTGGAGGAGACATAGATCATATTTTCGAAACAAAAACAGACAAACCCCGTGTCCAATCTACCCCTCAATAAATCCAGACTCAACCTTCTTTATATCCTTTGACAACCTAACCTAAGCCTACGTTTCGTCCTAATTAAAGTCCTCTCAGATCAGGGAACGGTTCAAGGCAACTCAATCACGGTGGAAGCACGTCATGGAAAACATCGTCAGTGCAGTCTATCTTGCCACTTAAATCGGATTTCAAGCCACCAAAGTCGTTGGAAGATCCGAGAGGGGAGACTCGGTCGAATATTTGAAAAAAAAGAGCGACTCGAAGTGTAGAGTCATTGATCTTGAAGCTCAACTTGAGTCACCGCACCATGAAAATCGTCGGAGGAACTCGAGAGGGGAGTCCAGATCTGTTACTCAAGAAAGAGCGCCACTAGAAGAGTAGAGTATTCGATCTCGCAGCTCAACTTGAGTCACCAAGCCACAAGGGGCATAAAGAAATCGATAAGACATTCAAAAAAAAAAAAAAATCTATAAAGTAAGCATAGACTGAAAGGGCATAGTGAAAACCTGCAAGGGCACTATGAGTAAAAAAATCAGTCCATGGCAAGATCAAAACCACCGGCATGATGAAAACCCAAAAAGGGCGTCGATGAGCAAAAATGTGGAAATCGGGTCTGGTGAAAACCGTAACTGGCGCCAGGGGCAGAAATGAAAAAAAAATTAAAAAATTAAAAAAATTAAAAAAAAAAAAATTAAAAAAATTAAAAAAAAAAAAAAAAACTCCTGGCCCGCAAGAGTATAAACTGTGAACGACAAAAATCTCAAAGTCCTCAATGTTCCTACAGATGCAACTAAGATAACTCAGTCAAAATTCTCAATCTCGGGGATGACTCTAAAGAGGCGAAGGATTAGCTGACACTTGTATCCTCGACATTTGGCAAAGGCACCATGATCGTTAACTTTCAGAGTTTTCAAACACAGTCTGTCACAGATTACTCGACAAAGGCAATCTTTTAAAACCTAAAACAAAAAAAATGCATCATCAAAATTACTATTTTTGGCCTATGACGAAGAATCTAGGACTTTTCTTAAAATCAAGTGTTTTCGAAAGCAGTAGATATATCTGAGGCCACTATGTAAAAAACCTATTTCATTCATTTCAAATAGTGCTACATCATTCTCATGAAAAGCAGGGTACAAGAAGGAATAGTGGGCAAAGAGCCACTCAAGCATTTTCCTGGAAAGTGTAGTAGGCATCAAGTCATCCTTTAAGGCTTCTATCTGAGCAGCTTGGTCAACGATGATTCTCTCCATATCTGAGGCATGACAACATACCAAATACTCAAATATCATACCATAATGCAAGTCTCTCTCAAGGATGGTCACGCTTCGCTAAGCTCTCTCAAGATGATCATACAACTTCCATGAAGGAGAAACTAAGTTCGAAATTCAAAACCAACGACGAAAAAAAGGAAAAATATTTCAAAATTGCATTGCATGGTTTAAAACGTCGATCATTAAAAAAAAATAAAAACATAAAAAATCAATCCAGATTTCAAACGAGCTCCGTGCCACGAAATTAAGGGTTTCAAAAAGGCTAGCCCTGTCAGACCCCGTGCTAGGGTAGCCACTTCTTACAAAAATCTTCAATCCATCCGGCGTTTTTAATCATCATGCAATAAATTACTTCGGATTCGTGCAAATAAAGGGTCTAATTTATTCTTTGCAGTTCTTTGCAAGCAACTCCTGCAAAGAGGGGCAGCTGTAGACACCCCAATTTGCACGAACCCGTTAGAAAAATCCAAATTTTCTCAAATTAATTTCGATTTAGAATTCAAGATTTTCGACGGACCCACATTGCTATTTTGCATCATTTTCATGCATACATGCATCATCTCATATCATTGCATGCCCATACCTTGTCCCTAATCCACTTAAACCTATGCCCATCACCCATCCTAAGCCCAAACCCAAGTCCATATCCCTAACCCAAATCCAAGTCCATATCCCAAACCCAAACCCAAGTCCATTCTCTCACCCCTTCATAAGATGACACATGTTGATACCTCATAAGCCCCCAATGCCCAATGCATCATCTAATTGGAGGGTCAACTTTTCTTTTGTGAAAACTCAATAATGCCCTTCTCAAAATGTTTAGTCAAACCAAAAAGGTTATTTGGTCTTTGGTAATAATCCATAAAGGTGAGAGAACTTACCATTATGCCCTCAAAAGGTGAGAATCTTCAAGTAGATACATGGAGTTCTCCCATTGGTCCATTTCAAAAATATACTTCCACCCTTGCTTTATTTGTTATTTACAAATGAACCAAGATCTACTTTTTACCTACCACATCACCTTTACACATGTCATGCTCCCATTCACCCTCCCAAAATCACTTTTGTTCTCCCATTGGTCCATTTCAAAAATACACTTCCACCCTTGCTTTATTTGTTATTTACAAATGAACCAAGGTCTACTTTTTACCTACCACTCCACCTTTACACATGTCACTCCCCTATTCATCCTCCCAAAAGTACTTTTGTTCTCTCACCTCTATTTACCAAAAAACCAAGGATCAAAGCATGCTTTTAGGGTTTCTTCACAAATGTCATCTTTACCCTCATACAAATGGAAAATCCAAAAAGAAACAACCTAAATCTCATGTCCATTTTCTTTATTTTTAGGGTTGGACCACTTTATCCCCAAAAGTTCTCCAAAAACTCTATAAATACCCTCATTTTCTAAGAACAACTCATGCTTTCAAGCCCCCATCTCTCAACCTAAAACTCTACCCAATTCTCTACTCATCTCTCATCTCTCAACCTTCAACTCTCTCAACTCACCCTCAACTACATCCTTTAACTCTCAAGTTCACTTTTCAAGCTCAAGTTTATTCAAGACCTCCAAGGGGACAAGGTGGGATAGTAGTTATTTAGTTATTTTTTTTCATCTTGCATCTTCTTCTTCTAATCCTCTCTTTTCTTTTTTAGAAACCCTTAGGATGTAATGGAGAACCCTCCTTCATCCCGAGTAGATTGAACCTCAACCTTGGGCATGGAATGCTTGAGGCGGTTTGGTCGAAAGGATGGAGGTTGAAGCCCTTTTAAACCCATTCTCATATCATGCACCATAATGTACACTATGCACACACATCACACATGTTGGCTATGATGAAGAAATGTGTAACTCTCTTGATGAGGTTAAAACACTAAGCTTCTAGCTAAACATGTATGCATTAAGGTTATAGATCTAAGAGAACTCCTTTCATGGAACTTCTCTAAAATCATAAACCAACATTTCAACTCATGCAAAAGTGTGTTGACTCCATAAAATGTCTTTTTCCATAAGATATCTCTTATGTCAACACTAACATCAAAACCTCTTCCAATGAGGTACATACACACTATATGCACCCACCCACTTCATGCATCTCATGAATTCTACTTGTTATTTTAATCCTTTTTCAAAAATGGTCAAATCTAAAGGTAACCACCTTAGGTGGAGAGAATGGGGTGCTTAACACCTTCCCCATTCTCTAACCGAATCCCCTTACTTAGATCTTAGGTAGACCATACCTTTTCCATGATTGAGAGTCACTACAATGCCATAAAAAATGGTTTTCAAAAGAATCGATTCGGGTGCCCATTCACACCCATTTACAAAAAAGAATGGTGGCGACTCCAAACAACGTAGCATTGAGGTTCAAAGGTGAACATTTCTCATGTCTACACATTGCATAAGATTGGATGGTATAGTCCCATCAATCAGTCAAGAACATACGTTCTTTATATCCATCCATCAATAAATCAATTAATTTATCATCTAACTTCCTACATATTTATCAAAATAACACCACTTTTAAATTCATTTGAGATCCATAAATCATCAACCATTTCCATTTGATGATTTTGGTTGAGAAGAAAGACTCGGGAAAACACAATAAAGCTATAAGATATATATGTTGGAAAATCTGTAAAAATTTGATTTAAGTGTTGGAAAAAGTGATTTGCTAAAGTTGTTTAAATTAAAAATGGGTTTTTGTAAATGGAAGTCCTCGATAACATGTAAAACACCATGTAATTTTTATAACTTCAATCAAAGGAACGATAAAGATATTGGGTTTTGAAAATCAGGCAAAAACGTCGTAATTTATGTTTTGTTCTTGAAATCAAAAATCAAATTTCGATACGTTGAGATTTGAATTTTAAAATTATTCCTAAAATTTTCAAATGGGGGGGGGGGTTAAAACCTTAATTTCATTGAAAAAACTTAAAGTAAATGGAAAGTAAAAAAATTAAAAAAAACATTTTTAATAAAATATAAGGCTGACAATGTTGGCGGTGGCAGAAAGTTAGTTTTGGCGGTGCCACTGCCAGGATGGTTGTCGACAGGTGGCGGTGCCACCACCAGAATGGTTGTCAACAGGTGGTGGTGCCACTCTCTATATAATTTGGTGGTGGTAGAAATTGATTTTTGGCAGTAACAAAAACGGTGCCATCACCAAACACGAACAAGAATCGATTTTCTTCAAAATTTCATCTGAATAAATCTCCAATTCAACATAAATTTACACAAATTACAATATAACTATAAATCTACAAGAATGCCAAGCAAATCAATATGTTCAAGTCATGAATTTGCAAAGTACAACATATGGAACAATTAATAATTTCGATTCAATTCTTAAATATGTGAAAAATTAATAAAGTAATCGATAATTGGAAAAATAATAACAATACCAAATATTCGAATGAATTTTCTATGAAAATTTGTATAACTAAAGGGTAAAAAGGAAGGCATCCGACCTCAGATCGTTTTCAATAGTTAATCGGAGGTGAAGAAACGGCATGGAAGTCGAGGTTGGATGGTCTTGAGTGTAAAACGATCGGTGGTTACGAAGACCTTGATGACGACACTCTCTTCTCCTTCTACGATAGAGGACGAAACTTCTTCTAAGTAGATGAAACCCCAAGTGGAATGTGTCAAAATTCATTCAATGATTTTTTATGGAGAATGGGACCGAAGAAAGAGAAACGATGATCAACGATCGTGAAAATATAGAGTTTATTGGCACCGACAACTTTTTCTTCGTCGTCGAGGCTCAACAATGTCTCGTTCATGATGGACCTTGAGGTGAAGAGGGTTGAAACCCTTGGTGTTTTGATTGGCTGGGTTTTAGTTTATTTGGAGAGAAGAGAATGAAATAAAAGAAATTTACGTTTCTTTTAAATAAAGACTTGAGGGGCAAAGTTTGTACTTTCTCATTTATTTTTATTTTGACAGTAACTCAACTTTCTAGACTTGAAAATTGATGAATAAATACTCCGTTTCTTATAATTTTTCGTTGTAGACCTAATGATGTGATCAGATTTTAGTAATTCTCACTTTAACAAAAATTCACCTTTTTAGATCTCTTCTGACACTAAAATCAAGGATTTTGTAATTTTTTTCGTTCAAACTTGAATCCGAGCATGCTTACAAGCTAAAATATATTTTTTGATAATTTTGAATCCAATGGAGAAGTTAGATTCCATTAAAAATGAAGATAACAAAATCTTAATATTTTACCCTAAGTCCCTATTTTAGAATTTTCTCAAAAATTAACTATTTGATTTCCTCGAAATACAAATTAAAAACTCGGGGTATTACACATTAATTTTTTATATGGATGAGGATTACCCAGTGTTTTAAAAGTTGAACTAGACCAACAGTCCAACTAGGCCCAATCAAATTTTTTAGATTTATTGGTTTGATTCATTAATAACCAAAATTAATTTACTATGTTGGTAAAAAGTAGTATAAGATACGTGACATAAATAAGGTGAATATCAATTATCGATCACACAACAAATTTAGCACATATCTCGAGGCATCAATTGGTGTTTTTTATTTAGATTTTACTTAGTTAAAAATGTAATCTTATCCAAAAATAAAAACTCTCAAATGGAATCTCTATTTTAGAATAATGATATATTTGAATAGTTGATTGAGAATCCCTTGATTGAGGGGAGATTGACTTGTTTCATTAGGATTTAGTCTCATATTTTTCTATATAAAGGGGTACCATGTCAAGGAAATATGAGAGTTTTTATAAATTAGGGAAGACTTCAATAATAGTGGAATGGCTCTTTGGAATTCGGAGACGTAATTCAATTTTAGGAAGAATCTTGTGAACAAATCCTGTGTTTTGTCTCTTTTCTTTTTTCTTTTGCTTTGATTATTTTTCTTTACGATTTTGATTGTTTATGTGGATCAATAACAATGAAGATCAATTGATAGGGGTAAATATCGAGGAATCGGTGGCATCCGAGATTTTACTTCTACAAATTGGTGTCGTCTATGAAAATTGATTTTGAAAACACCAACAAAAACTACAATGGTGAGATTCAGATCAAGATACCATGAAAAATGATTGGATTCCCGTCCAAAATTCAAAGTTGCCCCCATAATTAACCCTTGCAAGTCAAAGTTTCCAATTTGATCTTAACAATGAACGAATCTTAGTTTCCCGATTTGATCCTTTGATTATGATGCGAGAATCTTTATCTTAATTGTGATCACATCCTTTGAGTACATCTTTTCTTATCAAATTGCAAGAAGGGTTTATATCATGAATTATAATATCCTTGTGAAAGTAGGGTGATTTTGCGAATTCAAGTTGTTTATTTTATTCACTAACTATAGGAAATACGATGTTTTGCTCAGTTTAGCTAGTTCTGCTCGATCTATCTAGCTCTACTTGGAACCCAACCCTACTTGGTCTACCTAGTCCTATTCAATCTGCCTAGTCATGTTCAATCTACCCAGCTCTACTTGAAACCCAACCTTGGTCGACCTACCTAATTCTATTCGGTCTACCCAACTTTACTCAGAAGGCAGACCTACTTGAAATCCTACTATGCTTAGGATTCTTTAAGAATGTATTTTATTCTACAATACTCAGCTCTATTCGATTTTTTATTAGGATGATTGGTTCGTGCACAACATACAGGCATAAAAAAAGGTATGTTTTTATTTAAGTCATGGTCTTGGCTGAGTCACAAGACTTCGTTGAATCAAGTTTATAGTTCAAGAATTCGATCAAGTTAAGACACTACATAAAATCACGTGACTAGATTGGGGGCTCATTCTATCCCCAATTTGATCAGGTAAAATGGTATAGATTGGGGGCTCACTTTTAGCCCAATTTATGAGGTAAATTATTAAATTATCATTTAAGGGCTAATGACCACATCATATTCCATGCATATGCTATTATTTTTTGTTGGTGTTGCTTAAGAGTTGCAGGTTGGAGGGAGAACACTTAGCAAACCAAACTCATTGAGGAAATCCAATTCATCTTCTAAGAGGATCCTAAATGATTAAGTTTCTGTCCCGAGTGGCAAAATCATCCTGAGTGACAATGGGTCCAAATTGACTAAGTTTTTATCCTGAGTGGCAGAGTAGTCAAAAGTGGATAAGTATCATGAGTGGCCAAGATTTCTCGAGTGAAAGAGTTTACCTAAGTAGCTTAAGGATCTTAAATGACTAATGTCCCAAGTGACAACTCTGTCCTAAGAAGATGAGGGCCTTGAATGACCAATGTCCCAAGTGATTGATCTGCCCTGAGTGATCAACATCTTGCCTAAAGACAAAACGAGACAAGATTTTTATAAAGTAAATTGATAATATGAGAGTAACATGATATTCTTGTAGGTGGATCTCGACCTCACTCATCTCCACCTACAAAATAGGACTAACTTTGTGAGTACAAAGTGGTATAGGACATGTGGCATAAATAAGGTGAATATCAATGATTGATCACACTGTAAATTTAGCACATATCTCAAGGTATCGATTGGTTTATTTTGATTTAGATTTTATTTCGTTAAAAATGTAATCTTATCCAGAAATACAAAGTCACAAAGGGAATATTTATTTTAGAATAATGATAGATTTGAGTAGTTGATTGAGAATCCCTTGACTGGGAGGGAAGATTGACCCATTCCATTAAGTTTTAGCCTCATTTTTTTCTTTACAAAAGGGGTACCATGTAAAAGAAAGAGGAGAAAGTTTTTGTAAATCATGAAAAACTTTATGAATAGTGGAATGGCTATTTAGGGTCCGGGGACGTAGTCCAGTTTTAGGACAAACCCTATGAACAAATCATGTGTTTTGTCTTATTTCCCTTTTTTCCTTTGCTTTGACAATGAAGATCGATTGATAGGGGTAAATCTCAAGGAATTAACAGCATATGAGATTTTATCTCTACAATTACGAACTACTACTTTTTTACTTTTTATAAAATAATGGTTGAACCAATAAAATCGATATGTTTTTTGTAATTATCAATTCCCAAAACTAAAAGACTTCCTTTGATAACAAGTCTAATAACATTTTTTTATATATGGAATAATGTCTAAAATTGTAAATTTGTAATCTTTACATTTTTGAGATTTTTTAGAAACCCCTTGATTAAAAATATTAAACAAATATGGGAATCTCTAAACCATTAATTTCTTAAGGGTTATACAAATTTTTAATTTCATTCTCTTTACAATGTCTATTAATTTTTAATCCAATTACCATTCTTCATTAATTTTACATTTATTAATTTTTTGAGTTCTCCTCAAGTGATATATATTGAGTTGGTACAATTTTGAGACACAAAACTTTGTACGGGACCCACTTTAATCACTTTTTCTCTTTAACCCCTCAACTTTATTTTCACTCCTCTAACTTTATTATATTTTCTTCTTTACCCCTTTTAAGCTAAGAGAGCACATTGGATCGGATCAAATCGAGAATCGAATAAAACCAAACCATTTTAGATTTTTTTGGTTTGGTTTGGTTTTATAATACATCAGTTTGGTTCTGGGGTATCCTAGAACCGAACTAATATATATATTGGATCTGTAGACACATAAAGCTACAATATGTTTTGTCTTATATGGGCAAAAAGGTTCGGAATAGGCTAATTTTTTTAGGATGATCTCTATGGTGAGGAGATCATCCTTGTAAAAAATTAGCCCATTCTGAAACTTCTAGCCCCATGTTTACATGTTGAAGAATTCTGGACCGTCCAATTTTTGTAAACCACTTTTGATGGGGTTAGACGTTTTGGAATGGGCTGATTTTTTGCAAGGATGATCCCCTCACCATAAAGATCATCCTTAGAAAAAATTAGCTCATTCTGAACCTTTTTTCCCATATAAGACAAAACACGTTGTAACTTTATGAGTAGCTTTGTTAAATATATATAACAAATAAACTTAAAAAACAAAATCGATTTCATTTTTTTCTTTCATTTTCTTCAAGTGAAGTCTTAGCTCAATTCACCATCGTCACCCCTCACCAGCAAGGACTGGATCCTCATCGTCGCCACCTCACTAAAAATTGAAGAGTTGCTATATTTCTGTCTTTGTAATTTCAATTTTAAGTTAGGAGTATGTGGATGTTCGGTATAAGGTTGTGGTGTTAGATTGCTGAGGTGGTAATCCATTTAATCAAAATGGCCTTTAATAAGGCTAAAATCTTTATAGTAATTAGTTGGATCTGAATTTTTAGAATCAACTTAGACGGTTGTGGTGTTCTATTGCTAAAGTGGTAATCCATTTGAGCAAAATGAACCCTTAGTAAGGCTCAAATCTTTGCTAAATTAGTTAGGAAAATGTTTCTCCTATCAAAATCCATTGAACCTACACCTTTGCTGACCAAAACCAAGAATCGAACCGAACTAAGGTTCGTTTTGGTTGGTTCGATTCTAGGGGGTAGTTGGTTCAGTTCCGATTCCAGATTTGTAGAACTGATCATGTTCGATTCGGTTCCAATTTTTTCCTCAACCCAAACCAAATCAAATCGTATGCCCCCCTGTTTTATTGTTTTCCATCTTTTACCCATCTAACCTCGAAATTCTTTAATAATACCCTTCAAACTTTAGTTTTTTTTACTTTTATTCCCTTAACCCTCCCATCAAACTATAGTTTTGTGGGATCCACTTTATTTCTTTTATACTTCACCCATATTTTAATTCATTTTATTGTTTTACATATTTTACTCTTTTAATCGTAAAATTTTTCAACAATCCCCTAAACCCAATTAGACTTGATCCAAACCCACTAATTTTGTGTCATTTTCAAGTAGTGTTAAAATTGCAACTACATACTCTAACTTTATTTTTTCTCTTTTACCCCCTTAACCCGAGAGAAGATGCTCGTGCCGCAGGCACTGGTGAACTCTAGTACACACACACACACACACACACACACACACACACACACACACACACACATATATATATATATAGGAAAAGATTGCATGGACCAAGGTCCTCATTTGGGCCACGTGGATTGTCCCATTGGTCCAAATGACAACTCAACCTCTTGTTTGTGGTTTAGATTATGTTTTAAAAACATATCCCCCTTAAAAACGTATTTTTTGGAGTCAAATCTTTAGATTACAAATGGATAGTCGTTGAACTCCTAGATTTAAAATTTAAATCTAACGATGAAAAAATCTCTTTTTTCAATTCTAGTTTTTTGAAAGTTTATAAAATGTTATGCTCTACATACATGTGGCACTTGATGGTGTATTTTGGAGCCATGTTGACATGTGATCCATGAATATAGATGGTCTTTTGGTCCATATAACCCCATCTCACATATAAATAGGGGAATGTTAACGTCCAAGACCTCGTGAGGAGGTTAGCATACTCCAACACTTTTTTTTCCAATAATATTCCTACCCATTTTATCATTTAGTGAAAAACATAAGGGTATATTAGTCTTTTTACATAATAAATATTTATTTATGTAACTAATATTTGTCTATTTCATAATAAATACTAAGGGTATTTAATCTTCAAAATTAAATGTCTTGTTACAATAAATGATTTGACAATCAATGCAAACAATCATTTATTATGTAAAAGACTAACATACCCCTATTTGTTTTCACTAAAAGATAAAATAAATAGAGGTATTACTATAAAAAGAAAGTGTTGGAGAATGCTAATTGAAAGCGCCCTCGATCCGCGGGGTGCACGGATCTACTTTTGACCTTTGAGGTTTGGGAGTCGCTACCTAGTTATTACGGTCTAGGAACCGAATACTAACTCTAAACGGATAAAGAAACTAATCTACTGAAGAAAAACTGAATCCGGGGATCACATTACGGGGTTGGAAGGTGTTAGGCACCAACCCCGCCCGGCCAATGCCGGTCTCTACTTATCCCAAATAAGACTACATTGCTAATAAAAAACCTAGATAAAAAAAATAAAAGAAATTTTACCTTCGAAAAATAACGATTCTATTCCCTCAGATCTGATAAAATCACTCATTGTACCGTACTCCTTGCTTCGTTTTGTCTTTGGATCTGATTTTCAATCTCCGAGGTAAGGTATCTCTTTCTTGGATCTGGATTCTTTGAATTTGTTATGGATTTGGGGGTGTTTTTGAAAGGCTTCTAGGTGTTTTTCAAGCTAAAATCGAAGTATGGGTGTTAAGTAAGGAGTTGGGGCTTCAAAATTAGGGTTTATAGGAGGCTAAGGAAGCTTTTTGACCTACTTCTCTTAGGGTTTTTTATTTGATACGAAAATAGCGTGTAGGGACCCCTATTTATAGATTTTTTAAGTGTTTGTTTAGATAGAATTAGTGTTTAATTATAATTCTTTTAGTTATAGTTATATTTTAATTAGAATTGTTTTACGTAGAGTTATATTTTAGTTAGGATTCTATTAAATAGAGTTATTATTTAATTAGGATTATTAAATAGAATTATTATTTAATTATAACTCTATTAGGATTTTGACTTTTGGTCTTATTTGATTGACTTTAAGATTTTGACTTTAGTCTTACTTGATTAACTTTAATATCTTGACTTTAGTCTTACTTGATTGATTTTAATTTTGACTTTAGTCTTACTTGATTGACTTTAATATCTTGACTTTAGTCTTACTTGATTGAATTTAATTTTTTGGAGAACCCCCCTCTATTATATCTTTAATTCTTTGGACCCCCAAATGGAGGGGTCCTTGAATAAATATCTTGGCAACCATCAACAATTTTGCCTGAGAACTTTATTGATCGATTTTTTTTGTTCAAAATTTTAAATTAATTTTATTAATGTTTCACTTTAATTATTTAATGTTTTATTTATTAATTTTAAAATTTTTAATTATAAAAATTATAAAATTATCGTTTTGCCCTCGGAGAGGACTTTTTGTATTTAAAGTCGATTTTTGATGTTCTAGGATGTTTTAGAATCTATTTTTCGTAAGAAATTCAATGGAAATATTGGTTTGTGTCATTTATAAAAAATTTTGTGTGGAATGGTCGTGAACTTTATGAGGGGTAGTTTCGTAATTTTGTCAAATTCTGTGAAAATTGGCGAAATGCTTTAATTGGTTTTGATTTGTTGTTTTATGTATTTGAATGGATTTTCCTAAATATAACATAGGCTCTAGGGTTGTTTTTATGTTAGGTTGGTAATTTGATCATTTTTTTAGTGATTTTTATCGTAAAGCTTCTTTTTGTCTGTTAGATGATGATTTCTATGTTTTTGGGGTTATATTTTCCTAGCGTAGCGTGATTTCTAGAGTTTTTTCAGTTCGAGATACCTCATTCGGATTTCTGAAACATATCTGGTAACAAAATAAAGTATTGGAATAATCATCCGTCATTGGGAACCGTTGCGATCGGGTTGACGAGTTGATTAATCAGGCGAATGCAAAAATGGGGTGTCTACAGATGCCCCTCTTTGGCAAAGGGTTGAAGCAAACTAGATAGCAAATCTATTTTGGTAAATAGTGCGATATCCGAATGCCTGTAGACACCTCATTTTTGCACTAGCCTGATTAATCAACTCGTCAACCCGATCGCAATGATTCCTAATGATGGATGTTTATTCCATTGCTTTATTTTGTTACCAGATATGTTTCAGAAATCCGGATGAGGTATCTCGAACTGACAAAACCTTAGAAACCACGCTACGCTAGGAAAATACGACTCCAGAAACATAGAAATCATCATCTTGCAGACCCAAAAAGAAGCTTCACGATAAAAATCACTAAAATTTGACCAAATTACGAAAATACCCCTAACATCAAAACAACCCTAGAGCCTACGTTACGATTAGGAAAACCCTTTCGAACACATAAAACAACAAATCGAAACCAAATAAATTATTTCACTAATTTTAACAGAATTCGACAAAATTACGAAAATGCCCCTCATAAAGTTCATGACCATTTCACACAAATTTTTTTTAAATGACACAAACTAATATTTCCAATAAATTCCTTATGAAAATTCGATTCTAAAACATCCTAGAACATTAAAAACCGACTTAAAATGTGAAAATTCCTCTCTGGGGGCAAAACGGTAATTTCACAATTTTCATAATTAAAAATTTTGAAATTAATAAATAAAATATTAAATAATTAAAGTGAGACATTAATGAAATTAATTTAAAATTTTGAACTAAAAAATCGATCAATCGGACTCTCATGAAAAATTGTTGAGGGTTCGTGAGATATTTCTTTAAGAACCCCTCCATTTGGGGGTCCAAAGAATTAAAGATATAATAGAGGGGGGTTCTCCAAAAATTTAAAGTCAATAAAGTAAAACTAAAGTCAAAATTAAAGTCAATTAAACAAGGCTAAAGTCAAGATATTAAAAGTCAATCAATTAAGACTAAAGTCAAAATATTAAAAGTCAATCAAATAAGATCAAAAGTCAAAATCCTAATAGAGTTCTAATTAAATAATAACTCTATTTAATAGAGTTCTAACTAAAATATAACTTTACCTAAAACAATTCTATTTAAAATACAACTCTACCTAAAACAATTCTAACTAAAATACAACTCTAATTAAAAGAACTTTAATTAAACACTAATTCTATCTAAATCAACCCTTAAAAAAATTTATAAATAGGAGTCCTCACACCCTATTTTCGTATCAAATCATAAATCCTAAGAGAAATAGGTCAAAAAGCCCCTATAGCCTCCTATAAACCCTAGTTTTGGAGTCCCAACTCCTTACCTAACATCCCTTCTTCGATTTTAGCCTAAAAGCCCTTCAAAAACACCCCAAAACCCATAACAAACTCGAAGAATCCAGATCAAAAAAGAGATACCTTGCCTTAAAGATCAGAAATCAAATCCGAAAACAGAACGAAGCAAGAAGTACGGTACAAGGAGCAGTTTTTGTAAAATCTGAGGGAACAAGGTCTTTGCTATCGAAAAGGTATAATTTCTTACTTTTTTTTATCTAGGTTTTTTAGCAATGTAACTTATTTGGGAAATTAGTAGAGACCGGCTTTGGCCGAGCGGGGTTGGTGCCTAACACCTTCCAACCCCGTAACATGATCCCCGAATTCAATTTTTTTTCTGTTCTAGATTAGTTCTTTATCTGTTTAGAGTCATTGATCGGTTCCTAGACCATAATAACTAGGTGGCGACTCCCAAACCTCAAGGGTCAAAAGCGGATCCGCGCACCCTCGGATCGAGGGCACTTTCAGTGGCGACTCCACTGGGGACATTGAGGATCAGACTTGAAAAACCCCAAGTATGGGAGCATTGTCAATGACCTAGTTTTTTGTTTTAGTTTATTTTATTTAATTCTTAGTTAGTTTCTTTTTATTATTTGTTTATTGTTTTTATTTTTGTTAGTACATCATTAATTATCTGATTCTACTCGGAGCACTTTGATCTAACATGTTAATCTTTATGATTTAATTAAGGGCCATTCGGAATGATCCTAAATAATGCGATATTTCAATATGGATGATTTTATTGAGGATGGGATATTGATAGTTGGACCATAAATTTCGCAGATGCATGGGTAGACTTGTGTTTTTTTTTGGTTTTTTTTAAATTTTTAGTGTGTGCTTGATTTGTTGTTCAACTTTATAAAATAAAAAAAATTGGCAAACCGTGCTGTCCATTGATAGCAAAAAGAAGAGAAAAAAAAATAAAAAAAAAAGAGGGTTTCCTTCTAAGTTCTGTCAACAGCACAAGGTGCTGGAATGGTTGGGTGCCCCAAGTAATTGTTTTTTTACACCCCATTAACATCAATGATGTGCTGGTATGTGTGGGGTGTGATAAGTAAAATCTGATGTTTTCTCTTCCCACATCATCTTCTCAAAAGAATGCATCTGGTTTCAACGTTATTAACAGAGACTAATTCGGTCTCTCTTTATTTGATCGATTGGAAATCAGTCCAAACCGATTTGAAACTCCATAAATCATCGTTTTTCTCTTGATTTAAAGATAAGAATCGTCCTATCCACTAGAGAAATAAGAATCCATTCGATTTGTTTCGGTCTCTTAGTGAGAACCCGATGTATGGGTTTCGAATCTGAAGCATGAACATCGCTGCACTTCGATCCAACATGGGAAATATCATGGTCAGTAATAAGGGTGAATGGAAACGTGGCCAAGAGAATGAGTTCCATGAGTGCTTCTGCATCGATTTCGAGCTCTAACAAAGTGGTAATGGCAGACGTTCATTTTTTTTTTTTTTTTTTAAATGATGATTTTGTTTTGATGTGGAAAAGAGGCCATCGTTTTTTGGGGAAATTTCTGGTTGTAACCGAGATTCATCGCTACAAATTGTGCGAGCTCCTGCTGTAATAATCAAGTTCGATGACCTCATGCGTTGACAATGAAAAGGAGAGGAGAGGATTAAGATATTTGATCTGAAAAAAAAAATTTCCTTCCTTATGAGTATTATTTTTCGTTTTGAACGGCTGTTTAATTCAGTAAATAAAAAAAAAAACGAGTTTCAATTTATTTCTTTTATCAAATCATCTGAGTATTTCTTCAAAACTTCGGATTATCCAATTTGAAAGGATAGAAGGAAGTCAAGGTTGTTGACACAATTGAACATTTAAGATTAATTCTTAAAAATTCGATCGTGACTTGTTTGACGTTCCTAAAGGGACTTGCTCGGTTCAGACTTCATTTTCGAACCAATTGATTTGAGTCTAATTCGGTGAAATTGATAATTGGATGGGGTAGCCAGCCACTTCATATTTGATTCATTTTCAATTTTTTTTAATTGTGATTTCACGTGTTATGGAATCTTGCATATGTGTTTTGCTGGAGTATTCTCTATGGCTTAGTAAAAATTGATTTTGGGGTACTCCGAGGGTTGTTTTTAGCACACCAATCCTTACTGGTAATGCACCTATCCATGTGAAATAATTTTCAAAAAGATTGGTGTGCTGTAAGTAAATAATGGGTATACCGACAATGTGTCTCGTTTGTTTTTATCTCAATCGTGGTAGGGGATACAAGTTTTTCCCTCGTGTTAAGGTTTTTTTCCTATTCTCTTTTTATATACATTATTTTTATTGTTACATCAACCTATAACAAATCATCCGTATTTGTTATTATATTGTAAACAAAGAAATTAGCGTGACAATAATAATAATAATAATGGTAAAAGGAGTTTCTTCAAAAAAAAAAAAAAATCAATTTGTTTAATTTGTTTATAGGCTTCCTTTTTTTTATTATTTTATTTAAAAACAAAAAGGTCATTTGATGTTAAAATTGCCATCCTAACGACTGTCCATTAATCCTCAATACAATATGCATTGAAATTTTGAATTATTTTGGGCCACCCAAAAGAACCCTTGATTGGAACGCATAAAGAAATAATGTTGGATTAAATGCTTGCTTCTAACATTAGTATATGCTTAATGTGCTTATCTTTAATTATGTGATTGGAATGGTGTTGATCGTGATTAAATATTCATGTGATTGGAATAGTGCTTATGTTGAATATTCATGTAACCCATGTTATAATGATTGGATCGATGGGCCCATTTGTTTTATAAAAAAAAAACCCCGGGCACACCCCACCCTGTTTTGCACACACCACATGCACATTTACTGTTTTGCACACTTACACGTCCTATATAGCCAACGTGGCACTAGTGCGTGGCCCGGTCTCTTCGGAGATGCGACGTCATTCATGAAAACCACAACTCCAGTCACGTACCTTAGGGTATATCAAACTGGGGCATCAATACCGTCTGATCAAGTGATTCTGAGAGGTATATTGATGCACCCAGGCTGGAGCGACCTGAGCCTTTGACCTATTGTAAGCCACATAGTCACATGTCTCGATTGCCAACGTAGTACTAGTACGTGGTCGGTCCCCCCGTGGGATGTTAAACCATTAATGAAAGCTACAACTCTTGACCCGTACCCGTAGGTATAAAAGATAATCTAAGTATATCAATTACACTTCTTGGTCAAAACCGGTGCCTAAGCAAGATCTTGCCCCGCTGTATCCTACTATACGAGGGGGATAGACTACGTATATTCTAAACGAGAGGTATTTAAGTGGGCCCTTGCTCAACATCGTGCGCCACCTCTCAATTGGAGATCGAACTGACTGTTTTTGACTTCAAAGAAGTGAATTGAGGTTTTAGATTATCACCTATACGGTATATCAAACCAAGTCACCACGTATCGAAAGGTATATAAGTGTGCTTGGGCAAGGGTGGCCAGATAAAAATACATTCCACGTAGTAAGCTTAGAGTCTAGAAACCTTCCCTGTAGGTCACTACTCGAACTTATCGTAGGTGTTCTCGGGTTGTTTATTGAATGGAACATTTTGATTGATGAATGTATGTGAATGATGTGAATAATGAGATCAAAGTGTATGATTGTCCTCAAGGATCAAAAATTTGTTTTTGAAATTTAAAATGGGTGCACCGACCCAATAAAGAATCCATCCTTTTACAATAATGACCCAGTCCATCTCGACCCAACAATCATGATGGACCGGGCCATTTAAATCAAAATGAAAATCGAATTTTCAAAGAAGAAAAGGAAAATATTTTCCAGAAAAGAATGTTTTCCAAAAGAAGTGTTCTTTAGAAAAAAATATTTTCCAAGAAAAAAATATTTTCCAAAAAATATTTTCCATAAGAACAAGATTTCCTGAAAGAAAAATATTTTCTAAATAAAAAGAAAATTGACATTTTACATGGACCTTGGAAGAGTACTAAAATACCCCTTTGTGTTAAACCAGGATGCTAGTCGCAGGTGATAACCCAATCGATCAGTTAGTCAAAACAACCGTCATAGGAATGCACCCTGTAGAGAAGATCAATTTTGGGAGATTCATGTTGAGGAGTGCTCTTTACTTTCATGAATTTGAGATAGACTGGAACCTCTTACATGCTATGGCTAAGCGATGGAACCCCTATCTTCACATATTCCATATGGGGTATATGCATTTGTGCCCCACTCACGAGGATTATTGTGGCATCATGAGGATATCCACTTCAGGACCTCTAGTCAGGCCCTCATTGAAGACCGGATATTCTGGTGACCTCGCCACAGGACTGAACATTCCCAAAGAAGAAGCCAAGGCCTTAGTCCATGACGGGAGATTGAACTTAGTACCTTTACTGGGCCCGTATCGCTCCCGCAGTCACCCTATCAATGTAAAACCCGAAGCCTGGCGAGCTACTAGAGATTATCGATTGTGCCTAGGAATCCTAGCCCAATACATACTAACCTCCAATAGTGATGGCCAAACTATCCCTGAGTCCTTTATAGATATAGCCTCTCAACTCTCAAGGAAAGTCAACCCGGTACCTCTCATCCTAGTTGAAACTTTCTCAGGTTTAGATGCCATAAAAAATGGTAAGCGGGAAAGCTTCAAAGGAAGCCCCTACTTACTCTATATGTGGCTTTGTGATCGTCTCAAAATCGTAGATGTTCCCTCAAACCTCGAATATGGGCCAGAACACTTTTTCAAAAGAAACCTGCTAGTACGTCACAACTCAGTCAAAGCTTGGAGCAAATGGTTAGACTCTCGCCTTGCCTGTCATATCAGTTTTAGGTGCCCTTGGTGGATGACTGATCCCCCTGTTCTAGGAACCAAAGGATCCTACTATGTCCATCTGATTGTTTTAGAAAAAACATCTTTTTACCATCCTAATCTGATCCCAGAATAGTACGACGTACCTATAGAGTTATCTTTACCCCAACACAAAGCTTTCTTTCCCCCCGAGCCTTTGACTGAAAAGTTAGTACACCTCACTGAGAAAGCTTGGAACAAACGCACCTTAGGGTATCCAGACGGACCAACAGAATTCAAAGAGCCAGCTGTTAGAGCCAAGAGGGTCAAGCCTGACAGCAATCCTGATGACTATCAAGACAAAGCCAAGCGTCCATATAAAAATAGTTGAAGTCAAATTTGTTGAAAGATGTTTTTAATAAGAACATATTCTTTGTTAATCATTTTTAATAAAACTATCTTTCTTTTTGAATAAATATCTATTTCCTTTTCGAATATTCATTGTGTGAATGGATTAATTAATGGATTGGTGCATAAACCTCAATAAATGATTTCTTAAAATATTATCAAGGGGGTAATACTGAAATTCACTAAATCTACCTTTGATGGGGTTATATAGGATTATCATTGCGCCCAAACTCAAGCGTCCACCTCCTAGTTGGAGTCGTAAGTCCAGTCGGTTAGAACGGACCACAATATCAAGTCAACAAGTAGAGATGGCGTTAGAATCTGAGCTCACAGAGATCCGTAAGATCTTGGCAGCCTTTGCCAATGATATCAACAATATAAAAGGCAAAGTGGAAATGTTAGAACAGACCTCAGAATCAACTGGAAATCCTCTAGATGACCCAAAGGGAAAAAGGGTAGAAGAGAAACGTCCACGTGAAGTCTTCGAACTCGACAAAGACGAAGAATATGTTGATGAAAATCTGGCGTTATCTAATAGAATGTCTCAATTAGAGTCAATTATGAAGAGTATAAAGGGTATTGATAAAATTGCAGCAGGCATTGAAGCTCTGAACCGCATCCTTAGAATCCATTTGCCAGAGACGTTTGTGATGCCTGAAATGGATAAATTCAGTGGGACAAGATGTGCGAAAACACATCTTAAGGTGTATGTTACCAACATGCACACTATGGGGCTCAGCGACGAACAGATGACATTATTGTTCCAAAATAACTTTATCAGGATCAGTACTACGTTGGCTAATGTCTCAAGATCCAGTTACTGTGGGTACATGGGAGAACATATCAAAGGCCTTCTGGCATCAGTATAAATACAGTACTGAGATTGAGACCTCAAGAAGGGATTTGGAAGCAACTAAACAGAAAAATGGGGAGACATTCACTGATTTCATTGGTCGCTGGAGGGCCAAGGCTACTCAAATGTGGGGTAGACCTTTGGAGAAGGAACAAGTAGCAATTATCCTAAAGAACCTCTCTCAAGGATATGCTCAACACCTAGTAGCCCAATACCTCCCTACTTTTGAATCCTTGTTACAAGCCGGAAGTCAACTCGAGGATGCATTTGCCTCTGGGGTTCTTTCTAACCCATCAGATAACAAATCTAAGAAACCATATGTTCCCAAACCTAGTACCAACCACGTCTACATAGCCAACACATCAGCTACCCCAGCTCAACCCCCAACCCGGACTAATAACTAGGTTCACCCAAGTCAACCTCGAACTCCGCGTCAGTTTACCAATCAAGGGATGAGTCTCACGGTAGCGCTTCACAAATTGATGAAAAAAAGACTTCTTACCCCTATCCAACCCCGACCTTTACCTAATCCCTTGCTAGCTGGACACAATGCTAACTTGTTCTACGAGTTCCATAAAAATCCTGGCCATCACATGGATCGATGTATCACCTTGTGCCATGCCATTGAAAACCTTATTGACAACAAAAAGGTCACCATCCCTAGCCCACCAAATATCACCACTAATCCACTACCTACTTATCAACCTCCACCAACCCTGAACATGGTTTCTCACACCCCATTACTATTCGACCTTGTTTCTCTCATCCATCCAATCCAAGTTAAACCGCCTAATTACCCCCTTGCCGGGATAGCCTTCACTGATGATGTTTTCACTAGTTACCTGTTGGCTCAAATGAATCTAAAAAACCTTGTACCTTTGATGGATGAAGATCCATACTTGTTGACTGAAAAAAATGAGCCTTTCTCCCTTTCCTGTGATGAAGTCAGACATATGACTCGAGGGGGAAGACTTTTTAAGCCACAAGAACTCTGTGTTGATAATCCTACAGCCCCGGCAAAAAAGAAGGAGAAGATCCCACCAAAAAAAGCATCGAAGAGGATAACTACGTGATCAAGCAGTTGAAAAAATCAGGGGCCAATATCTCAGTATGGGGTTTACTTATGGCTTCCACTGCTCATAGGGAGGCTGTTCTCAAAGCACTAAACACAGCCCAAGTCTCCCTTGATACTTCTCCAGATCAGCTGGCCAATATGGTAGGGGAAAATTACGTGGAGAATATCCTATCCTTCTCGGACTCAGGTCTCCCAAAAGAAGGGGCAAGCCACACTAAGCCGTTGCACATTACAGTTGACTGTAACAGGATGAGGGTACCTCTGGTTTTGATCGATAACAGGAGTACACTGAACGTTTGCCCGCTGAAAACGGCTACTTGTCTTGGGTTTAAGGCTAAAGATCTCAAGCCCACTAATCAAGGTGTTAGGGTCTATGATAACACCGAAAGGGATGTACTGGAAATCTTGTACCTTTGATTGTTCACAGGCATAGCTGAATTTCCTGTGGAATTTCAGGTTATTGACATCTAGTCTTCTTTCAATTTACTGTTAGGGAGACCATGGTTACACCAAATTAAAGCCATCCCTTCTACGCTACACCAGAAGGTCAAGTTTATCAAGGATGGGCTAGTGATTACTCTCCATGGAGATGCTGAAATTGTAGGGATTATGAACAGTACTGAAGCTAAGGATGAGTCGTTGCTTGAAATTCAACCAGAACAACAAGGAGTAGAGCTCAGTGGGTTCGAGTTTGAAAAGATATGCTCAGTCCAATGGGATCAAGCCATGAAAGAATATTTTCCAATGAAAAATACCTCTAATTGCTACATAGCCAATATATTCAAGAAAATGAGATTTTTCCTTGGCATGGGTTTAGGACGCAAGCAGCAAGGTATTAAAGAGGCACCAGTGATTCAAAAGGTCATCGGCACATTCGGACTAGGATATAAGCCTACTAAGGAAGACTGGGCCCAATACTGGAAGACAAAACGGGACAAGACCATTGCTAAAAGGCAAAGACGTACCACGGATCTCATTAAAATGAAGCCCTATCGAAAGACCCTCAATGGTTATTTTGTGAAAGAAGGATAAGACTTCCATTACTGTGGGTTCCCAGAGCCGTTCATTGATCATATCACTGGTACTCGTCTGCCGGGGTTTGAAATCTTCTTTGACAAGGAATGGCCTGAAAAGGAAGCAAGTATAGAAGTTAAAGAGAAGAAAGTTGAAGACTGGCAGCTCGATCTGGATTCCCTTAACATCGATCAGCTATTCATTGAAGATCATAGTATTTTAGTGTTGTCAGTTGAGAAAGGGATCCTAAATCCTTAGTCTGTAATCAAACCCGCTGTTGGGTGTCTCTCAAATTATCATGTAATTAGTCCTGTGTTGCATGTCAAGGCTGGGTCCGTCGATCCCATTAGTCCTGTTCAGTCTGACATACCAGTTGAGTCCTTTATTTCTGTTGAGTCAAGTTAGTTGTTTCTGCTGAGTCTATTATTTCTAGTGAGTCTATTTTTCTTGCTGAGTCAAGTGAGTCTGTCAAGTCTGTAATGAGTCCTGTTACCCCATCTCTTTTTAATGAAATGAAAGAAATTTTTTATTACCCCGAGCGTAATAATAATTTAACTAATAATCTGGCTTCGGAGGGAGAATCTTCTGACGAGGAACCTCTCCCTGAAATAATCAATTTACTTGAACAAGAAGAGGAACGTCGGGTTCAACCTCTAATAGAGGAAGTAGAGGTTATCAACCTCGAAACAAAAGAAAGTCCTCATGAAATTTGGATAGGGGTCACTTTATCTCCCGACGAACACAAAGGGATAGTAGACTTGCTCAGAAAGTTCAAGGACTTATTCGCGTGGTCTTACGAGGATATGCCGGGGGTAAGCACAGATATTATTCAACATCGGATTCCGTTATATCCTGATGCTCGACCAATCAAACAGAAACTTTGACGTATGAAGGCAGAATGGACTCTGAAAATTAAAGATGAAGTTACGAAGCAGATTAACGCTGGATTTTTGGAAGTAGTAGAATACCCGGAGTGGATTGCTAATGTCGTCCCAGTGCCAAAAAAGGATGGAAAAGTCAGGATATGTGTGGACTTTAGAGACCTAAATAAAGCAAGCCCAAAAGACAGTTTTCCTTTACCACACATAGATGTCCTAGTAGATAGTACAGCAGGGCACGCTTTGCTGTCCTTCATAAGTGGATTTTCGGGGTACAATCAGATAAAAATGGACCCTCGAGATATACAAAAAACTTCGTTCATCACACAGTAGAGGGCCTTCTAGTACAAGGTCATGCCTTTTGGTTTGAAGAACGCTGGAGCTACCTATCAAAGAGCGGCCATGACTTTACTACATGACATGATACACAAGGAGGTCGAAGTATATGTAGATGATATGATAGTCAAATCCAGAGAACAACTAGGGCATGTTACTGCGTTAGAAAAGTTTCTCACAAGGATTCAAAAGTACCAACTCCGCCTCAACCCATAGAAATATGTATTTGAAGTAATTTCTGAAAAATTATTGGGATTTGTCGTCAGTTAGAGAGGGATCGAAGCAGACCCTGTGAAGATTAAAGCTATCCAAGAGATGCCGCCACCCGAGACTGAAAAACAGATTTGAGATTTTTTAAGCAGAATCCAGTTTGTTAGTAGATTCATCGCTCAACTCACCAACGTCTGTGAACCTATTTTCAAGCTTCTCAAGAAGAATGAACTAACAGTTTGGAATGAGCAATGTCAAAAGGCTTTCGACCAAGTCAAGGAGTATCTCTTAAACCCACCTACTTTGGTCCCACCTACACCGGGTGAACCACTTCTTCTTTATCTGTCGCTTACAGAAGAAGCTATGGGATGCATGCTTGCACAGTATGACAAAGATACTCGCAAAGAGAGGGATATATACTACATCAGTAAAAAGATGTTAGAATATGAACGAAAGTATTCGTCTCTCGAAAAAACTTGCTTAGCACTGGTGTGGGCTACTCAGAGACTCCGGCACTATATGCTATCTTATTCAATTATCCTGTTATCTCGAATGGATCCTCTCAAGTATCTTTTCGAAAAGCCGGCGTTGATAGGGAGAACCGCGCAATGGTTATTGTTGCTATTAGAGTTTGACATCACGCATGTTACACAGAAATCTATTAAGGGGAGAGCTATAGCAGAATACTTGGCAGATCATCCTGTAGTAGAAGGAATAAAGCCTGTTGATCAATTCTCTGATGAGAACATCTTGCATGTTAAAGAAGAACCGCAGAACCAAACATGGCAGTTGTACTTTGATAGAACTGCCAATCAAAATGGGTATGAAATAAGGGCAGTCCTGTTTTCTCCGGAAGGATGCCACATTCCTATTGCTATTAAATTAGCCTTTTCGAACACTAATAACACGGCTGAATATGAGGCATGCATCGCGGGGCTTAAAGCTACTTTGAACTTGGGCATTTCAAAAATTGAAGTTTTTGGGGATTCAGTCTTGGCCATACATCAGTCATTGGAAGAATGGAAGACTAGGGATGAAAAATTGAAACCTTATCATGAGTATTTGTTAAATTTAGTCAGTAAGTTTAAAGTTATCCTGTTCCAACACTTGTCAAGGGAGGATAATAGATTTGCTGACTCCTTAGCAACTTTATCTTCAATGATCCATTTACCCCCTGGCATGGAATTGAGGCCGATCACTGTTGAAGTCAAAGACAAACCCGCATACTGCCATCAGATCAACATTACTACTCGACTACCCGATGGAAAGCCATGGTACACAGATATAAATAGAGTCTTGGAAAAATATGAATTCCCGGAAGGAGCATCGAGGAAGGAACGACAAATCCTACTAAGATTAGCATCTCAATTCATCTTGTGCGTAGGAAGTTTATACAAAAGGTCTTATGATGGGATTCATTTGTTGTGTGTTGATGAAGATCAAGCTGAACAGATAATGGTTGAACTACATTCAAGAGAATGTGGCCCTCACATGAGTGGGAAAATGTTAGCTAAGAAAATTATGAGACAAGGATACTACTGGCCCACGATGGAAACAGATTGTCATCACATGGTCAAAACCTGTCATAAGTGCCACCATCTCAATTAGTGGGATTGACTTCACCATGGCCATTCTCAGTCTGGGGAATTGACATTATTGGTAAAATATCGCCTAAGGCATCAAACGGGCATGAATACATTCTAGTTGCCATCGATTATTTTACCAAATGGGTCGAAGCTGCTTCTTATGTTGTCCTCACTGCGTCTCGAGTTACAAAGTTTATTCAAACGAACATCATCAGTCGATACGGGATACCTTCGGAGTTGATCTCTGATAACGGGTCACACTTCAAAGCTGAGGTTATCAAATTATGTTCAAAGTTCAAAATTTCACACCACAAATCATCTCCTTACCATCATCAGACTAATGGAGCAGTCGAAGCAACTAATAAGAATCTCAGGACTATCATCAGGAAAATGTGTCAATCACATCGAGATTGGTCAGAAAAACTGTCATTTGCATTATGGGCATATCGGACTTCAATTCGATCCTCCACTGGAGCTACTCCCTACTCCTTAGTGTATGGCATGGAAGCAGTCTTGCCAGTTGAAATGGAAATTTCATCTTTCAGGGTCTTATTAGAAAGTCAGTTGTCAGAAGCGGATTGGGTTCGACAACGGTATGAAGAATTGAATTTGATCGAAGAAAAATGACTAAGAGCTTTGTATCACGTGCAAGCTTATCAAAGAAGAGTCGCCCGTGCGTTTGACAAAAAGATCAAGGCCCGTCACTTACAAGTCGGGGATTTAGTACTCAAAGAGAATCGGACACCTATTTTTAACCCCAAAGGGAAGTTCAAACCAAATTGGGGAGGTCCGTTCATCGTCAAGGAAATACTACAAGGAAAAGCTGTCTGGCTTCAAGATCATGATGGAATCGAATTATCAGAACCAACCAACCTTGATCAAATCAAACGGTACTACATTTAAGGAGGCCATCTTTGGCCGAATCAATCCTCATATTAACCAGCTACCTGGTTCAACATATCATTTCTCAACCCCTTAGCAGCCTTTTCAAAAAGAAAAATTATGCCTTTTTTCTTTCTCAGCCCGATCACCTAACCTAGGGAAGGGAAGCTTCGAACTACGTTTTGGTCTGATCCCAAAATTCTAGGGTATGTAGGCAACCTGAGAAGCTACTTCAGGCCCGACCATATCAAAAAAAAAAAAATCTATTTCCCCACACAATAAAAAATCAAGAAAAAATTCAAAAGAAAAAGAAATCCAAAATGGGGAAGAAAATTTAAGGAAAAAAGAAAACAATTTAAAAGGAAATGCCACACAAGGGGCATTTGGATTTTTGAACCTCAAAATTCCTTTCTTTTTATTCCCAGTCCTAAGCTTACCTATAAAAGTCCTCCTAAGTACCGCACAAAAAGTCAAGGAAGATAGTAAAGCATAATCAAACAGTAACTCTAGAAGTTCAGAGGAGAAGAAAAAAGATAAAAAATGATGAAGCCTGCTAAGTTGAAAATCCGAAAAGGACGACTTAGGCAAAAATTAAGGCAAGCTCGTAAGGTTGAAAATCTGAAAGGATAACTTTGACAACAATCAGAGCCAAGAAAAAAAAAAAAAAGCTCGCTAAATCGAAAACCTGAAAAGGCGATCTAGGCAAAAGCTAGAGCAAGCTCGATAGATTGAAAACCTGAAAAGGCGATCTAGGCAAAAGTTAGAGCAACAAAGAAAAACAGAAGAAGATCCCAAACTGAGAGCAGTCCAAGATGAAACATCAGAAGTCCAAATAATCAAGTTCAATACTTAGCTTAAACCAGACATAGACTCAGAATCCACAAGTATCTTGTCTACGATCAATCTGAAAATGTTTACTTCTCCGAGTGAACTAATGGAGAAAATGGTGAATTCTATGATGAGTCCCAAAAGGAAATATTTTGTTCTCTTGAGCCTGACTAAAAATCTTTAATAAAATTAATCAAAATTAAAAGTTGGATCTTTATTGTGCTTGTGGTAATCAAATATTTCAAACCTTCATACAAGGGGCATTTTCTTTCTTCTTTAATATAACTTTTCCCCCTTATACTAGGGGCATTTTTTTTTATTTTTGCATGATGTGTTCAATTATCTTCAATGCCATGTTCATTGTCAAACTAGGGGCATTTTGTTTTTAAGCAATGATAATAAGAACCCCAAACTTAAGGTTACCCTCTTGATAACAGTTTTTCGAAAAAACTTTTGAGGTTCAAAAGAGATAAAAACTCGGGTTTTAAATTCATAAAACTTTTGGATAAAACCTCGAAGTTCAAACAAAAGCATTTTGATCTCACATAAGAGATAGGACATTCATTCTGTCTCAGATCTCTTCATTTCCAGATCCAACCCCTCTTTTCCAGATTCATTTTCAATCGTTCTTTCCCAGATTTATTCCTTTAGTCTCAGTTTTACTCAGTCAGATGCCGTCGAGGGTTTTCTCGGAATTATGCTCAGATGCCGCCGAGGGTTTTCTCGGAACTATGCTCAGTTACCGTCGAGGGTTTTCTCGGAACTATGCTCAGATGCCGCCGAGGGTTTTCTCAGAATTATGCTCAGTTACCGCCGAGGATTTTCTCAGAATTATGCTCAGTTACCGCCAAGGATTTTCTCGGAACTATGCTCAGATGCCACCGAGGGTTTTCTCGGAATTATGCTCAGATGCCGCCGAGGGTTTTCTCGGAATTATGCTCAGTTTATATTCAAATTATGCTCAGTTTATGCTCAGATTATGCTCAAATTATGCTCAGATTTTACTCAGTTCCAACTTAATCTCTTAGATTTTAAATTACACACTTGCACAGTTGTTACATCAGTCAAGGAGAATTTTCTAAAATTCAAGGATCTGACACCGTCAGTGAGAGTTTGCGCTCAAGGACCTGACAATCTTTTTGTTCGGGGAGAGTTTTCCCTTAAGGATCCGAACACCCCGACGAATTGCTAAATCAGGCTGCAAAATGAACTGTCACTAGCTTTGGCATTCGGATATCGCACTATCTACCAAAATAGATTTGCTATCTAGTCTGCTTCAACCCTCTGCCAAAGAGGGGCATCTGTAGACACCTCATTTTTGCACTAGCCTGATTAATCAACTCGTCAACCCGATGGCAATGATTCCCAATAATGGATGTTTATTCCATTGCTTTATTTTGTTACCAGATATGTTTCAGAAATCCGGATGAGGTATCTCGAACTGACAAAATCTTAGAAACCACGCTACGCTAGGAAAATACGACTCTAGAAACATAGAAATCATCATCTTGCAGACCCAAAAAAAGCTTCACGATAAAAATCACTAAAAATTGATCAAATTATCAAAATACCCCTAACATTAAAACAACCCTAGAGCCTACGTTACAATTAGGAAAACCCTTTCGAACACATAAAATAATAAATCGAAATTAAATAAATCTTTCACTAATTTTAACAGAATTCGACAAAATTACGAAAATGCCCCTCATAAAGTTCATGACCATTTCACAAAAAAATTTCATAAATGACACAAACTAATATTTCCATTGAATTCCTTACGAAAAATCGATTCTAAAACATCTTAGAACATTAAAAATCGACTTAAAACGTGAAAAGTCTTTTCCGGGGGTAAAACGATAATTTCACAATTTTCATAATTAAAAATTTTGAAATTAATAAATAAAATATTAAATAATTAAAGTGAGACATTAATGAAATTAATTTAAAATTTTGAACTAAAAAATCGATCAATCGAACTCTCATGAAAAATTGTTGAGGGTTCGTGAGATATTTCTTTAAAAACCCCTCCATTTGGGGGTCCAAAGAATTAAAGATATAATAGAGGGGGGTTCTCCAAAAATTTAAAGTCAATCAAGTAAGACTAAATTCAAAATTAAAGTCAATTAAGCAAGACTAAAATCAAGATATTAAAAGTCAATCAAATAAGATCAAAAGTCAAAATCCTAATAGAGTTCTAATTAAATAATAACTCTATTTAATAGAGTTCTAACTAAAATATAACTCTACCTAAAACAATTCTAATTAAAATACAACTCTAATTAAAATACAACTAACTAAAATACAACTCTAACTAAAAGAACTCTAATTAAACACTAATTCTATCTAAATCAACCCTTAAAAAAATCTATAAATAGGGGTCCTCAAATCCTATTTTCGTATCAAATCATAAACCCTAAGAGAAATAGGTCAAAAAGCCCCCATAGCCTCCCATAAACTCTAGTTTTGGAGCCCCAACTCCTTACCTAACATCCCTTTTTCGATTTTAGCCTTAAAAAACACCTAAAAACCCTTCAAAAATACCCCAAAACCCATAACAAACTCGAAGAATCCAGATCAAAAAAGAGATACCTTGCCTCGGAGATCAGAAATCAAATCCGGAAATAAAACAAAGCAAGGAGTACGGTACAAGGAGCAGTTTTTGTCGGATCTGAGGGAACAAGGTCTTTGCTATCGAAAAGGTATAATTTCTTTATTTTTTTTTTATCTAGGTTTTTTAGCAATGTAACTTATTTGAAAATTAGTAGAGATCGATTTTGGTCGGGCGGGGTTGGTGCCTAACACCTTCCAACCCCATAACATGATCCTCGAATTTAGTTTTCTTTTCTATTCTAGATTAGTTCTTTATCCGTTTAGAGTCATTGATCGGTTCCTAGACCATAATAACTAGGTGGCGACTCCCAAACCTCAAGGGTCAAAAGCGGATCCGCGGATCGAGGGCGCTTTCAATGCCAAAGCTAGTGACAATTCATTTTGCAGCCTGATTTAGTAATTCGTCGAGGCGTTCGGATCCTTGAGGGTAAAGCTCTCCCCGAACTAAAAAAATGTCAAGTCCTTGAGCGCGAGCTCTCACTGGCGGTGTTAGATCATTGAATTTTAGAAAATTATCCCTGACTAATGCAAAAGTGCACGTGTGTGCATTGGTGTGATGCTAATTTTGAAAAAGTGCGTTTCTATTTTGCGCATTCATAAAAAAAACTAAGTAAGGTGACTGAGCAAAATATGAAATCTGGGTAAAACCTGAGAAAAAATTTGAGTTTGAACAAAGAAAAATAAGATCTGAGAAAAATTCGAGCAAAAGTTGAATGTCCTACTCTACCTACTGATAGACTATATTTTTAGTCATCAATAAACCCTATAGAAGATTGTAGTAAAGTGTTTTGTAGGGTATCGTTATTAGCCGGGGATTGCGGGTACTCCTATTCTAAAGAGCCATAACAAATTTTAGTTAGTTTAATTAACAAGTTGGAAACAAACATATTACACAAATTTAAGGAGTTTTCAATTTTGGCGATTCGGATTTTAAAAAAATAAAAATTAAAAAAATAAATATTTACAATTGATCACCTTCTCTCACAATTCAGAAAATCAAATTCATTAAATGACTAATCAAATTGCTTCAACATAGACAACGAATTTTATGCATTAATTATATATCCGAATTGAATCAAAGTGCAAGCCTAAAGAGATCATGCATCTTATAAATTCCTTCTTAGATAAACCCTAAGGTTTTGGAAAAGTCCATTACCTAGTTATTTTGATTAAACAATCAAATTAATACTCAGCGTATCCTTACAACTTCTTAAACAAATCATTAAGATCAAAAGGAGTTATGATTCAATAACCTACTCTTCAAACCTATGGAAAAGTCCATGGCTAAAGAACATGCAATTTTCAAATCACAACTATTGTTCATAGTTTTTACCACTTTTAAATCATACTCTAAATCAATTAGGTGATTAGAGATACAATTATGGCTTCAATGACTGTTAATATCAAAGTTTTCAATATGACCAAACTGAAAATTCAGCATACATAATTAAAATTCACTGATTCATGTGTCTACATATCACCAATCCGAAAACATCAATTAATGAATCTGAAAGTCACTAACTCATTGAATTAAATATTTCCAAACTAAGAATCCAACAAGATGTTCTTTAATCCAATAGCAACCAGGGTTGAAATAATAAAAATAAATAAAAGTCATAAGGGTTACACATTTTAACATAACCAAAGAAGTTTGAGATGTGTTGATGGTGATGTTCCTCACGGCGATGATGTTGATGATTGAAAATGAATACAAACAGCAACGTTGTAAACTTCTTGGCAATAACGTTGCTGAAAAATTTCAGCAACTTCTCCTTCTTCTTGACAGCAACTCGTTGGCCCCTAGTTCCACAAGTTTCTGGTTCTTCTTTCCTCAAGAAAAGATTAAAATCAAATAATACAGAGAGAGATAGATCTCCTCCTTTTTCTTATTCTTTTTTACCCGTTCATTTTTTTTTCCTCCTTAGAATCCTACAAAATCTCCTAAAAATATTCTAAATCTTATCCTCCAATAACAATATCAAAATCTGACTAATTAAGGAAAAATTATTAAAAATAAAGTCCTAATATAATTAGGAAAGTGGTGTTTTCAGTTGGAATTTTCGTGCACCAAATTTGGAGACTTTCGAAAATACACCGAATCAAATCCTTGTCAAATTCGTATCAAATTCGCGTCAAAAGTGTACGTATAGTAACTACAAACCCGATTTTGACCTTTATACAGTCAGTATCTCTCAAAACTCAAAACACGAAAGTTGTAGATCTTTTTCTTAGCGTTCCACATCATTTTGAATTATCTTAATCGAAGTTCGGATGAGAGAGTTATGCCCAAATTACAAAACGATGTTGAAACTGTCCAAAATCGCCCAATTAATTTCGTTTTGCACTTAACACCTCCATTTGCATCCTAAATCAAAATAAAAAAATTATGAGTACATTTAGGCACAAAATATGTATAAAGGACTAAATATTAAAGGAGAAAAATATGACATTTTTCATTCTTATCACCTACCCTGTGTGAAAGAGTAATAAACTTAGCTTTTTGGGAAGTTCTACTCTACCTACTTGAAGTGAAAGAGTAATAACCTAATTTTTTTTTGGGAAGTTCTACTCTACCTACTCGGAGTGAAAGAGTAATGAATTAAACTTTTTGGGAGTCCTACTCTACCTGCTCAGGATAAAAGAGTAATGAACTAATTTTTTTTGGGAAGTTCTACTCTACCTACTCGGAGTGAAAAAGTAATGAACTAATTTTTTTGGGAAGTTCTACTCTACCTGCTCAGGTGAAAGAATAATGAACTAATTTTTTTTTTGGAAGTTCTACTCTACCTATTCGGAGTGAAAGAGTAATGAACTAATTTTTTTGGGAGTCCTACTCTACCTGCCCAGGGTGAAAGAGTAACGAACTAATTTTTTTTTTGGAAGTTCTACTCTACTTACTAGTAGTGAAAGAGTAATGAACTAATTTTTTGGGAGTCCTACTCTACCTGCCCAAAGTGAAAGAGTAATGAACTAATTTTTTTTTTTTTTGAAGTTCTACTCTACCTACTTGAAGTGAAAGAGTAATGAACTAATTTTTTGGGAGTCCTACTCTACCTGCCCAGGGTGAAAGAGTAATGAACTATTTATTTTTTATTTTTTGAAATTCTACTCTACATACTCGGAATGAAAGAGTAATGACCTAATTTTTTTGGGAAGGTGCCCAGGGTGAAAGAGTAATGAACTAATTTTTTTTTTGGAAGTTCTATTCTACCTACTCAAAGTGAAAGAGTAATTAACTAATTTTTTTGGGAGTCCTACTCTACCTGCCCAGGGTGAAAGAGTAATGAACTAATTTTTTTTTGGGAAGTTCTACTCTACCTACTCGGGATGAAAGAGTAATTAACTAATAATTTTGGGAGTCCTACTCTACCTGCCCAGGGTGAAAGAGTAATGAACTAATTTTTTTGGGAAGTTCTACTTTACCTACTCGGAGTAAAAAAGTAATGAACTAATTGTTTTGGGAGTCCTACTCTACCTGCCCTGGGTGAAAGAGTAATGAACTAATTGTTTTGGGAAGTTCTACTCTACTTACTCGAAGTGAAAGAGTAATGAACTAATTTTTTTTTTAGAAGTTCTACTCTATCTACTCGGAGTGAAAGAGTAATGAACTAATTTTTTTTTAGAATCTTACTCTACCTACTCGTGGTAAAAATAGTAATGAACTAATTTTTTTTAAGAAATTCTACTCTACTTACTCGGAGTGAAAGAATAATGAACTAAGCTTTGAGGGAACAAACAGGGGATTAACCTCACATTTGATTTTTTTTAATAACAAATTAGATTTTATGAAGGTCCGGTAAACATTTTAACTCTCTTTGAATCTGAGGAGTTTTCAAAATTGCTATCAAGAGGGTAACCTTTAATTCAAATTAACCTTATCCTTTGGGGTAGAAATTGACCAGGCTTAGAACCAAAATGCCCCTAGTTTGACAGGGAATATTACACTGGGGATAATTGAACATAATTTAAAAACAAATGCCCCTAGTATAAGGGGGAAACTGTACTTTTTAGAAAAAAGAAGTGCCCTTGTTATTAAAATTTGAAATCCTTGATTACCATAAGCGCAATTAAGGTTTAACCTTTAATTTTGACTTTTTATATTGAAGATTTTGAATCAGGCTCAAAGAAATTGGAATAAAATATTTCTTTCTGAAATTCATCATAAAATTTGTTCTTTCTCCCCGTCGGTTCGCTTAGGGACATGAAACTCTTCAGATCAATCATAGACGAGATACTTGTATCCACTGAGTCCATATTTTGTTCAAACTAGGTATTGAAACTTGATCATTCAGCCTTCTAAGGTTTTGGCTCGCACCACTTTGTCAGCTTCTCAACTCAAGGAAGATTTTCTTTTATTGATTACTCTAAGTTTTGCCTAGATTGCCTTTTAAGGTTTTATATCTAGCAAGCATTCTCTAGCTTTTGCCTAGATCGCCTTTTTAAGTTTTCGATCTAGCGAGCTTATAATTTTTTCTCTTTTCTTTGCTCTGATTGTTGTCAAGGTCGTCATTTCAGATTTTTAACCTTGTGAGCTTGCCTTAATTTCTGCCTAAGTTGCCCTTTTGAGTTTTCAACCTAGCAGGCTTCATTTTTTTTTTTTTTTTTTCATTTTGAACTTCTAGAGTTACTGTCTGCTCATACTTTGCTATCTTTCTTGACTTTTTCGCACAATACTTAGGAGGACTTTTATGGGTAGGCTTAGGACTGGACATAAAAAGAAATGAATTTTGAGGCTCAAAAACCCAAATACCCCTTGTGTGGCATTTCCTTTTAAACTGTTTTCTTGTTCCTTGAATTTTCTTCCACATTTTGAATGATATTTCTTTTTTCTTTTGAATTTTTTTCTTTTTAGATTTTTCTTTGTCGGGGAATCTATTTTTTTATTTTGATGTGGTCGGGTCTGAAGTAACTTCTCAGGTTGCCTACGTACCCCAGAATTTTGGGATCAGACTAAAACGTAGTTCGAATTTTTCCATCCCCTGGGTTAGGTGATGGGGCTGAGGAATAAAAAGACATAATTTTTTTTTGAAAAGATTGCAAAGGACTGAGAAAGAGATATTGAATTGGGTAGCAGGAAGATTGATTCGGCCAAAGATAGCCTCCTTAAATGTAGTACCGTTTGATATGGTCAAGGTTGGTTGACTCTGGTAATTCGATTCCATCATGATTTTGAAGTCTAACAATTTTTCCAGATAGTATTTTCTTAATTATTGAATCTCTCCAATTAGGTTCAAACTTCCTCCTATGATCGAAGAAGAGTGCTCAAATTTGTTTTTGGTAGTCTGATAGTTAGATCCTTGACTTTGACTTTCTTGTCAAACATGCGAGTGACTCCTCTCCATTGATAGACCCAATCTGTTTCTAACAATTGACTTCCATCAAGACCTTGAGATACATGATTTTCCCTTTGAACCGATAAGATTGCTTTCATATCATACACTAGAGTGACTCTAGTGGAAGACTGTATTGAAGTGTAATATGTCCATAACGTAAATGGTAACTTCTCTGGCCAATCCCGGTGTGATGTGTGAATGACACATTTTCATGATGATTGTTTTGAGATTTTTACTGGCTACTTCAACTATTCCATTGATCTGAAAATAAAAAAGTCCAGCACTAATACATTTTGTAATCTCTCCTCTCACTATGTGAGTCTATTCTGTTTTGTACATGTCGTGTTCTCACAAGATGGGTATATATTTCATGTTGAACAACACCCAAATTTAACCGACATATCCTCATAGGACCATGTAAGCAAGTCTTTTGAATTTTCTGAATAAATTCATCATTTTTTTGTGCTCCTCTAGGGATAAGTTAGTTCCAATATGAATTTCTTGAGAATTATTTTTGTTCTGAGGTCAATGACCTTTAGTTTCTCGAGCAAGACATTTATCTTCTCATTGAAGAAGGGGTTCCTTATTAGAGGAATTTCTCCTTGTACCCAGTTATTAGTTAATTCGTTAATGCGCTCAAGGTATTCAAAAATTTTCTTTATTCAATTAAATTTAGATGGGACGACTGACACCATTTCAGACTCGACAAACTAACTCGACTCAACAGAAAAAAAAAGTCGGCTCGAAAAGAAGACATGACGTTGATGAAAAAAAGAGACTCGAACTAACCCAAATGACTCATGAAAACTCAAGACTACCCACAACGGGCTTAATTAGGACTAAGGACTGAGACATTGCTTACAACCGGCGTGACTAAGGCACTATGATCTTCAAGGAACAACTAGGAAATGTTGAGATATTCTAAAGGATTTTTTATGATTGATTTGGCATTGACGTTCGTTCTAACTGACCGAACTAGTAACCCTAACAAAATAGTGAACGATTGAGCTTAGGTGCAATGAAAACCTTGAGACCCCATCAAATGTGAATCTAATCAATTTCAGTGTTACCCCCTTGATAACATTTTAAATGAACCCTAAGATTTTATCGAATTCTGTGCACCAATCCATTAAACAATTCATTCATGTAATGATTATTCAGAAGGAAAATAATTTTATTGCATAAATCTTATTATTTTTCACAATCATTTTTTAGGAAAACATATTTTAGTAATTTTTCAAGGTCCATGCAAAAAAATAGATATTTTTGTAAATCATTTTTCCTTGAAAAAAATAGATCTTTTATAAATCATTTTTCCTTGAAAAGAATAGATCTTTTATAAGTCATTTTTCCTTCATTTTCTTTTCTTTTGGAAAATAATCTCTTCTGGAAAATCATTTTTTCTCTAGAAAATATTTTTCATTTGGAAAACATTTTTCTTTTTGGAAAACATCCTTTTTAAAAATGGATGGAAGTCCGAATTCAACAAAAAGTTTGAGTACCATTTTGATTTGAATGATCCGACCCATCATGATTGTTGGATCGAGATGGACTGGGTTATTATGAATTATTGTAAAAAATGGATTCTTTATTGGGTCGGTGCACCCATTTTAATTAGGTAAAATAAAACCTTAATCATTGAGGATAACAAAATATTTTGATCACATACGTACATTTTGATCTCATCATCACATATATTCATCAATCACAAGGTCCCATCTAATAAAAACCTGGGAACACCCATGATAAGTTCGAGTCGTGACCTACAGGGGAGGTTTCTAGACTCTCAGCTTACTATATGTAATACATTTTTATCTAGCCACCCTTGCCCAAGTACACCTATATACCAGACGGTACGTGGTAACTTGGTTTGATATACCGTATAGGTGATAATCTAAAACTTCAACTCACTTCTCTGAAGTAAAAAATAGCCAGTTTGATCCCTAGTTGAGAGGTGGCGCACAATGCTGAGCAAGGGCCCACTTAAATACTTCTCATCTAGAATAGACGTAGTCTATCCCCCTCATACAGTCTGGTACAACGGGACAGGATCTCGCTTAGGCACCGATTTTGACTAAGAAGTGCAATTGATGTACTTAGATTATCTTTGATATACCTATGGGTACGAGTCAAGAGTTGTAGCTTTCATAAATGGTTTGGCATCCCACGAAGGAACCGATCACGTACTAGTACTACGTTAACAATCGGGACATGTGACTGTGTGGCTTACAATAGGTCAAAGGCTCAAGTCGCTCCAGCCTGGGTGCATCGATATACCTTTCAAAGTCACCTGATCAAACGGTACTGATGCCCCAGTTTGATATACCCTAAGGTACGTGACTGGAGTTGTGATTTTCATGAATGATGTCGCATCTCCGAAGAGACCGGGCCACACACTAGTGCCACGTTGGCTATATGGGACATGCAAGCGTGCACAACAGTAAACGTGCATGTGGTGTGTGCAAAACATGATGGGGTGTGCCCGGGGCCTTTTCAAATAAATGGGCCCATGGGCCTGATCATATCATCACACATTGATACCATATGAATATTAGCCAAAATAAATACCAATCCAATAACATCATTAAATCACCAATAAGCACATCAACTATATATCTGACCAAGATCAATGTCAAATCAATTAATGATCATGGCATAGAATAAGTGATCAAACCCAAACATTGCAATAGGCATAATTTTTATAATTTTTAAGGTCCAATCAATGATCACTTTTGGGTGATTCAAAATAAATCGAGATTCCAATAGATGTTACATTGATGATAGAATGATAATTGTTGAGATGAGGAGCGATGAACCCTCTCTTTTTTTTCAATTATAAAAAAAAAACTAAAAACACATCCCAAAAGAAAATCAAAGAGAAAGATCCTAGTGCCAAATGAGCTCGCTCTCAGGAACATTAACTGTGTTAGCACTAGATAAATTCGAATTTTTTGTGAATTAGAAAAATACAATCTGAACTTGCATCAATGATATCTAAGGCTCCCGATAACGAACTCAAGTGAATTTAGATTCTAAATTAATATACTCGATCGGATCTACATTTTATTAATAGGTGCCCAGACCTAATTCTGACTATAATGTTCTATAAAAATGTTTTAACATTGCTGTCCCAACCTTCATTCAGTAACAATTCCAGATTTACATATTGAACTTGTATCGATGATATCCAAGACTCCCGTTAACGAAATTGAGTGAATTCAGGTTCTAAATTAATCTACTCGATGAGATCTACGTTTTATTAATAGGTACCCATACTTAATTCTGATTAGAATATTCTGTAAAAATATTTTAACATTGTTGTGCCAACCTTAATTCAGCAACAATTCCAGATTTACATATTGAACTTGCATCGATGATATCTAAGGCTCCCGATAACGAAATCGAGTGAATTCAAATTCTAAATTAATCTACTCGATGGGATCTACGTTTTAATAACAAGTGCCCAGACCTAATTCTGACTAGAATGTTCTGGAAGAATATTTTAACATTGCTGTCCCAACCTTAATTCAGCAACAATTCCAGATTTACATATTGAACTTGCATCGATGATATCCAAGGCTCCCGATAACAAAATCGAGTGAATTCAGGTTCTAAATTAATTTACTCAATGGCATTTACGTTTTATTAATAGGTGCTCAGACTTAATTCTCACTAGAATATTCTGTAAAAATGTTTTAACATTGCTATCCCAACCTTCATCATTTCATCCTTTTCATATGTCAATTTGAATCTTTCATTATTTAAGGGTCATCAAAAAGTGACCCTTAATTGGACAAAAATATCCAAAATCATCCACAATCAAGTCACAAAAATAAATAAATAAACAAATAAAATAAATCGAACTAAATAAAAAAAACTAGGTCATCCTGGCAATGCTTCCCATACTTGGGGTTTTTCAAGTATGATCCTCAATAGTGCCCAGTGGAGTCGCCACTGAAAGCGCCCTCGATCCACGGGGTGCGCGGATCCGCTTTTGACCTTTGAGGTTTGGGAGTCGTCACCTAGTTATTACAGTCTAGGAACCGGATACTGACTCTAAACGGATAAAGAAACTAATCTACTGAAGAAAAATTGAATCCGGGGATCACATTACGGGGTTGGAAGGTATTAGGCACCAACCCCGCCCAACCAATGCCGGTCTCTACTTATCCCAAATAAGACTACATTGCTAACAAAAAACCTAGACAAAAAAAATAAAAGAAATTTTACCTTCGAAATGCAACGATTCTATTCCCTCAGATCTGATAAAATCACTCCTTGTACCGTATTCCTTGCTTCGTTCTGTCTTCGGATCTGATTTCTAATTTCTGAGGCAAGGTATCTCTTTCTTGAATCTAGATTCTTCGAATTTTTTATAGATTTTGGGGTGTTTTTGAAAGGCTTATAGGTGTTTTTCAAGTCAAAATCGAAGTATGGGTATTAGGTAAGGAGTTGGGGCTTCAAAATTAGGGTTTATGGGAGGCTAGGAAAGCTTTTTGACCTACTTCTTTTAGGATTTTTTATTTGATATGAAAATAGGGTGTAAAGACCCCTATATATAGATTTTTTAAGTGTTTGTTTAGATAGAATTAGTGTTTAATTATAATTCTTTTAGTTAGAGTTATATTTTAATTACAATTATTTTATGTAGAGTTATATTTTAATTAGAATTCTATTAAATAGAGTTATTATTTAATTAGGATTATTAAATAGAATTATTATTTAATTAGAACTCTATTAGGATTTTGACTTTTGGTGTTATTTGATTGACTTTAAGATTTTAACTTTAGTCTTACTTGATTGACTTTAATATCTTGACTTTAGTCTTACTTGATTGACTTTAATTTTGACTTTAGTCTTACTTGATTGACTTTAATATCTTGACTTTAGTCTTACTTGACTGAATTTAATTTTTTGGAGAACCCCCCTCTATTATATCTTTAATTCTTTGGACCCCCAAATTGAGGGGTCCTTGAATAAATATCTTGGCAACCATCAACAATTTTGCCTGAGAACTTGATTGATCGATTTTTTTTGTTCAAAATTTTAAATTAATTTTATTAATGTTTCACTTTAATTATTTAATGTTTTATTTATTAATTTCAAAAATTTTACTTATAAAAATTGTAAAATTATCGTTTTGCCCTCAAAGAGGACTTTTTGTGTTGCAAGTCGATTTTTGATGTTCTATGATGTTTTAGAATCGATTTTTCATAAGAAATTCAATGAAAATATTGGTTTGTATCATTTATAAAAAATTTTGTGTGGAATGGTCGTGAACTTTATGAGGGGTATTTTCGTAATTTTGTCAAATTCTGTGAAAATTGGCGAAATGCTTTAATTGGTTTTGATTTGTTGTTTTATGTATTTGAATGGATTTTCCTAAACGTAACGTAGGCTCTAGGGCTGTTTTGATGTTAGGGGTATTTTGGTAATTTAATCATTTTTTTAGTAACTTTTATCGTAAAGCTTCTTTTTATCTGCAAGATGATGATTTCTATGTTTTTGGGTTATATTTTCCTAGCGTAACGTGGTTTCTACAGTTTTGTCATTTCGAGATACCTCATCCGGATTTTTGAAACATATCTGGTATCAAAATAAGGCATTGGAATAATCATCTATCATTGGAAACCGTTGCGATCGGGTTGACACGTTGATTAATCAGGCGAATGCAAAAATGGGGTGTCTACACTAATGTCCTCCCATAAGATCTTGGATGTTAGCATTCCCCATATATATATCAACTTGGTCTGGTACAAACTGAGAATCAAACTAAATTGATAGCTTCGAGGTGGTTTAGTTTGATTTGGAACAAGTAACAGTTTAGTTCCAAGTCATGAAAATGAAGAATCAGATCAAACTTGTATAGAATCAAACCCTTATGCAATAAATAAATATATATTTATTTAATAATTATTTTGAATTATTTTAGCAATTAGGACATAGATTACTGATATTTTATGGATAAACTAATGACTTTTGATGGATAAATTAGTAATTTATTGTATGAAGTTTTTTTATTATATGTTTATTTTTTTCATTAAAAAAAATATTACTTACAATTTATAGAATATTAGCAATCCATAAAACCAAGCCGAACCAAATCGACTTTAGTTTGATTTGGTTGCAATGGAATTTGGTTCAGTTCTGGTTCTTAATTAGTGGAACTGACCTATATTGGTTAGGTTCCAATTTTAACTCAAACCGAACCAAGTTGCACCTCTAATATATATACTATACTTGGTCTATGTCTATGGCTCGAGCATCCTCTTTAAGGTTATGGGGAGTAAAAAAAAAATAGAGTTGGAAGGGTATTATTAAAAAATATTGAGATTAACGGGGTAAAAAAAATAATAATAATAACGTTTGAAAGGTATTATTAAGAAAGTGGGAGATGAGTAAAAAAAAGTGGTTAAAGGGGGTAAAAGAGAAAAGACAGTAAAGTTAGAGGGGTATTATTGAAAATGACGTAAAAGATGAAAGAGAGTAAAATTAGAAGGATATTATTGAAAAAATAAAGAGGGGGGGGGGAGAGGAAAGACAACAAATTTGAAGGGTGAAAAGAAAAGACAACGAAGTAAGTAGCATGAGTCCCATAAAATAGTAATTGGATAGAAAATTTATCCTCCACAAAATTATAATTGGATGAGAAGTTTATCCCCCCTGCCCCCTACAAAACTATAGCAAAGTGGGCCTTACAATTGTGTTTATATAAAGGGTTGGATTCGATTTGATTGTCGGTTAGATTTTTAGAACGTTGGGATCAGTTAGGAAAGAGGATTCTATAAATAGGGGCATCACTCAAAAACTCTCAGGATTTTTCTCTCATCAACTTCAACGTCAAAGGGTTTAGTGCAATCACGCCAAGGACTTATGCAATAGCAAAGCTTTAGGAACACACCAACTAATCTTTGATTCCTCGAGATGGATTCAACATTTTGCATCCACATATTTTTATTTAAGCAACTATAAACTTTTGTGAAATAAGTTTGATTAGAAGATGTACTCCATCACAAAATCATATACTTATTCGTATAACAAAATTTCAAATAATTAAAAATATAATTATTTTTATAAATAAATATAAAAATATTATTGACTCAACCAATTTTTATCGGCTAATATTTTTTTTTCAAAATCTCAGAAAAGTCGTATCTTAAATATGTCAATGCAACGACCATTAACATTGAAAATCTTGCCCTTTCATCGAATGATAGTTAAAATATGACTAGTCTTCTAAATCCATCTCGGTCAAAAACGGTTTTTGAAGCCACGTTTCTACGTCACCGAAAGAATTATGATAATAAGTCAAATTGAACTTTAGGTTAGTCGCTGTCAATATAGGCGACTGTAGATGGATGCTTTCTTTCAAAATGTCAAAAGGATATCCAGAAAGCAACTTTATTATCTTTTAATCTCTTCTTGAACCAATATTAACAGGCGTCACGGGTGAGGATGGTGGAAATCATCTTTGACCAGATATTTAATTTGTTTTTATTAAGTTGTCTCTTATGACCTCGTGAGGACAATCCCAGCCATCTAAATATATACCATTAACTCTTTTGAATTAATTATTGAAAAAGAATGGAGGAACATGTTTTGTTAAACCAATTCGTATCTTTTTGGATTAAAAAGCTTTAGTGATAATGAGACAACAAATATGTGCCCCACTTATTTATTTATTTTGGGGGGAGGGGGTGCGACAAAATTGTGAACTTTATCTTTTATAGTAGGAAAAATTACTTAAAGGACCCTCGCGGAAGGGCACTTTTCTAAATAATTCCTAAGTTTTCAATGGTTGCTTAACATGACATTTAGTAAACTTTGTCTTTCTAAATGGTCCCTAGACCTCATCTCCCACATTTCTCATGATTGAATACCCTAACCGCTCTAACTCATCCTTTTCATCTAAAAAAAATGTATTTTTGACATCTTAATTGAGTTTTAGAGATTCCATTCCGTCAAAAATAATTTAAAAAATAAGATTCCATTTTCAAGGGTTTTTTCAAATATTTTGAAGATGTATGTAAAAAATTAGGCTTTTTTTTCACTTTTAATTCTTAGTTTTTGAATGAAAATCGATCAAGAATGGTTGTTTCATATTGAGATCATTTAAACAAGTCGTTATCACAAGTTTTTAGCCTATCTATCCATGTATTTTAGTTGAAAAAACTCAAAAATTGAAAATGGGTGGATTTTACCAGTGTCGAATTTACAACTTTTTATTTAAAAAAGTGGTGAACTCGACAATAATTTAAAAGGCGTCAAGTTTGATGATAAATAAAATGTGGTGAATTTGATAGTAGTGGAAAAAGCATCGAGTTTGGCGGTAAATAAAAGTGGTGAACTCGATAGTAAAAATGTGAACTCGATACTAAATAAAAAAGTGTTGAGTTCAATGATAAAAATTGTAAACTCGATAGTATGAGAGACCATTTAGAAAGAAAAAGTTTACTAAGGGTATGTTTGATTGCATGGAAAATGACTTTCCATGGAATTTGAAATCCATAAAAAAATAATGGTGGAAAATAGGTAGGGTTAGAAAATCAAATTCTATTATTTTGATTGTACTTGGATAAAATCATAGAAAAATTATATGGGAAAAAAGAAGAAGAAGGAGAGGATGAGGACGAGAAAGAAGATGAAGAGGAAGAGGGAGGGGGAGAATGTGGTGATGGTGGTGGTGGCGGTGGTAGCGGAGGTAAGTGAGGAAGAAGATGATGAAGAAGATGAGGGGAGAACGTGGTGATGGTGGTGACGAAGGAGATGAGGGATGGAGAAAGACAAGAAGAAGAGAAAGAGAGGTGACTGGAGAAGGTGATGACGGTGACAACAATAGCAACGACGATGAGGTTAGTGTGATGGTGGTGGTAGTGGTGATGGTAGGGAAAAAGAAGATATGAGTGGAGAAGAATTGGGGATGAAAATTTGGGTGGATTTCACTTTCCCAGCCATATATGGGTGGAAAAGTGAAATCCATGTTTTGGTGAACTTTTTGAATGAGGTGGAAAATGAATTTGCATTTCCATGTGCAATCAAAAACTTGAAAAATGTCATTTTTCATGAAAATTGAAGTTCCACCCTATTTTCCATGTGCAATCAAACATACCTTAAATATCTTGATCAACTAAGTCAAAAAACTTAGGGACCGTTTAGAAATAAACCCTTTCGCGAGGGCCTTTAAGTAATTTTCCCTTTATGGTATATGTGTTTAATCTTGAGATAAACATTAAATGATAAAATATTTAGGAGGATGGAATCTAAAATACATGTTTCTTTTCTAAAAGTTGGAATAATTATTTATGAAAGCAAAGGGTTACGAAGATTTCAAGAAATAAATGGATAATCTGAAAATAGTTGTCATTAAGTACAATCAAGGAAAGATCCCTGGAAGAAGGAATGAAACTAAAAGAGAATACTAATTCACTATCACTAAATGAGACTAATAAAGAAGAAAAAAAACATTTTTCTTCCCCTAATCAATAATTTTACATTGTTTTTCTTTGAGTATGAATGGTTGTTTTGTTCATCTAACAATTTTAAAAAGTTTCTTTTTCTAACATAAAAAAGGCTTCTAACCTTAAAAGGTTAAAGGCTCTTTATCAAAATTAAAATGCCCCAATTCGTTGGTGTAGATCTGCTTTAATATTTTAAGGGAATTTTTTTTATGGGATTTTATGGAATCACCACCTAATTATATGTCTAGGAACCAAAATTAACTTTAAATAGATAAATAAATACCTATGTAAAGACTACAGGTATGAGGATCATGTTACAGGATTAAAATGTGTTAGGTATCAATCCCGTCCAACAAAAGCTGATCTCCTACTAATATCAAAGATCTACATTGCAAAAACTCTAATTTCTCATATTAGTGGTGTAGACAACCCATTGTTGCACTTGCCTGATTAATCAACTCGTCAATCCGATCGCGACGATTCCCAATGATGAATGATTATTCCAATGCTCTATTTTGTTACTAGATATGTTTCAGAAATTAGGATGAGGTATCTCAAACTAATAAAATTGTAGAAATTACTTTACGCTAGGAAAATATAACCCCAAAAACATATAAGTCATCATTTTGTAGATAAAAAGAAGTTTTACGATAAAAATCACTAAAACATGACCAAATTATCAAAATACCCCTAATATCAAAACATCCTTAGAGCCCCCTTACACTTAGGAAAATCCATTCGAACACATAAAACAACAAAATGAAATCAAATAAACTATTTCACCAATTTTCACCAAATTCGATAAAATTACAAAAATACCCCTCATAAGGGTTGACAATCATTTCACGTCAAAAAAATTCATAAGTGACACAAATCAATAATCTCATTGAATTCCTTACAAAAAATCTATTCCAAAACATCCCGGAACATCGAAAACGAACTTGAAATGCAAAAGTTCTCTTTAGTGGCAAAACGATAATTTTTCAATTTTTAAAATTTTTAATTTCGAAATTAATGAATAAAATATTAATTAATGTAAAGTCAGACCTTAATAAAATTAATTTAAAAATCTAAATCAAGTTAATCTCATAAGACTTAAGTCAAAATCCTAATTAAAACTTAATCTAAAGAAACCAAGTCAATCTCATAAGACTTAAGTCAGGACCCTAATTAAAACCCTAATATAAAAAGACCAAGTCAATCTCATAAGACTAAAGTCAAAACCCTAATTTATCTAAAAGGAGACTTAATCAAATCCTAATTCTTCCAAAAAATTCTATAAATAGAGAACATCCACAACCTAATTTCTGAGGTCAAAGAAAACCCTAGAAAAAGCAGGTCAAAAAGCCTCCCTAGCTTCCCAAAACCCTGATTTTGAAGTCCTAACCCCTTTTCTATCATCCAAACCTTAACTTTTGCTCAAAAAACACTCAGAGACCCTTCAAAAATACCTAGAAATCCATCAAAAATTTAAAAAACACTCAAATCTATAAGCAGATACTTTATCTTGGAGATCAGAAGCGGATTCAGTGACGGAAACGAAGCAAGGAATCTCTCCACCAGATCTGAGGGAACAAATAGTCACGAACATTTAGGTACATTTTTCTTCTATTTTATTTATTTATTTATTTTAAGTCATTTAGTAATGTAATTTTTTTTAGAAATAGTAGAGACCGGCGTTTGTTGGGCGGGGTTGGTGCCTAACACCTTCCAACCCCGTAACGTGATCCTCGGACTTAGTTTCTTTTTGTAGATTAGTTGTTTTTATCCATTTTGAGTCAATGCTCGATTCCTAGACCATAATAACTAGGTGGCGACTCCCAAACCTCAAAAATCAAAAGCAGATCCGCACATCCTGCAGATCGAGGGCGCTTTCAAATGGGATTACTTTCGGATGCAATTGACGGTTGATTGTTGATGGTTTATTCCCTCAAAGACTAACGGTGAGCGTTCCTTTTGCAAATTCCTTCGATTTGTATCCGCTTCTAGATCTACTATGAACTCTACGTTAAGAATTCTTTAATGTCTTTTTGGATACATTTGAGTGTTTTTAGGATTTTTGGGTGCTTCCAAGTTTAAAATCAAGGCTTAGGGTACGGGTATTGAGTTAGGGCTTCAAAGTTAAGGTTTTGGGAGAGTTCTAGGGGAGCTTTTGACCTCTATTCTCTAGAATTTCTAAAAACTTGCAAGATTTGATGGTAGTGTTGGCTTTTTAAAGAAGTTTTGATAAGGTTTGAGTTTAATTAGGTCTCTTTTAGAGAGTGTCCTTTTTTCAACTTGTTTTACTTGTGATTCAGTTTTTTGGACTTATGAAGAATTTAATCTTTTAATTTTTAGAGAACTCCCATATCGAAGGTTTTTTATTAAATTGTTTGAAATTTTTTGAGGCCCCGTAGAGGATTCTTTAATTAAATATTTAGTGGATACCACTGATAGGACTATCATTGTCCTTCCCATAGAAATTAATATGTTTATAACTTTTCTTGATTTGTAGGACAAGTAAGGGATCAAACCCAAAAAAAAAAGGGTTAACTAAGCTAAAGGTAAAATGAAGTTAATCTAAGTCATTATTTAAAAAAAAAAATTTGTGTTTTGTGTAACAAAAATGAAAGTAAATGTTGTTGGAAAATAAAGCAATATAAATGGAAATTACATTAAGAAGCAAGAAAAGAATACCATTAATGATTAGAGTAACCTAGATCTATGGCGCTCCGTTAAACGCTAACACAAATCTTCATGTCAGATCTCGAGGTACTAGGTGGCACTTCAAAATTTCGGCATGGTCTCCTCTGTTTATGTTAGCATTCCAAGGCGATTTAACCTGCACCTGATAAACAACATACAATCCTGCATATATACATACAAAATATAATACTAGCGGAAGCCTAGATACATCTAATAACGTACGAAAGATCAGAGTGCAGAAGAATAACCAGAATACAAGCTTATACAAATAATTCTCACTCTAACAAAAGTCCTAACGCTCAGAACAAAATCTATTACTTTTGGACAATCGACACCACTAGGGGCTATAACTCCAATACTCACCAAGTGACAAACTCTGATTGTCTATTTGACCCACCAGATGATTCTCACTCGTTTTCTACACCTGCCTCGCCAAGCTTCATATCTGAAACTAAAAAAAATGGGGAAGGAAAGGGTGAGTAACAATGGTTACCTAGTAAGGAAGAACACAATTTCTACCAATAACCTCTTCTAACATGAACGAATAAACATACTAAATCATTTTAAAATCTGTAAAATTTTACAAAAAAAATTACAATTAACTGGTACATATAGCCAGGGATGAGCAACTAAACATTTTGAAATTCACATTACATCGATCAGTAATATTCACTAAACATTCTCTGTTTTTATACAAATCTAATTAATCAAATAGAAACATTAAACATACATTTCATTTTATATGTCAAAATAAGACAACAGATACATAATACACAATGGTGGAGTAGTGAAATTTGAGAGTTGGGATTCACGACTGGATCGCTCCCAACTGGGACATGATGTTTCATAATAAAGTATTAGTTCCTGATTTTGTAGCTGGTTGTTGTTTATCACACTTGTCGGACCATTTATCTGGCTCAAGCTAGCCGTTTGACGTGACCGTAAGCAATGGGTCTCTTTTCGATGTGTCAGAACGTTCGACTACTATAGATTGTTAGTAATCACTGACTAATCATCTTCGTCTATGCCTATCAGGCATGCATGTGATTCCCAAATATACAAACCATTCGTATACGACTACTTTTATATTACAAGTTCACTGGTAAAGATAGAGAGGAATAAACTCGGATTCCAGTTGTGACTCCACTCTCATACGCGTCCCATACCACGTATGAGCTTGGTGGTCCCTACCGTACATCCCAGGATAGTACACCACTCTGGATGATATGACGCACTATACCTTAAAGCATTCACAGACTCTTTAACAACTCACAAAATAGCTACATATATATATATATATATTATTTTCATTTGAAAATAAAAGAGAAATTAACAATACAAGATTGAGAATAGATATCCAGTTTTCGACCATGCAAGTGTGGCCACCCGACTTAAAATAAATAACAGAATAAAAAAGTAAACAGCGCTTCGCGCTAACAGAAAGTAAATAAACATGCAACCAATAACATTATCCCTGGATATCCGTTCACCAACCTACACACAACACAATAATGTAAAATGCAGACATCACCCCTCGGGTGTGACTCTGACATTTTACCATTTCATATGATTTTTCCCTTTTTTTTCAATTTTTACCATTTTCAATCTTTCAAACAAAAATATCCAATTTCTGATATTCATCAACTCAATTTGAGTTCATTGAATATTAAATCAATTTTCCAACTATGAAATTCATTTTTATCAATAACATTGAAAAAGTACCAAAACTTAGATCAAAACGGGGTCCGAGCAGTGCACAAGACTCAACTAACGGAAATAATCTAGTGAGATCTCCTACCCACTTATATTTTGTTATAAAATATAGTTAAACATATCAAACATGCAAGTTTTAGCGTGAATTTGAAATAACAAAAAGAATTCTATATTTTTGGAAACACATCATAAATTTTTAATAAAATCCTAAATGCAATTTTCACAATCTACAATTACTTATAGAAATTGAGAGTTCCTTACTATTTCTATGCAAAAGGATCGAAGTGCATGAAAATCGAGGTGATCGACGCAGAAATCGAGATGGATCGAACTTCAAGGCGGTTGATTTTTTAGTTTGACCCAGTGGTTTCGAAGATCTTGACGCCGTCGTCTTTTCTCCCTTCTGCGGCAGAAGACGGTTTGATCTCGAAACGGATGAAATTCGAGGTCAAAGTTTCGAAACCCCCGTATATATATACGATTAATTTTTGACGATACGGGGTGAAAAATAAAGTGAAACGAAAAAAGGTTGGGTGGGTTTTGTAGAGAACGAGACTATGGACGTTTATCCCTTTTACGTCGAAAGTCAACGACGAGCCGTTTGCGATGAATTTGAGATTGAAAATCAAGGAAAAAATGAATTTTTTTTTAAAAAGGGTCGGCTGGTTTTGGTTCATTTAAAACGATGAATAGTGAAAAAAATTAAAAAAATTTATTTATATAAATCTTGGGACGAAATCGGTATTTTGCCTATTGTTCCGTTCGACAATAACTTAACCGTCCGGAATCCAAAAATGAGGAATGAATACTCTATTTCGTCTAATTTTTCATTCTAGATCTAATGGTGTAATCGATTTCTATAAATTCTATCTCTAACAAAAATTTACATTTTTGGCTTGAGGTGGCCCATAAAATTGACATCGTTTTCGTTTTTGACGATAATTCGACTTCCTGATCTCCAAAAATGACAAATAAATAGTTCATATTCAATAATTTTTTGTTACGAATCCAATGATATAATTGAATTTTAATCATTCTTTCTCTAGTAAAAAGTCACTATTTTAGCTTGGTCCGACTCGATAATTGAGGATTTTACAACTTTTATGTTCAGACTCGCATTTGAGCGTACTTACAGGGAAAAGTATGTTTTTCGATCATTTTGAATCCAATGGTGAGGTCAGATTCCATTAAAAATGATAAAAAATATCCTAAAGTTTTACCCCTAAGTCCCACTTTCAAGATTTTCTCAAAATTTTATTATTTATTTTTCTTCGAGATACGAATCGGGAACTCGGGATTTTACATAGCAATTAAAATCACATCTAAGTGATATCCTTCTTTTAACTCAACTTCAAGGGCTTGGTGTGAGCTTATTGGGTTGGAAGATATAACATGAAGCTTGATTAACACAATAGTTAGGGCTCCTTCATTTACTAATGTGTAAAGCCGCTACTATCAATTATGTAGATTAAGTATGTTTTATCTTGATCTAATCTAAGTATAAAACATCTAAGTTAAGCATAAATAGTGTAGGGATTCATTTAGAGTTTTGATCCATTAGATTTGGATAAAACCTTGAAGAGAACCCAATGATAAAGAAACATAAAAGGATAAAAACTAATATACATAATTAAAATCTTACTCCTTGGCTTCCTCCTCTCACTAATAGAGGGAGTCTGGCATATGGTCATTGCAAGGAGATAAGGAGAAGTCATGAAACTAACATTTGTAATCATTAAGTAAGTACGGTACATTATCTTCTTCTTGGAGAAATTACAGAAAATTATAGAAATGTAAATTATCTAAAAATAGAAAATTATAAGAGAAAATGCCAAGGACATTAGGAGAGAAAAGAAAGAAGAGCCCCAAGAAAGAGGCCAAAGAAGGGCCCCTTTCTAATTGGGAAAGGGACTATTCATAGACATTTGGTGCTCTAGAAGAACCCAAAAATAACTGCCATCAGTCTTACGCGTGCCAGCTCATGAGAAGAAAAGATTTAGGGCGCTCCAATCGAAATCCACAATGCCACATTGGTTCTTGACTATGTCACATTGATGTTGAGACTTCTGGATCTCCAATTTTTCATGGTTGCTTGATTGGTTCTCTAGATTATAATGCACAATGAATTGATTGATTTGGTGGTTCATCTTGATAATTTGATATTTGACATGTACGATGAACACACGTAATCAGTCTTTTGAAATAATTTGAGGCTTAACATGATTATTTACCCTATCTAATAAAATATAACAGAAATCAAGATAAATGATTGGGAAAAGTACGAATAAATTAGTGTTTTGATCATTAGCTTTTGATATGAAGCACCCCAACTTGTGACAAAAACCTGTAACAAGATTAATGCCTAAGACTGTTCTATTTTCAGATTCGGATAGAAACTGCAACCCAACACCTATAAAGAGATGCGAACCTTGGTATAAAGGAAGACGCCACAATCAAGGATGGAAACTCGATTGATAAATCAAGGAATTGAATGCCACAGAGAAATCTAATAAGTTTAAAATAGTTCAAAAGAACCAAAGAGAAATTACTCACTTTCTTTTTATGAATAAACAATTGTCCTTTATTGAATGAAAAGAGTACAATTTATAAAACGAAGGCCACAAATTTAAATAACCCCTAAAAAACATTCATAAGGCAACTTACCCAAACTAGAAAAGGGAAGTTAGAAAATAACCACCTAAAAGGGAAATTACAAAAAAAATAACCACCTAATGACTAAGATAATTTCGGTTTCAATTAAATGTAGTTAATTCTGACTTTAATCCCTTAATCTTCAGCCTATTACTTTCTTGAACTTGGATCATACTTGTTAAGGGTTTGAAAATTCGTTCATCACCATCAATGGGCCTCCACGTGCATGCTCGAGCCTAAATCCCTCGAATCAGGCCACTCAATGCATTTTGGAATTTCTTGGTACATGCTCTTGTAACCGGACTAATGGGAACTCGAATCAGATCCGCATTCCAAGCTCTTGTGCTAGCCATGTCCTCATCATTCCCCTCATCTTGAAAATGATTTGTCCTCAAATTAAGTTCATCACCTACACTCCAAAAGGACTCAAATCAGAAATATTAAACGTAGCACTTACATTATACTCACCGAGCAAATCCAGCTTGTATGCCTTGTCGTTGATCATTTCCAAGACTTGGAAAAGACCATCCCCTATAGATAGTAACTTGGATTTCCTATGAGTCGGAAACCACTCCTTACGCATGTGCAACCAAACCCAATCTCCAGGTTCAAATATCATTTGTTGTCGCCCTTTGTTGGCTTGTTTTGCATATTGCTCCGTTCTTTGTTCGATGTTGAGTTTTGCTTTCTCATGAATCTACTTTACAAGTTTAGTTTTTCTTTTCCCATCTAGATTCACACACTCAGACAAAGGTAATGGTGATAAATCCAAAGGAGTTAAAGGATTAAAACCATAAATAATCTCAAATGGTGAAAATTTAGTAGCAGAGTGAACAGAACGATTATAAGCAAACTCAACATACGGCAAACAATATTCCCATGTCTTAATGTTTTTTTTAATAATTGCTCGCAACAAAGTAGATAAAATCCTATTTACTATTTCTATTTGACCTTTGGTTTGAGGATGACAAGTAGTTGAAAACAACAACTTAGTTCCTAACTTAGCCCATAAAGTCTTCCAAAACTAACTCAAGAACTTAACATTTCTATCAGAAACAATTGTTCTAGGCAAACCATGTAAGCACACAATTTCTTTAAAGAACAAATCTACAACATGTGAATCATCATCAGTTTTATGACATGGAATAAAATGTGCCATCTTTGAAAACCTATCCACAACAACAAAAATCGAATATTTCCCATATCTAGTCCTAGGTAAGCCCAACACAAAATCCATCGAAATATCAATCCATGGTTTACTAGGAATAGGAAGAGGTGTATACAAATCGTGGGGCTGCACTCGGGACTTAGCTTGCCTACAAATGATACATCTTCCACATATTCTCTCAACTTCTCGCTTCATATGTGGCCAATAGAAGTGTTCCTGTAAAACAACTAAAGTCTTTGCAACTCCAAAATGTCCCATCAAACCTTCATCGTGGGACTCTTTAACCAACAATTCTCTCATAGAGCAATTAGGCACACATAATTTATTTTCACGAAACAAGAATCCATCATGCCTAAAGTACTTACCATTTGCGGATTTCTCACACAAATTATACTCTTCACTAAAATCAAGGTCAGTTGCATATAATTCCTTAATTTGCTTAAAACCAAGTAATTTAGCATCAAGAGTAGAAAGCAATACATACCTGTAAGAAAGTGCATCTGCGGCGACGTTTTCCTTACCTTGTTTGTATCGGATAATGTATGGAAACGTCTCAATGAACTCAACCCATCGAGCATGTCTCTTGTTCAGCTTATGTTGGCCTTTCAGGTGTTTCAAGGACTTATGATCTGTATGGATCATGAATTCTTTAGGCCATAGGTAGTGCTACCATGTCTCCAAAGCCCTAACCAATGCATACAATTCTTTGTCATAAGTCGGGTAGTTGAAGGTTGCCCCACTTAGTTTCTCACTGAAGTAAGCAATTGGTCGTCCCTCCTGCATTAAAACTGTGCCTATACCAATACCTAAAGCCTCACATTCAATTTCAAACGTTTTATTAAAGTTAGGCAAAAACAATAAAGGGGCGTTGGTCAACTTTTGCTTGATCAATTGAAACGCCTTCTCTTGTTATTTTCCCCACTTGAAACCAACGTTTTTCTTGATTACTTCAGTAAGCGATGCGGCCACTATGCTAATGTCTTTTACAAACCGTTGGTAGAAACTAACAAGTCCATGAAAACTTCTCACATTACCTACGTTTGTGGGACTCGACCACTCTTGGATTGTACATACCTTTTCGTCATCAACCTATATACCCTGTGCACTCCCAATAAATCCTAGAAACACAAGTTTATCAGTACAAAAGGTACACTTCTTCAGATTAGCAAATAACTTTTCTTTCTAAGTACATTTAAAACAGATTTCAAATGCACTTCACGTTCATCCAAGTTTTTGCTATATATGATAATATCATCAAAATATACCACCACAAATTTTCTAATAAATGCATGCAAAACATGATTCATTAAATGCATGAAAGTACTCGGATCATTAGCTAAACCAAACGGCATTACTAACCACTCATACAATCCATATTTAATTTTGAATGTAGTTTTCCACTCATCACCCTCTTTTATTCGGATTTGATGATATCCACTTTTCAAGTCAATTTTAGAAAATACACATGAACCATGCAATTCATCTAGAATATCATCTAAGCAAGGAATATGATGACGATACTTTACCCCGATATTGTTGATTGCTCGACAAGCAACACACATTCTCCACATCCCATCCTTCTTAAGAACTAACAAAACTGAAACCGCATATGGACTCATGCTTTCTCGAACATACCCTTTTTCCAACAATTAACTAACCTGCATTTGAAGCTTCTTTGTTTCCTCTGGATTGCTCCTATAAGCTGGTCGGTTTGGAATGGAAGCACTAGGCACAAAGTCAATTTGATGTTATATTTCCCTAATTGGAGGCAAACCATGAGGTATCTCGTCGGGTAAGACATCCTCAAATTCCCACAACAGAGAAACAACAGAACTAGGCAAAACAGGATCAAGTTCGTTAGTATTTAAAAATGTCTCCTTGTATAAGAGTACAATCATCGGTTGGTTTGAAAACATTGCTCTATTAATTTCTTTCGCTTTTGCATAAAAATAAAAAAATTCTCTATACTTTTCCCTCAAGGGCCGAATCTATTATTGCCTTTTCTCTCTTTTTTTCTTCGGCCTCTCTCTTTTTTACACTATTTTTCTTTTGTTCACTCTCTTTCTGCAACCTCACTTGATCTTCATGAACTTGTTTTGGTGTCAAAGGTACAAGAGTAATTGATCGTTGATTAAATACAAACGAGTATTTGTTTGTAAATCCATCATGCTTCACATGCCTATCAAACGGCCATGGGCATCCTAACAACAAGTGTCCTGCTTGCATCGGTACTACATCACACATTACTTCATCTTCATATTTACCGATCCGAAACGCCACTAACACCTGTTTATTCACCCTCACCTCACTACTATCATTCAACCATTGCAACTTGTAAGGCCTAGGGTGCAATAACGTTAGCAATCCTAATTTTTCAACCATGGTTGTGCTTGCAACATTAGTACAACTACCACCATCAATAATTACACTACATACCTTGTCTTTGACGTAGCATCTAGTGTGAAATATATTCTCTCGTTGGGCTTCATCTTCGTCCTTCGCCTGCAAGCTTAATGTTTTCTTTACTACTAATGTCAATGCATTAGGGGCAAGATACTCCTCCTCGGGAGCGTCCTCTAACGGGGGCATGGATTCCAAATCATCATCTTCTTCATCGGTCTGAACTTCTCCATTATCTTGCATCACCATAACCCGTTTATTCGGGCATTGACTCGTTATGTGTCCCCTTCCTTGACATTAAAAACATTTAATGTCACGATTTCAAGAATTAGGAGTTTCAATTTTACCTTGATTTCCATGATTGGGAGGCTCGAACTTTGGCTTGGCTTGAGCCTTGTCTTCTTTCTTTGGATAGCTTGGTTTCCAAGAATTGGATGGTAAGCTTGATGAAGCTTGTGTATTACCCCTCCTCTTGAGTTGTTGCTCAATTTTGACGATTTTTTGCAATATCTCTTCTATCTTCACATAATGTTGCAACTCAACTACATTAGCAATCTCCCGATTTAAGCCATTGAGAAAACGAGCCATGGTCGCTTCTCGGTATTCTTCCACATCTGCCTTAATCATGGCAATCTCCATTTCTTTGTAATAGTCTTCCACACTTCGGTTGCCTTGCATGAGACTTTGCAATTTTTGATATAAGTCTCGATAGTAATGGCTAGGAACAAAGAGCTTTCTCATCACTGCCTTTATGTCTTCCCACGTCTCAATCAGTCGTTCTCGATTCCGTCTCCTACTAATAACTAATTGATCCCATCAAATCACAAAATAGTCAGTAAGTTCAATCACAACTAGTTTTACCTTTTGTGCTTCAGAATAGTGATAACAATCAATCATGAGTTCCATCTTCTTCTCCCATTCAAGGTAGGCTTCAGAATCGGATTTCCCTTGAAACGATGGGATCTTCAACTTTATACCACTCAAATTATCATCCGCCCCCCCCCCCCTCCCAATTTCTAGCTCTCATACCCCGTTCATTCTTCCTATGACTACCTACATAATCTTCTCCCTCGTCATACTCATCCCCGTAGAAATCATCAGCCTCTTCTCTAATCAGAACTTTCTTTCTTCTACGTGCTTAAGGAACGGGTTGTGGCTGTTGTGTACATGCATTCTCCACTTGATCTAAATGCTCAAGTAAGTGTTCTAATTCTCCCCTCATCATCCATCTCATCTCCCTTACTAATGCCTCCATCAAAAGCTTTGGATCCATCGGATTGGAAGCATCATCAATAGCACCCTTATTTTTATTGTCAGACATGCTATAAAATAAAGATAGAAGGACCACATAGCACTTTCTCACGTGTTTCGCTCAAATAATCAATCCACTCAACACTCGTGTTTTCACACAATAAATTCGGCTTTTACCCTCAAGATGAACTCACCACTCTTGCCTTTTTCCACTTGTAATTTCTCAAAAGTTCTTGTCAAACTAATTCAGACAATTAACCATAATTTCTTAGCAACAATCCACACCAAAACTCACCAACCAAATTCGAATTTAATGAATTAAATTGGAATAAAATTTTCTGGACATTGACAAGAAATAATTCACGGATTGGGGTTAGGATTTAGCATGGGAATTACAAGTTCAAACCCTTGGTTCACACGAAACGAACCACAAAAGAAACCAAAATTTTTTCAATTTTTTTTAAAGATGGATCTTCATTTTCCAGCAATGAATATGTAACAAGTTTCTTCAAAAAAATTTAATTTTAAGTAGTGATTCCAGACTCTTTTTTTTTTTTTTTTTTTGTTGAATATTATGAAACTAGAATTCCAACAAGAATACGCTTTAAAGAGATAAGGAAAGAAGCAATAAAATTTCGTCTAATCTAAGAAGAAAGAAATTTGGCCAAAGAAATAATAACAAAAGCAAGATGATGCAATGAACACGATGATAAGTTGAACAACAAAATGGAAGATCAAAATCAGAACCTAAGACACAGACTTAAAAGCAAATAAAAAGGATAGGCAAACCTAAAACATAAGCCTGTGCTTTGATACCAAAATGATACGAACCACGCCAACTTGTGACGAAAGCTCATAACAAAATTAATACCTAAGACCATTCTACTTTCAGATTCGGATGGAAACCACAATCCAACACCTATAAAGAGATGCGAACCTTGGTATAAATGAAGACGCCACAATCAAGGATGGAAACTCGATTGATAGTCAAGGAATTGAACGCCACAGAGTAATCTAATAAGTTCAAAATAGTTCTAAAGAACCAAAGAGAAATTAGTCTCACTTTCTTTTTATGAATAAACAAATGTCCTTTTATTGAATGAAAAGAGTACAATTTATAGAACCAAGGCCACGAATTTAAAGAAACCTTAAAAAACATGCATAAGACAACTTTCCCAAACTTAAAAAGGGAAGTTAAAAAAATAACCACCTAATGACTAAGATAATTTAGACCTCAATTAAAGGGAGTTAATTATGACTTTAATCCCTTAATCTTCAGCCTATTACTTTCTTGAACTTGGATCATGCTTGTTATGGTGTGGAAAATTCGTTCATCACTATCAATGGGCCTCCACATGCATGCCTGAGTCCAAATCCCTCTAATTAGCTCCCTCAACGCATTTTGGAATTTCTTGGCACGTGCTCTTGTAACCGAACCAATGGGAACTTGAATCAGATCCACGTTCCATGCTCTTGTGCTAGCCATGTCCTCATTAACTTTGACTCTAGTCTTCGTCAGTTATTGATAAGACAGTCTTGGATCGTAGTAAAGACAGTCTTGGATCGCAGTTATTGGGGCACCTTTCGAAACTCATAACCCATCCCCTTACCCTAGCCTCTTGCTCGTGGACCGCCCCAAATCCATTTGGAGTTATTTTGGTTCCTAGACTTAAACTAGGTGGCGACTTTAAATTCCCAAAAAATCTCTCAATTAATCACTATATACTTTTTTTTTATCAGTAAAAAGTGTTGAGGCGCTCTCAATCATAGAAAAGAAACTATGATTTTCTTTCTAAATTGGAATTGCTTTTGTAACTTTGTGGAGAAAAACACAAAAAGTTTCTTTTGGTTAGCTCCGGATCAAGGTACAACCAAGATAAATACGGATGGCTCATGTTCCTTGACTAGGAAAGGTATAGGATTTATTGACAGGAATTATGAAGGGGTGTTAACTTTTGCAAGTTGGGTTTCGATTCAAGAACACAACATAATTATTATTTAATCATTGGCAATCAAAGAAGCACTCTTATTTGCGAGAAGGAAGGGGCTCATTAAAGTTCAGATTTGCTCAGACCATTGTATGCTATCAAATGCTTGAATGGTGAGACTCAAACTTCATGGAAATATGAGGAGTTGACAAAGGAGATTCAGTTATTACGAGTTCTTCTTCGTACTTGAGGATGTTGGTTCTAGTCCCCAAGAGCTCATGAATATTATTATTGAAGATGTATCTTGTAATTATCTTCGTGAGTTTTGAATAAAATGTGAGGGGACCCAATAACCCCAGCTTATCGATAAAAAAAGGCCGGGGGGGGGGGGGGGGGGCTGTTAGGCTTAATTACGTTGTAGGTCCTAAATATAGAAGTACATAAGATGCGCGTGTCAAAAGCAATTAGGTACATTCATGATTAGTAAAAGAGTTATTTGACCAAAATGTTCTTGATAATAATGATTAAATGGAAATGTGAGGCAATTTTGCAAAATGAAATTTTGGTTTAAAACCATTTCTACTCCACCTTCTCTCATTATAGAAAAGATAAAGAAATGACCAACAACTAATGTATATGAATTGACTAAATATTTGATGTAGTCACTTCCCATCAATGTTTGAGATTGCAACATTGCTATCCTAAAATATGGTGGACCCTAACATTATCTACCGTATGATTGTAGTTAGACAATAATTAAAATACTAATATTTGATTGAGCAACATTGATACTTCTTTGATTATTTGTACTTCTAATTGTTTTTATTATGCCATGATAAAAGTAAAGGCAATTGAAAGTTACAAAACATCCTGTATGAAAAAATAATTCAAAAATGGATCCACTCAAGGCATATATGTTTGCTCCACTTAGGTAATAAAATTCCCACAATAAGCTTGATAGCTAAACCCACAAATGACCTAAATGTATTTTAATGTTTACCCTCTGGAACCAAACCATATCATATATAGGCGATTCTCCATGGATATCACACATACATTGCCTTTGAGGTAACTCACAATTAACATTTGACCAAATGCATTTGATATGAGGATGGAACTACTAACAACAATTGTGTTATACATGTTTAACCAATCATCTCTTCAATACATAGTCCCGTTCAATAAAGGAAATACTTATTTGACTTTAATTTTTATATTTTGTTTGATATTAAATTTTCATTGCCTTGAAGAGTAAGATTTGTTAAGCTAAGTCGCACACTTGAAAAATTCTTCTGACTTTTGTCTCCTTGTCATGGTAATTATTTAATTTACAATTTTTAAAACTATCATTTTTATTTTAATATAAATATTTTAAGAATTTATTTTGATTTCGTTATGTTATGCATTTTTTAATTTTAATTTAATGAGTGAGTTTCTTGGAGAAGAAATTAAAATGACCAATTTAAAATTAATTTGTGCTTTAAGATTATACTTCGAAAGATTAAAATAGATGCTGGAGAAAACTGATAAACAAAAAAGGTATGTAAATCATTCATCATTATATATTCTTTTTTATTTATTTAGTGATACATGTAATATGATTTATCAAATTATATAGATAGTATATGCTTTTATTATTATGATAAATTCTTGAAAAAATTACTTAAAGGACCCTGACAAAGGTACTTCTTTCTAAATAGTTCCTAAGTTTTGGGTGGTCACTTAATAGTCCATTTAGTAAACTTTTCTTTTCTTAATAGTTCTAGACCTCATCTCATTTTGTAATATTTTTAAAATACCCAAACTACCCTTTTTCTCATCTTTGTCACATAATTAGGTTTTTCAATGGCGATTGTGATTATTTTCGACCATTTTTTTTTTATAATCATGAATGATGAAAGAAGAATGACATATTCTCAATTTGAACATTTAGATATATATATATATATATATATATATATATATATATATATATATATATATATATATATATATATATATATTATATATATATATATTTCAACGATTTATAAAAAAAAAAATTTGAAGAATGAAGAAGTTAAAATTCTCAAATTTTAGATCCTAGCACCAATTTCAAAACTATAATATATGCATCTTTGGTATTTTTAAAAGATTTACCCAATATCGAAGTCCAAAAAAAATTAAAAATTTGGATCACATTTATAATGTCGAGTTCACCACTTTTTATCGTTGAACTTACCACTTAGTGTTGAGTTCATATTTTTATTTTTTGAGCTCACCACTTAGTGTTGAGTTTACCATTTTTTATTAGTGTCAATATTTTTATTGTTGATTTCGTCATTTTTTAGTATTGAGTTTAGCATTTTTATTGTTGAGTAATGTACATGACTTAAAAGTGTCAAGAACATCAATAAATATCATCAAACTCAAAATATTAATATCAATTATTGATGAGCTCAACGATAATTATTAATGAACTAGACGCTTTTAAACGAGGTTTAATTACCATCAAACTCGACGATAAAATGTGGTGAACTCGACACTAATGATGAGCTCAACAATAAAAATGTTGAAATAGACTATAAAAAGTGGTGAACTTGACACTATAAATGTGATCCATTTTTTATTTTTTATTTTTACTTTGATCTTGGGTAAATTTTTACAAAATACCCAAAACACATATATCATATTTGTGAAACGTACACTCAAATCAAAGGTAAGAATATAATCATAAAAAGATTTTAAATTTCAACTTTCTTCTTAATTTTTTTAAAAATCGTAAAAATAAATAAATAAAATATATCTAAATGTTCAAAATTAAGAGCATATCATTCTCAATTTATCATTCATGAAAAAAAATCGTAAAAAATGATTGTACACCAGCCCCTAAATCCTGATATGATTTTTTCGAAAAAAAAAAAAAACAAAACCATGATCTGATGCTTTAGGGTTGTCAAGGACAAAATTTTATAAACAATTTCATTTGAACAAAAAGTTATTTTTTATCATTAGATTTTAATTTTAAATTTAAGAGTTATGTGGAAGTTAGGTAACGTCTAGTTTGACAACCTTAGGTTAAGTCCAAAATAAATCCTACCAATATATCCTATACCAGCCCGGTTTGAAGAACCTGAAAGAGCCGTTCACAGAACCTCCTAGTTTTTTTTTTTTTTTTCTTCACAAAGTTGTTAGAGCATTTCCAATTTTGGAAGAAAACCCAACTTTTTTTTTTTTTATGATCATTTTTTTTTGTCTACCCCATTAAAAACTTCCCTTACATCCTTACGGATACGATCAATAATATTAGCTGTACTTCTCTACAATATTCCTTAAAAAATTCTACGGATTAACACACAAAAGCTAAAATTTTATACCTCTTCACTTGGAAATCGAACTCCATTCACCACCAAAATTTCTTCCAAAATCCATCCAACTCTCACCCTAAAAGTGAGTTTAACATATCCCTTAAGTTTCGGTGATTGTTTGGGATGTATTCAATATCCTGTAATTGATTAGTGTAAAATGATCTAAATACCATCTTCAAGTTCAATCTATAATAATAAATAAAAATATCATTGATTTTTTTGTTACTCTCTTCTTCAATCTCTTTATTAAATATTTTACTTTGCTCTTTAATTTTGATTTATAAAGTAAAAAAGATGATGAATTTTTTTTATAAAAAAAGATCAAGGTATTTTTTCCAAGGAATTAAAATAAGATTGGAACAGGAGAAGATGATTGGGATGTTAGGGAAAATGAAAAATATGTAGAATATATTTTTATTAAATATATCTTATATTGTATCACAAAATATCTAAAATAAATAATCTTTGATAACTTTTATTATTATTAAAGTAAGTATACCCTTACTAACTTAACTTTAAATTGGGGATTGTCAATTTTCAAGTAATGCAGGGGTGACATTGAGATTTACTGCCATTCGTATCTCAAGAAAACACGTCTCCCAATGTCACCCTAGGATATTTTCATTTTCAAAACAATCCAAAATAAATAAATAAATTATGTTATTGAACCTTTTTCCCATGAAATCCAGAGAACTGTGGTGGTGTTTGGTTATTCATTTGAGGTCAACGACCTCTATTAAGATTTGAATTAGGAACTGGTAATTCCTTTGACGAGACAAAGCAGTAGAAGTGATTACACTGAAATTTGGTTCTCACAAATACCCCTCCCCCCTCCTCTCCCCTTCCCCTTCCCCTTCCCCTTCTTTTCTATGATACAATAAAATCAGAATTGTTTTGATAAAAAACAATAAATTTGCAATCCTTCTAATCTTGGGATCCTATAGACACGTTGGTTATTTTTTATAAGGATAAAAAATATTTCTTTTAATTAAATTATAAATAAGCATTTTTAGTACACCGGCGTCACATGACACCTTTTTATTATTAATAAAGTTAGAAAAAGTTTTATCCTTGCCCCGCCAACTACGCCGTCTCTTTGCAGCCGACATAGGCGCCCAAAATAACAACTCTGAAACGTCTAACAAGTCAGTCACAACTGCTTTTCCGATAAAATCTGTATTCTCAACTAATTGCGTTTGTCAACGGTCAGAAATGCTGCCTTTTCTTCTCCAAAATGCCACCTTCTTCATCCTTTTATTTATATCTGTCTCTTATTTCTCACAACTTTCATTTTCCAATCCAACGCAATCCAGTAATTAAAATCTCTAATTTCTTAGTCTTCCATAATGAGCCCATCAAAATTTTATGAAGATCAACAAGTAAAGAGGGAGATCAACGGTACACGTCCATCAGCATTGAAGATCAACAAAGAATCTCACCCAATTCACAAACCATCTTCATCTTCAACTTCTTCAACTTCATCATCATTAACGGTAACGGGTATCACAGCTACAAAACATCAACAACATCCTACACCACCATATCAACTGCGTCACCCTGTCATAATATATACCCACTCTCCTAAAGTCATTCACACCAAAGCTCGTGATTTCATGGCTCTGGTTCAAAAACTTACTGGTCTCTCATCTTGTCATGATCAGGAAATGCAAGCAAAATCTTTGGACAATAGACAGATTCTCAAATCAGAGAAAAATATTAACAACAATAATTCCAAGAGTATAGGGCATGGGCATGGGCATGGGCATGATGATACTACATCATCATCAGTTCTTACTGATGAGAATTGTGGTGGTGTAACGGATGTTCAGGTTAGCTCGACTTCTCTTTCTCCGATATTCGATCCGATAAATCCTTATTTATTTGATATCCCACTTTTTACACCGAGTGCATCAGATTTCTTCTGCTCGTCTCGGCCTATTTATCGGTACCCAAATCAAGTTTTCGCTTCTCCCAATATGGGTAGCTCTATCTCGCCATCTGTGGAGGTTATGAAAAGAGGATTCCAAGATTATTGAAGTTTTTTGGTGATTTGGGCATTACCTTTCTTTTGGACGAATAATTTTATTTTCATATTATAAAATTTGATTCATTTTTTTTTTTTTTTTTTTGAGTCTCAAGAATTGAGATTGGATTTAGTTTTATTATTTAACTTGTTTGTTTAACAAACTTTAGTTTGTATAATTCTTCATTTGATTGTGAAATAAAAATAATTGGAAGGGAAGGGTGAATTGAGATTGGAACTGAGGTATTGGGATTTGTAGTTTGTACAAATGATAGACATGGAAATAAAATTATGTAATATTTCATTTATATTTATTTCTTCATTTATCTTTGTTTATTTTCTGCAGTTAATATAAATATCTGCAACGCAGTTAGTCATCTTAAACTACTTGGAATAAACTATATGAAAAGACATTTTGAGGTTTATAAATAGTCGACGGGCCTTAAAAATTGAGATTTATTATTTTAGGATCAATAAAAATAAAAGATTCTTATCAGCAATAAGTGCTCATTTATCATGACGATATTATGAAGTTTTGGATATGTTTCTTCAATTTTTTCTTACTAATTAGTTTTTCTCTCTCCCTTAATCTTTTGTATCTCTCAACTTGCATTTTTTTTAATTTATGATAAATGGTGATCTGGGGTTTAGGATAACCCCCAACCAAGAAAAGACTACAACCTAAGGACCATCCTTCCCTCGGCATCCTCCTTAACAAGCTTAGCCAAGTCAATAGGAGTCGAGCCTGGGAGGATCTCCACATAGGAATCTAAATTGCATAAGCCCGCAAGATAATCCGCTGCGCGATTGGCTTCTCTATAAGTAAACAAAAATTCGCAATCTCTAAACTTAGCCTGTAAATCTTTAATATCCCTAATAGTTCTTTCGGTATACCACGGAGGGGTGATTTGTCCCCTCAATGCTTCCACTGCTACCTTTGAGTCAGACGCCACTTTAATAGCTTGCCCTCCTAGCTCCACGGCCCTTTCTAGGCCAATGTGGATAGCTTGGAGCTCATGGATCAGAACTGATCTCCCTCTCGTCCCTTTAGCCGCCGCCCATATAATGTCTCCATTGTGGTCCCTAATTATAGCACCCATACCCCCTACATTACCTCTTAATGAGCCGTCACAGTTAATCATCCACCATTGAATCGGAAAGGGACTCCATCTACATTGTTTCGGAATAGCAAGTCTAAATCTAGCTTCTATAGCCCATGACTCAAAGAAACTTCTATTGAAGCTCGAATCCTCCACCAAGGTAGCTTCTCCGCTGAACCTTATTCTCACATCTTGGATAATGACTTGCACTAGCCCGTCCTCATGGGATTTCTTATTTTTAAAGATCCTTTTGCATCTCTCCTTCCAGATGTGATAGACAAAGGTACTGAATGAGGCTCGTTTGATCTCCGTGGTAAGCTCCCTCCCCTTAAAGTTATTGATCATCCAATCCAATTCTTGCGCCCATGTTTTGATTGCTCTAGTGATAAGGGACTTCTTGAGAACCTTTTTCCAAACATCTCTTGCAAACCTGCATCCCATGAACATATGCTCGATACTCTCATTACTGTTATTGCAAAATGAACAAACCGATGATGAGATAATGTGCCTAGATCGCAGCCAGTCTTGGGTTTTTAGGCTGCCCATCACAGCCATCCACAGCATGAATCTATGTTTAGGTATGGCTTTCTTACACCAAACCAAATCTCTCCATCCCCTTTGACCACAAGTCACTAGATGATCATAAACCGAAGAGATAGTGAACATACCAGTCGAACTGCCTACCCACCTGACCGTATCGTCATCTTTAGCATCAATCTCAACTCTGTCCAGATCTGCCCATATATGATCTAAGGCTCTCACCGTGCGATATGGAGGCTTCCACTGTCCATCTTGGATGATAGCGCTCACCTTCGCTCGAAGGTTCAGTCTTGAGTCATAACGGAGCTCGCTAGGGAACTGATTCACAAGGATTCCTTCTGGGTGCCACGGCTCAGTCTAGAGATTTGTTGTTGTTCCCTTACCTATCTGATGTCTGATCATCCCTTCCGCTGCTTCTCTTGAGTTAATGATCTTTTTCCAAGACCACAAGCATTGAGTTGGACATTTCAATGTCCAAAAGCTACAATCTTTGATAAGATTTTTGTAGACACCTCAATTTGCACGAACCCATTAGGAAAATCCAAATTTCCTTGAATTGATTCCGAGTTAGACTTAAGCTTCTCAACGGACCCGCATTGCCACTTAGCATCATTATTCATGCATACATGCATACTTATTGCATCCCATATCATTGCATGCCCATACCTTGTCCCTAATCCACTTTAAATCCATATCTATCACTCATACCTTATCCCAAGTCCATATCCAAACCCAATTCAAGTCCATTCTTTTAGCCCACCCTTAAAGTTCATAGTCCATAACCCAAGTCCATTACCAGCCCATTCTTTCACACCCCCTCAAAAGGTAACATATGTTGATCTCTCATAAGCTCTCAATACCCAATGCATCATCTAATTGGAGAGTCAACTCTTCCTTGTGAAAATTCAAGAATGCCTTTCCCAAAAAGGTTGGTCAAACCAAAAAGGTTCTTGGGTCTTTAGTAATAATTCATAGAGTTGAGAGAATTTCCAATCATACCCTCAAAAGGTGGGAATTTTCAAGTACATACATGGAGTTCTCCCATTAGTCCATTTCAAAATTATACTTTCACCCCTTGCTTTATATGTTATTTATAAATGAACCAAGGTCCACTTTTCACCTATCACTTCACAATGACACATGTCATTTTCCTATTCACCATCTCAAAAGTACTTTTGTTCTCCCATTGGTCTATTTCAAAAATGCACTTCCACCTTTGCTTTATGAGTTATTTACAAATGAACCAAGATCTACTTTTTACCTACCACTCCACCTTTACACATGTCACTCCTCTATTCATCCTCCCAAAAGTACTCTTATTCTCTCAACTCTATTTACCAAAAAACAAAAGATCAAATAATGCTTTTAGGGTTTCTTCACAACTGTCATCTTTACCCTCATACAAATGAAAAATCCAAAAAGAAATAACATAAATCTTATGTCCATTTTTTTTATTTTTAGGGTTGGACCACTTTATCCCCAAAAGTTCTCCAAAAACTCTATAAATACCCTCATTTTCTAAGAACAATTCATGCTCTCAAGCCCCCATCTCTCAACCTAAAACTCTACAAAAATTCCTACTCATTCTCTCATCTTCTAAGCTTCAACCCAACCTTCAACCATCTCACTCAACTCTCAAGTTTACTTTTCAAGGTCCAAGTTCATCAAGGGACAAGGTGGGGTTTAACATGTAGTTTATTTACTTCAAAGCTTGCATCTTCTTCTTCTAACCCTCTACTTTATTTTCTTATTAGAAAGCCTTAGGATGTAATGCATACCCTCTCCCATCCCCGGTAGATTGGACTAAGGTTCGATCGAAAGGATGGGGGTTGAAGTCCTTTTCACCTCAATCATGCATCATATTGTACACAATGCACACACTCACTTATGCATGGCAATGATGAAGAAATGTGTCACCCTCTTGATGGGGTGAAACACTAAGTTTCTAGCCATGCATACATGCATTATGGTTGTGGCCTCAAGGGAACTCCATCATGGAGTCTCTCTAAAAGCTCAAACCTACATTCATATTCATAAATTTAATGTGACTACATGGGTCATTCTTTTCCATAGAATGCCCCTAATGTCATGTTGAAAATCAAAACCCTTTGTTAAGGGGGCATTTCACTCAATGCACACACCACCTTTATCATGCATTTTCATACATTTTAGTATTTCTTTTCTTAAGATTTTTACAAAATAAAATGGCCAAGCAAGGTAACCACCTTTGGTGGAGAGGATGAGGTGCCTAACACCTTACCGGACCTCCTTACCTAGATCTTAGGTAGACCTTGCCCTTTCCAACATATGAGAGTCACTACAATGCCATGAAAAAAATGATTTTTAAAAAATTGATTCGGGTGCCCATTCACACCCATTTCCAAAAAAGAATGGTGGCGACTCCAAACAATGTAGCATTGAGGTTCATAGCGAACATTTCATGTCTACAACTTGACGACTCCACTGGAGAAACTAGTGGGTTCAAACCGATTTGACTTGGCCATTTTCTTTTCTTTTATTTTTCTTTCAAAAAATTATTCAACTTTATTCCTTAGTTTTATTTTGTTACTAACATATTTGGTGGTTGATTCATTTTGTTGTGTTTATGATTTTCTTTTCTTTGTGGGAGTACATGTAATATTTATTTCTTTACTTGTTTTGATTCAAAGTTGTAAGGGTTGATACATATTTGTAATGCACTTATGCACATTCGATTCATAGCTCATTGCACAAACCACCTTCTCCTATTTTAAAATCTAACCCCGGATGCCGGTACTCTCAAGCTCCCTAGATCGTTCATTTGGGAAGGCGGGGAGGAGAACATCCAACTCAATCACCAACCTAAGAAGTGTACATTTCAATGTGCATGGAGGTTTGAAGATTGGGTAACCTCAAACCACCTATAGCTGCATGCATCAAAATACGATTAGAGGTATAGGACACAAATGTCAAGATGTATCAACCCTTGGGTATCATGTAATCTTCTTTTTGTTTTTTTTAGCCCTTGAAGGTAAAGTTGTATAGATTTTAGGTTTTTTTTTTATTTTTTTTTCTCCTTTGTTTCCTTACATGTCCCCCTAGGTAAAGGGGGAAATCTATACATTTTTTTATGCTTTGCATCATAAAAAAAAAAAAAAAAATTTTTTACATAAGCCAAAAAACAGAGGTTATGTGCCTCAAAATCTCAAAAAAACAAATTTTTTTTTGCTAAAATTAAGGTTCTGGTCCGTTTTTAAAGAGCGGACCAGTACAAAAGCTCTTCGGTCCGTTCATTAAAAACGGACCCTAAAAAAAAAAAAAAAAAATTTGTTTTTGGTCATTTCGTCCCTTACATAGTCCTGATAACTTTTCTCTTGGACTTTATTTTTCTTTTGAGTTTTAAGGCTTAAAAATGATTAAATACATCATTTCTATCGTTAAACTTAGGGCCTACCACTCGCTACTTTGTGTTTGATTCAAACGGAGCTAGCCTATACTTTACCTATCGAAAATTGATCCCGACCCAATGTGGCGTACTATCAACCTTACCATCATCTATCATCGAGGATTAACTTCAATCGGGTTCACGACTCATAACCATTCCGAATCGGGTCCGTGACCCGTATCCACATCAAAATGGGTTCACGACTCATATCTATTTTCAAATGGGTCCACGACCCATACCCACTTCAAAATGGGTCCACGACCCATATCTACTTTCAAATGGGTCCATGACCCATACCCACTTCCAATTGGGTCTACGACCCATATCCATTTCCAAATGAGTCCACGACCCATATCCATTTCAAAATGGGTCTATGACCCATATCCGCTTCAAATGGGTCCACGACCCATATCCATTTCCAAGTGAGTCCACGACCCATACCCACTTTCAAATGGGTCTACGACCCATACCCACTTTCAAATGGGTCCACAACCCATATCCGCTTCAAATGGGTCCACGACCCATACCCACTTCTAAATGGGTCTACGACCCATATCCGCTTCAAATGGGTCCACGACCCATATCCACTTTCAGATGGGTTCACGACCCATATCCATTTCGAGTCGGATCCACAACCCGTACCCAACCCGAACAATATCTATCCTTTAATCTCAAACATGTCCATAATCTATGTGTGAACCATCAAGATCAACAATTGGTCGATCAATTCAAATAAATCCAATCATTTTCCAACAAACTAGATTTGAAAAAAAAAAAAACAATAAAGAAATTTTAAAGCACCAATTGCAATTCTTGATCAAAGTCAGTGTTTAAGAACGATCTTACCCTGTTGATACGAGGGGGATAGACTACGTCTATTTAAGGAAATAAGGTGATTTAAGAGTGTCATTGTGCGCCACCTTTTCCTTAGAGATTTGACTGGCCGATCTTGATTTCAGAGAATTGAATTGAGAGGCTAACAAAATAGTTTTTCGAATCAATCTTTTTACAATAATCCGTTTTTACAAAATATTTTTTTCTAACTGATAAACCTCCAACTCCGTGTTAACAAACCTCCAACTCCGTGCTGATGAACCTTCGGCTCCGTGCCGATAAATCTCCGGCTCCGTACTGATGAACCTTCGGCTCCGTGTCGATAAACCTCCAGCTCCGTGCTAACAAACCTTCGGTTCCGTGCTAATGAACCTTCTGCTCCATGCCGATAAACCTTTGGTTCCGTGTTGATGAACCTTCGGCTCTGTGCGAATAAACCTCCAGCTCCGTGCTGACAAACCTCCGGCTCCGTGCTGATGAACCTTCGCCTACGTGCCGACAAATTTCTGGCTCCGTGCTGATGAACCTTCGGCTACGTGCCGATAAACTTCCAGCTCCGTGCTGATGAACCTTCGGCTCCGTACCGATAAACCTCCAGCTCCGTGCTGATGAACCTCCGGCTCCGTGCCGGTAAACCTCCAGCTCCGTGCTGACAAACCTCCGACTCCGTACTGATGAACCTCCTGCTCCGTGCCGATAAACCTCCGGCTCCGTGCTGATGAACCTCCTAACTCCGTGCCGATAAACCTCCGGTTCCGTGCTGATGAACCTCTTGTTCCGTGCCGATAAATCTCTAGCTCCGTGTTGATGAACCTTCGACTTCGTGCCAATAAACCTCCAGCTTCGTGCTGACAAAAAATCCAACCTCAACCAAATTCAAGATTTTCTTAATACAATTTTACCAATTAATCTAATTTGACCTAATAAATCATCATGCATCTTCATTATGTAAATGATATATTAACGTCTAACCTTTTATCCACAGGTGGCCAAACGACCTAGAAAAATGTATTTACCACCTGACAATCTTCCATATTTTCTAGGCTCGCAACCAATCATGAGCACTTCAGAGCAACCTCAGCAGACAGTGACATAAGTAATAACAGATCTCACTTCAAAGCTAGATATAGTGGTGAAGGCATTAGAAAAACATGACAAGATTCTAGATCTGCTAATGGCAAATCCAAGCATCATTCAAGCTGTACAGAACAACCACCACCAGTGCAGAATAGCCTACCGCCCATGGCTCCTGCCAATCAGGGGCCCCCAATTCACATCCATTGTAATCCACAACGACCTGGGGTCATTTAAGAGGAAGAATGTGAATTCAGGACGGCTGAAGTAAGGAGTACCACAGAAGAGAAACTTGCCAACAAGCTCGAGGCAGTCGAGGAAGAGATTAGAAAGATGAAAGGCAAGGACTCTGCAAGCGGAATGAGGTTCAAAGATCTTTGCCTCTACCCTAATGCATCATTACCGCCAAAGTTCAAGTGTCCCGACTTCGAAAAATAAAATGATTGTCCCACTTAAAGCTCTATTGTGGGTCTATGTGCCAATTTGGTGACAATGACAGGTTGTTGGTTCAGCTCTTTCAAAGGAGTTTAACAGGGGCGACCCTCTCATGGTTCTCTCAGTTAAATCATTCACAGATTAAGAGCTGGCAGGATCTGGCTACAATATTTTCAAAAGAATATAGGTTCAACACAGATATGGGATTAGACCGAAATGACATTGCAAAAATGACATGGAAGCCAAAAGAAAGCGTGAAAGAGTATGCGCAAAGGTGGCGGGAATCGGCCTCCAAAGTAAAACCACCGATGACTGAACAAGAGATGAACACCATATTCATCTCAACTTTGGGCCACTCATTCTATACGCATCTAGTGGGTCATACAACTGCAAGCTTCTCGTCATTGGTCCAAGTGGCAGATCGAGTTGAGGACGGTATTCAGTCAGGTCTGATCTACGACTTGTCCAGTCTAGGGGCACCAACATGGGGGTCTACTCAGCAGAAACCAGTAGTCTTGAACAAGAAGAAAGATGAAGCCCAAGTTAACAATGTGCAACCTACTCGTCCTTTCTTCATCTCAACACCGAACCTGAGGTCGCCAACACCTCAGGTCCCCTTCAAAGTTAACCCACCTCAAGCTGCACCAGTCCCGCAGGCATTCTTGTTCGGACAAAATCCATTATTTGGTCAGAACCCACAATTCGCTCAGAATCAAAAAACTGAGCAACGCAGACCTAACAGGGCCCCTCAAGTTTTCACTCGCCTGCCTATGACTCTATCAGAACTGCTCCTAGCATTACTCAGGGGAGAATATCTCACTAAGAGACAGCCAAATCCAGAGGCAGTAAAGGGACTAGGGTACAATTCTAATCAATTCTGCGAATTCCATATGGGTGCACCAGGACATGCCACCGACCAATGTTGGCAACTCAAGCACCAAGTTCAAAATCTGATCGACAGAAAAACGATCATTTTGGATGGTCCGATGGCCCAAGCACCTCAGCAAAACATCAACCAAAACCCATTACCAACTTACAACGGAGGAGACAATGGGCCGATAGTCAATGCCATAGAGAGGGATGAACCAATCTTCGACCCTTCAATCCTAATAACACCTATTGGCTCCAAGATCATAGTCAACTTGAAGAATGAATCAGCGACCTCAAGCATCAATGTCGTACCCCAAGACACAACAAACCAGTCTTCATCCCAACTCCCAGTCAGAATGGCCAATCTCACCATTCACTCAAACTCACAAACCTCAAATCTTTCACGACCACCTCTCATCATACCTTACACATTACCAACTTCAAGCTCTTCCCCTCGGCTACCTCTCATTATACCTTACACTATATCAACTTCAGGCCCTTCTTCCCGACTACCTCTTATCATATCCGACACTACACCGACACCTCAAACCTCAAACTTCTCCTCTCGACCACCCCTCATCTTATCTTATACCAATCCACAAACCCCAAATACCACTACACCAACTGTCAAACCCAACTCGCCACCTCTTATCCTCCATTTAAAACCAGAGCCTCAACCCATGACCATCATATCTCTTAAACCCTTCCCATATCGTTCAAGCCAAACCGTCCCATGGAGTTATGAGATGATGATTGTGACGTCTACAGGGGTTGAGAAATCGAAAGAAGTTATGGTAACGGACATCGGTCATATGACCAGATTGGGAAGATGTTATAAAATACCAAAAAAGGAACAGAAGAAGCAGAATGAGGAGGAAGAAAGAAGGAGAGAAAAGGGAAAAGGAAAGTTTGTAGAAGAGGAACAAGTATTACAAAAGGAACCAGAAAAGAAGAAGAGCAGAGTAACTGACAAGGAGGCAACTGACTTCCTCAGACTCATTCGAAAGAGTGAGTACAACATAGTAGAGCAATTGAACAGAATGCCAGCTCAAATCAGTGTCTTTGACCTACTTTTAAACTCAGAGCATCATCGGGAAGCATTACTCAAAGTCCTTAGTAATACACATGTACCTGAGACCACCTCGTCAGAAGAGTTGGAAAAGATAATGGGTCAGATCATGGCCCCCAATCCGATCACCTTCACCGAGGATGAACTTATTAGCGGGGGGTGTGGACACATTGAACCATTGCACATTATGGTAATGTGCAAAGGTATGATGGTAGCAAGTGTGCTGATCGACAATGGTTCGGCTCTTAATGTCTGTCCTTTACAAACTTTGCACAAGTTAAATACAGATTTATCTTACCTCAGGCCAACTCGAAGGACCGTAAGGGCTTTTGATAGTAGGAAAACTGAGTCGTTAGGAGAACTGGATCTTCCTATCACCATCGGATCATGCACATTCGAAGTGACATTCGAGATCTTGGACATACCTTCAGCATTCAATCTCCTCCTAGGAAGACCTTGGATTCACATCGTTGGAGTAGTTCCTTCTTCCTTACATCAACGGGTCAAATTCATTATGGGGCAAAGGGTGATCTCCGTCCTTGCCGAGAATCTTATACCTGTCGATCGATCTCCAGATGTACCTTATATAGATGTGGAAATGACTGGGGACAAAGAGGGATATCACGCTTTCCATTTCACATCTGTCAACCATATCCTAAGGAAAAATGAGAAGACAAAGGCAAAATTATTAAAAGCAAATATGATGATCGGTCGAATAATGAAGAAGGCGGGATATCGTCCGAAACAAGGTTTAGGACCTAAAGGAAAAGGGAGGGCCACTCTTATCAGTACTCGAAAACATACTCCCTACTTCGGCCTCGGGTTCAGGCCTACAAAGAAGGACATCCTTGACATGAATGATAAGAAGAGAGAGCTTCGACTTGCACGAAGACAAAATCGCGAGCCTAATGTGTAGAACTTGGGCAAAGTACCACACATCAACATCAACTTTCCACAATCACAAAAAGGGCCGGATAATCTATCAGAGCCATTGTCAACAAATCGCATAGGAGAACCAAATACTATAAGTATCGAGCCCGTTCAATCTCAAGAAGACTCATTCGTTGAGTCCCCACATTCCTTTACAGATGGCATGGACATCTTGTTCGGAAGGGATTCCGAATGGGGTCAAAAGGAAGAAGAAAGAGAGCCCGCTAAGGCGAAAGTCGCGACTTGTGAAGAAGGAAAGCCATTGTTCCCTTTTCAAATCGACTGGGAATCGGTCGAAATTCCACCCACACTGCAAATGCCAACACCCGAATTTGATAAATTTTGACATAATAAAATATCTATTAATGGTAGAATTGAGTTAGGAGTTGTACCAAAATCGTTGACAGGCAAAGATGTACTCGATCAATTACGTAACGACAACCAAATCATATTTGGTAAGACATATAAAGATAAGGATGGGAGGAAAAGAAAAATGGATGATTGCAAATTATCAAAGAATTAGAAGAGTTTTTTTTCATTTTACCATATCGGAAAGATCTTTTGTTGCGTCATAATTTGGATGTTATGCACATTGAAAATTGTGTGATAATGTGATCAGAACATTATTGAACATTGAGGGTTCAACAAAAGACAATTTAAAGGCCCGTTTTGATATGCAATTAATGGGTATAAGAAAAGAACTTCACTCGATATCGAATGGGGAAAAGTTGTTACTACCACTTGCATGTTACATAATGTATTCAGTTGAGAAAAAGAAGTTTTGTGAATGCTTGAAGGATGTAAAAGTATCAGATAATTTTTCATCTAATTTCTCAAGGTATTTTTAAGTCAAATAATGCAAGATATCAGGGCTCAAGAGTCACGATTGTCATGTTTTGATGCAACAATTTATTCGACTTGTACTAAGAGGAATCTTACCTAGGATGTGTGTTTGATTTTGATTGAGTTGTCCACATTCTTCAAACAATTATATTGTAAGGTTCTAAGGATAGAGAGTAAGAAGAAGCCTTGAATCTTAAATTGTGCTAACACTTTGTAAAATGGAGATGATATTTCCATTGGCTTTCTTTGATATTATGGTGCACTTGCCTATTCATTTAACTAGTAAGACTAAGTTAACCGGATAAGTGCAATATAGGTTGATGTATCCAATAAAAAGATAGTTGCACAGGCTAAAATCATATGTGCGTAATAAAAATCATCCAGAAGGTTCTATTGCTGAAGGATATCTTTGTGAAGAATCGTTGACGTTTTGCTCAAGGTACTTGCATGGGATTGAAACAAGGTTCAATCGACTAGTACGTAATAACGATGTTGTTGACAATGATTCAAGTGAAAATTATCGATTTTCAAAGAAAATGGTCGTGTTATAAGAAATACAATGTCACAAATGTTAGGACGGAGTGAGTGGGAACAAGTTCTTCTATACGTGCTAAACAACTGTGATGAAATTACTCCATTTGTTCGGTAAGATAAATCATTTCAAATTATTTTTATTTATATTCATAATTGATAGTAGTCCCTAATTAATGAAATAATTTATTATACAATCAACACAAATAGATGATTAAAGACATTCATAATCACATGAATGTTAGGGATGTGAAGCAAAAACATGTGAAGGAGTTCACCGAGTGGTTTAAACATCATGTATGTAATAAATATCATCAAAATTTATTAAATCCACTTAAATATAGTTTTAAATGTATTAATTTCATTGTTTGATCTTAATAGGTTTTACAAATGTGACTAAATGGTGAAGACGTAAATGAACAAATTTATCAATTAACTCTCGAACCTTCTCATAATGTGATTTGTTTTAAGGGCTTCATTGTAAATGCCTTTAGATTTCACACCAAAGAACAAGATAGCCAAAGAAAAATTCAAAATAGTGGAGTATTTGTCTTTGCAGAAACACGTAACTTTACAAGTGCTAAGGATACTAATTCGGTGATAGGTAACATAGGATACAATGACATCTTAAATGATGTTTTAGAGCTAAAGTATCCATGTGGGAATCGGGTCATACTATTCAAATGTCATTGGTGGGATGTTATAAACCTGGGGAACTTAAGCAAAATGAATATGGTTTCAAGTCTGTGAATGTTACATGGACCTTAACCACCAATAAACCATACATTCTTGCAAATCAAGCACAACAAGTTTTTATATAAAAAATAACACCCATTGTGATTGGTGTGTTGTAATAAATACACAATCACAAGACTTATACAATATAGAACTGAAAGATGATGTAGTAGCAAAACCTTTCCAAGATAATGAGTCAGGGTTGCATCAAAATACAATTGATACAAATGATGATGTTATCACTTGGAATAGGAACGATATCTAAGGTGTATTGGTCGAAGGATATGTCGATGATGAACAAGACTTTATTAATGATGATGATGACGATTACGTATAGTATACGATTAATTGTGTAAATTGTTGTTTTTTAATAATAATTCATTTTAATAAAATGAAATTACTCTGTCATTTGATGAATATATTGATTCTAATTATCTATGAGAAATTGTTGGTTAGATATGTTGCTTAGAAAATCATCCAAACAGGTGGTCCAATACACAGAAGTGACAAATAACCCCTCAAATTCAGTCTCAGATACATCATCTACTATAGCTAGGCCATCTATGAGAGTGGGAAATGGGAGTAGCAATACAGTTATGTGTAAACACCCCATTTTTGCACTTGCCTCATTAGTCAATTCATCAACCCAATTGCAACGATTCTCAATGATAGATGATTGTTCCAATGCTCTATTTTGTTACTATATATGTTTCAGAAATTCAGATGAGGTATCTAAAGCAAACAAAACTTTAGAAACCATGCTACACTAGGAAAATAAGACCTCAAAACGTAGAAATCATCATTCTTCAGATAAAAAGAACTTTACGACAAAAATCACTAAAAATGATCAAATTACCAAAATACCCCTAACATCAAAACATCCCTAAAGCCTACATTACACTTAGGAAAACCCTTTCGAACACATAAAATAACAAATTGAAATCAAATAAACCATTTCGCCAACTTTCACCAAATTTAACAAAATTATGAAAATGCCCCTCATAGGGTTCACAATCATTTCATGTAAAAAATTTGTAAATGACACAAACCCATAATCCCATTAAATTCCGTACGAAAAATCGATTCCAAAATATCTTGAAATATTGAAAAACGACTTGAAAACAAAAGTTCTCTTTAGGGGTAAAATGGTAATTTTTTAATTTAAAAAATTTTAAAATTTGAAATTAATAAATAAAACATTAATTAACGTAAAGTGAAACCTTAATAAAATTAATTTAAAATTTTGAACCAAGAAAATTAATCAATCAAGCCCTCAGGCAAAATTGTTTATGGTTGCCCACTTATTTAAGTGGGCAACCATAATCCCATTGAATTCCGTACGAAAAATCGATTCCAAAATATCTTGAAACATTGAAAAATGACTTGAAAAGCAAAAGTTTCTTTAGGGGTAAAATGGTAATTTTTTAATTAAAAAAATTTTAAATTTGAAATTAATAAATAAAACATTAATTAACGTAAAGTGAAACCTTAATAAAATTAATTTAAAATTTTGAACCAAGAAAATTAATCAATCAAGCCCTTAGGCAAAATTGTTTATGGTTACCCACTTATTTAAGTGGAGCCCCCTGATATTTATTAAAAGACCCCTCCACCTAGGAGCCTAAAGAATTAAAATATAATTATGGGGGGGTTCTCCAAAAATCAAAAATATATTCTTTCATTGTACGTAAGAATTAAAACCCTAATCTAAAGAAACCAAGTCAATCAAATAAGACTTAAGTCAAAACCCTAAAAAAAATCCTAATCTAAAGAAACCTAGTCAATCAAATAAGACTAAGTCAAAGCCCTAATTCACCTTATTTAAAAGAAACCTAATTAAACACTAACGCTTCCAAAAAAATCTATAAATAGGAGTCTCCACAACCTGATTTCGCAGGTCAAAATAAACCATAGAAAAAGTAGGTCAAAAAGTCTCCCTAGTCTTCTCCAAATCCTAATTTTGAAATCCTAACTCCTTACCTATAATTCAAATCCAGTTTTTACTCAAAAAATATCCATAAACCTTTCAAAAAATCTGTAAACTCTTAAAAAAATATAGAAAACACTTAGATCTAGATACCTCAACTTGGAGATTAGAAATAGATCTAGTGACAGAAGAAAGTAAGGAATCTCATACGAAGAGTCTCTCCACCAGCTCTCAGGGAACAAATCGTTGCGATCATCTAGGTATACTTATTTTTTTTATTTATTGATTTTAGGTCTTTTAGCAATGTAATCTTTTTTTAGAAAATAGTAGAGATCGGCATTTGCCAAGCGGGGTTGGTGCTTAACACCTTCCAACCCCTTAACGTGATCCCTGGACTATAGTTTTATTTTTATTCGTAGATTAGTTATTTTTATCTATTTAGAGTCAATGCTCGATTCCTACACTGTAATAACTATGTAGTGACTCTCAAACCCCAAAAAAAAAAAATCCACACATCTCGCGGATCGAGGGTGCTTTCAGTGACGACTCCACTAGGGATTATTGAGGATCAAACTTGAAAAGTCCCAAGTATGGGAACATTGCTAAAACGGCCTAGTTTTTATTTTTTTATTTTTTTATTTTTTTATTTTTTTTAGTTTGCTTTTTTATTTTTTAATTGTTTGTTTATCGATTTATTTTTATTTTTATTATTCTTGTTGATTCAATTATTGAGCATTTGTTTGGACTTTGAATATTTGGTTTTGGCATGTTATTTTCTATGGTTTAATCAAGGGTCATTTGGAATGACCCTAAATAAGGCAAGATTTCAAAAAGTTAATTAAAGATATGATGATCGTTGAATTGTGAAGTTTTTTTGGGCATGGACGATCTACCCTTTGGCAGTATATTTTATTTTTTTTCTTTAAAATTTTTTTATTTTTTTTAGGCGTATGTCCATTGGCAATAAAAAAAAATAAACAAAAAAAAAAAGAAAATGATTTTCGGGTTTGCTGTTAGCAACAACAAGACAAATGATGATTTTAAATTAATTTTTTAAAAAGGGGGTGTCTTTAATAAAAACAGTCTTTTAATTGTTAAACCTTAAGGTTTTAATTCAATGGATGGTGTGTTTTCAGTAAAAAATCATTTTTAATATTAAACTCTTAATATTCCAATCTGATTTCTACCATTCTTTTCATCGTTTCAAATCGTGTTCTACCCAGTCTCAAATCGGTTTCACAAAAATCTCTCATCCCAATCGATTTAGGAACCAAAAAATTGTCGATGAAGAGACACCGAACTCTGAATCGACAGTCCCTCTTGAGATCTATTCAAGTTTAATTACCCTTTCGTTTGTTTGTCGAAGAAAACGATGTACTGTTTCAGATCGATAAAAAAAAAATCTCTATTATTTTCTTTCTAAAAACCGATTGATGCTTCGACTGAAGATTTTTGTTTTGACTTGAAACCCATTTTTTCTTTTTTTCATTTTTTTTAAAAGAAAAGCTTAAATTTTGATTTCTATTTGTTTGGGAGTTGGAGAGATCAGAGATCGTAAAAGAGGATTGAATTAAAGAAGCAAATCCTTGGCCAATTTTTTTTTTTTTGATTGATTGGTTTTTTATTTCTATTAAATTTAATCTAAAAGGGAAAATTGTATCCATGGCTGTGTGGAGATTTGTACTAGATCACCAAAGTAGAGTTGAAATTGGGGGAAAAAGATCGCTCGTACCTTAGTTGCTCTCTTTATATTATTGTCATCCGCAATAGGAAAGATTTTATTGGAAAATCTACTTAAAATCCCAAGAACACAATCATACGATTGCAAGGGAGATTTGTGGCAATTGAGAGAGAAAAATATGAAATTTTAGCTAAAATTATCAAGTTAGAACGATCTCAAAACCATGGAGTTAGATGAAATCAGATCTATTTTGAAAAAATTGGTGTAGATGTGTGGATGCCCATTGATTCTTCTATTTCGGTTGCATCTTGAGATAAAAGAAACAAATTGAAGGATCGAAGATATGGAATTGTTGAGTGACTCCATGATAGATCCCTTCTCTTTGTAGAAAACATGATCATGAACTTTCAATCTCATCAAGGAGAATACATATCAGGCAACCATTGTTGAGAAAAAAATAACTCTCTGTGTTGATTGAGATTGGCTATGGACACACCAATGTTTGCTAGCGCCACATGGGTTTATGTTTTCTTTTATTAAAAAAAAAAATCATGATTGCTTATTTCACAATTATCATTCTATCCTCAATTCAATATTATTTGAAAATCTCAATGTGTTTTAGATCGTCCAAAGTGATTATTGATTGGACCATAAAAATATATTTTTTTTTTGTTTTAGTTCATTTAAAAAAAAAAAAATTTTTTTGCATGTTTCAATGTTGGATTTGATCGATTATTCTGTGTTATATTCATTGATTGATTATTTGAAATGCCATGATCTGATTAAAATATCTCTATGATGTGCATGCTTTGGTCTCGAATTTAATGTTATGGATGTTGTTTGTATTTTTTGATCAATATTTGAAATTCATATTGTGATGATATGATCAAGCCTATGGGCTCATTTGTTCAAAAATGCCCTGGGCACACCCCACCCTATTGTAGACACCCCATTTTTGCATCCGCCTGATTAATCAAGTCGTCAACCCGATCGCAAAAGTTCCCAATGATGGATATTTATTTCAGTACTTTATTTTGTCACCAGATGTGTTTCAGAAATCTGGATGAGGTATCTTGAACTGACAAAACCTTAGAAACCACGCTACGCTAAGAAAATACGATCTCAGAAACGTAGAAATCATCATATTGCAGATCAAAAAGAAGTTTCACGATAAAATCACTAAAAATGATCAAATTACCAAAATACCCCTAACGTCAAGACAACCCTCGAACCTACGTTACGCTTAGGAAAACCCACTCAAACACAAAAAACAACAAATCGAAACCAAGTAAACCACTTCGCCAATTTTCATAAAATTTGACAAAATTACAAAAGTACCCCTCATAAAGTTCATGACCATTTCATACAAAAAACTTCATAAATGACAAAATCCAACATTCCCATTGAATTTCTTATGAAAAATTGATTCCAAAACATCCTGGAACATGGAAAAATGACTTAAAACGTAAAAAATCCTCTCCGAGGGCAAAATGGTAATTTCACAATTTTAATAATTAAAAATTTCAAATTAATAAATAAATCATTAAATAACGTAAAGTGAAATATTAATAAAATTAATTTTAAATTTGAACAAAAAAATCGATCAATCAGGCTTTCAGGCAAAATTGTTGATGGTTCGCAAGATATTTCTTTAAGGACCCCTCCATTTGGGGGTCCAAAGAATTAAAGATATAATAGAGAGGGGTTCTCCAAAAATTTAAAGTCAATCAAGCAAGACTAAAGTCAAGATATTAAAGTCAATCAAATAAGACTAAAGTCAAAATTAAAGTCAATTAAGTAAGACTAAAGTCAAGTATTAAAGTCAATCTCATAAGACTAAAGTCAAAACCCTAAATCAAAACCCTAATCTAAATTAATCAAGTCAATCTCATAAGACTAAAGTCAAAACTCAAAATCAAAACCCTAATCTAAACTAATTAAGTCAATCTCATAAGATTAAAGTCAAAACCTAAAGATTAAGTCCATCTCATGAGACCAAAGTCTAAACCCTAATTGAAATCCTAAAAAGAAACCCTAATCAAACCTTAATTCTCCTAAAAAAACTTTATAAATAGGAGTCTCCACACCCTATTTTAGTATCAAAGAAAAAATCCTAGATAAAGTAGGTGAAGAAGCCTCCACAACCTCTCCAAAGCCCTAATTTTGGAGTCCCAACTCCTTACCTAACACCCCTACTTCGATTTTATCCTTAAAAAATACCCAGAAATCTTTCAAAAACACCCCCAAAATCCACAACAAATTCGAAGCACCCAGATCCAAGAAGGAGATACCTTACCTCGGAGATCAGAAATCAGATCCAGAGATAGAACGAAATAAGGAATACGGTACAAGGAGCCGTTTTCACCAGATCTGAGGGAATAGCACTTTTGCAGATCGAAGGTAAGATTTTTATTATTTTTTAATCTAGGTTTGTCATTAGCAATGTAGATTTATTTGGGATAAGTAGAGACCGGCAATGGTCGGGCGGGGTTGGTGCCTAACACCTTCCAACCCCGTAACATGATCCCCGGATTCAGATTTTTTGTAGTAGATTAATTCATTATCCGATTTAGAGTCAGTTTGGTTCCTAGACCATAATAACTAGGTGGCGACTCCCAAACCTCAAGAGTCAAAAGCGGATCCGCGCACCCCGCTGATCGAGGGCGCTTTCACCTATTTTGCACACATCATTGACACGTTTATTTTACTACATTGCATGCTTGCATGTCCCTTATAGCCAACGTGACACTAGTGTGTGGTCCGATCTCCTCAGAGATGCAACGTCATTCATGAAACCTAAAACTCCAGCCATGTAACTTAATGTATATAAAACTGGGGCATCAGTACCATTTGATCAAGTGATTCTGAAAGGTATATCGATGCACCCATGTTGGGGCGACCTAAGCCTTTTATCATATTGTAAGCCGCACAGTCACATGTCCCGATCACCAACCCTAGACTCATACCTATACGGTATATCAAAGTTAATCTAAGTTCACCAACTGCACTTCTTGGTTAAAATTAGTGCCTAAGCGATATCCTGCCCCGATGTACTACAGTACAACGGGGATAGACTATGTCTATTCTAGAGAGAGGTGACTTAAGATTGCCCTTACTCAGTATTGTGCACCACCTCTCAACTGAGGATTAAACTAGCTGTTTTTTGACTTCAGAGATTTGAGTTGGAGTCTTAGATTATCACCTATACGATATATCAAACCAAGTCACCATGTACCGTCTGATTGAGTATGCTCAAGAGGTATATAGGTGTACTTGGACAAGGGTAGCCAGATAAATTACATTGCACGTAGTAAACCTAGAGTCTAGAAACCTCCCTATAGGTCACGACTCGAACTTATCATGGGTGTTCCGAGTTGCTTTTCGAAAATGGACTTTACAAATGTTGAGATCAGGAAGTTACAGCTTTATTACATAACCAAACTTTTTGTTTAACCTGATTCAAATCTATTATATCAATGGGTGCACCTATCCAATAAAGAATCCATTTTAAAGTGTTAATGATTCATAATGACCCAGTCCATCTTGGTCTAATAATCATGATGGGTTGAACCATTCAAATCAAAATGGTATTCAAACATTTTTCTAATTCGGGTCCCAAACCATTTCAAAAGAAAAAAAATGTTTTCCAAAAGAAAAGAAAATGAAGAAAAATGATTTACAAAAGTCCTATTTTTTGCATTTCTGAAATATATTTTTCTAAAAAGATGATTTTTATTAAAAAATCTATTTTTTTGCATGGACTTTGAAAAATTATTCAAATATATTTTTCTAAAAGGAAAATGATTGTAAAAAATAATCAGATTTGTGAAGTTTTTATTCAATAAAACATTATTTGTCAATAATTTTCAAGAATACAATAAAATTATTTTCCTTCTGAATAATCATTGTATGAATGAATTTTTTTATGGATTGGTGCACAGAATTTAATAAATTCTTAGGATTCATTAAAATGTTATCAAGGGGATAACACTGAAACTGGTAATCCACCGTTAATGGGGTTACAAGGTTATCATTGCACCTAAGCTCAATTATTCACCATTTTGTTAGGGTCACTAGTCCGGTCAGTTAGAACGAACATCAACACCAAGTGAATTGTCAGAAATGACCCCAAAATATTTTAAAATTACACAATTGTTCCTTGAAGATCATAGTACCTTAGTCCTGCTGGTTGTAAGCAATGTCTTAGTCCTCAGTCCTAATCAAAGCCCGTTGTGGGTAGTTGTCTTGAGTTTTCATGAGTCATTTGGGTTAGCTCGAGTTCTTTTTTTCCAGTAAGGTCATGTCTTCTTTAGATTGAGTCTATTCTTTTCCTATTGAGTCGAGTTAGTTTGTCGAGTCTATAGAGGTTTTTGTCGTTCCATCTGAATTTGATTGCATAAAGGAAATTTTTGAATACCTCGAACGCATGAACGGATTAACTAATAATCTGACTTCAATGATAGATTCTTTCCTGAACAAGAAGATAATGGTCGGGCTCAACCTTTAATTGAGAAAGCAAAGGTCATTGATCTCGGAACAAAAAAAAATCCCAAGAAATTCAAGTAGAAACCATCCTATCCCTAGAGGAACACGAGGGGATAATGAATTTACTCAAAAATTTTAAAAGACTTGATCGTATGAGAATATGTTAGGTGCAAGCTTGGGTGTTATTCGACAAAAAATAGATACTAACTCAATAAAATGAGATCAAGGAAGATGTTATAAAATGTATTAGTGTTGGACTTCTCAAAATAGTAGAGTTCCCAGAATAGATTACTATTCTCGGACAAATGGAAAGGTTGAAGCAGCTAATAAAAAGTTTCAAAATAATCATTGCGAAAATGTATTAATTACACCGGAATTGATCAGAGAAATTATCATTCACACTGTGGGCATATCGTACTTCAATACAGTCTTCCACTAGAGTCACTCCATATTCTCTAATGTATGATATGGAAGCAATCTTACCAATTGAAATGGAAATCCCATATCTCAAGGTCTTGATGGAAAATCAATTGCTAGAAATAGACTAGGCTCGCCATTGAGTATGAAGAGCTAAACTCGATTGAAGAAAAATAACTTAGAGTTTTGTACCACGTGCAAATTTATCAAAAAAGAATTGCTCACACGTTTGACAAGAAGGTTAAAGTTCGTCACTTACAAGTCTAGGATTTAACCATCAGACTTCAAAGAAAATTAAGCACTCCTCCTCGATTGTATAAAGAAGTCTGAATCTAATTGGAAAGATAATTCACTAAGAAAATACTATCTGGAAAAGCCACCAGACTTCAAGATCATGATAAAATTGAATTACTAGAATCAACAAACCTTGACTAAATCAAGCGATACTACATTTAAGGAGGTCATCTTCGACCGAACTAATTTCCTGTTACCTAGTTCAATATTTCCTTTCTTAGCCCTTTGCAGCCTTTTTAAAAAAAAATGCATTTTTCTTGCTCAGCTTAATCGTCCAACCTAGGGGAGGAAAAATTCGAACTATGTTTTGGTTTAATCCCAAAATTCTGGGGTACGTAGACAACTTGAGAAGTTATTTCAGGCCCGACCACTTCAAAATAAAAAATATATTCCCTCACAAAGAAGAAAAAAATCGAAAAAAAAAATATTCTCAAAATGGGGAAGAAAAATTGAAGAAAGAGGAAACAATTTAAAAGAAATGCCACACAAGGGGCATTTAGGTTTTTGAGCCTCAAAATTTCTTTTTTTTATGCCCAGTCCTAAGCCTACCCATGAAAGTCCTCCAAAGTATCGTGCAAAAAATTCAAGGAAGGTAGTAAATCATGATCAGACAATAACTCCAGAAGTTTAAAAATGAAGAAATAAAAAATTGGGCCTATTAGGTTGAAAACCTGAAAGGGCTACTTAGGAAAAAATTAAGGTAAGCTCACAAGGTTGAAAATCCGAAAGGACGATCTTGACAATAATCAGAGCAAACATAAAAAATATAAGCTCGCTAGATCGAAAACCTGAAAAGGCGATACAGGCAAAAGTTAGAGCACGTCCGCTAGATTGAAAACCTGAAAGGACAATCTAGGACAAAGTTAAAACAATAAAAAAATCTTCGTTGAATTGAAAAGTTAAAAGGCAATTCGAGTCGAAACATCAAAAGTTCGAATAACCAAGTTTCAGTACCTGGCTTAAACCAAGCAAAGACTTAAAAGTCAAGAGTATCGTCTACGATTGATCTGAAAATTTTCTAATTCCTTAAGTGAACTAAGAGGGAAAATGGTGGATTCTATAATGAATCTCAAAAAGAAATATTTTGTCCTCTTGAGCCTAACTCAAAATCTTTAATAAAAAAAGTCAAAATTAAATGTTGAATCTTTATTGCGCTTATGGTAATCAAATATTTCACACCTTCGTTACAAGGGGCACTTCTCCTTTTTCTATGGCGTGTAATTTTTTCACTTATATTGGGGGTATTTTTTTTAAAACTGTGCTCAATAATCTTTAGTGCAGTGTTTCCTATCAAACTAGGGGCATTTTGTTCTCATGCTTGATCAATGTTAATCCTAAAGGATAATGGGAACCCTGAATTTAAGGTTACCCTCTTGATAGCAACTTTTTGAAAATCCCTGAGGTACAAAAAAGTTAAAAAATTCGTAAAATTTTTAAAAAACCTTGAGGTTCAAACAGAAGTGTTTCTGATCTCATATTTGGTTTTGCCTAGAGATTAACTCATTACCCTTTCACATAGAATAAGAGATAGGGCATTCTTTCTTTCTTAGATACATTGACTCCTTCCCATATTTATTCATTCTTTATCAGATTCATCCAATCTTTTCCAGATTTATTCATTCATTTTCAGATTCCATCGAAGGTTTTCTCGGATTTTGCTCAGATACCGCCGAGGGTTTTCTCAGATTTTGCTTAAATACCGTCGAGGGTTTTCTCAAATTTTGCTCAGATACTGCCGAAGGTTTCTCTGATTTTGCTTAGATACCGCTGAGGATTTTCTTAGATTTTGTTCAGATATTGCCAAGGATTTTCTCAAATTTTGCTCAGATATCGCCAAGGGTTTCTTAGATACCATCGAGGATTTTCTCAAATTTTGCTCAGATGCTACCGAGGATTTTCTAGGATTTTGCTCAGATACAGTCAAGGGTTTTCTCAGATTTTGCTCAAATACCGTCGAGGGTTTCTCGAATTTTGCTTAGATGCCGTCAAGGATTTTCTCGGATTTTGCTCAGATACCGCCAAAGGTTTTCTCGAATTTTACTTAGATTTTGCTTAGATGCCGTCGAGGGTTTCTCAGGTTTTTTCAAATTTTGCTCAGATGCCGCTGAGGGTTTTCTCAGATCTTGCTTAAATATTGCCGAGGGTTTTATCAGATTTTGCTTAGATGCCGTTAAGGGTTTTCTCAGACTTTACTCAAATACCGCCAAGGTTTTCTTAAATTTTGCTTAGATACCACCGAGAGTTTTCTCAGATTTTTCTCAAATGCCGCCAAAGATTTTTGGATTTTACTTAGATACCGCTGAGGGTTTTCTCGGATTATGCTTAACCAGATACCGGTTTTCTCAGATTATGCTCAGTCAGACACCATCGAGGGTTTTCTCGGATTTTGCTCAGATACCACCGATGGTTTTCTTGGATTATGCTCAGCTAGATACCATCGAGGGTTTTCTCGGATTTTGCTCAGCTAGATACCGCCGAGGGTTTTCTCCGATTTTGCTTAGATAGTTCATTACTCTTTCATCCCGAGTAGGTAGAGTAGTACTCCTAGAAAAAATAGTTCATTACTCTTTCACCCCTAGTATGTAGAGTAAAACTCCTAGAAAATTAGTCCATTACTCTTTCACCTTGAGTAAGTAGAGTAGGACTCCCAAAAAATTAGTCTATTACTCTTTCACCCCAAGTAGGTAGAATAGGACTTAAAAAAAAAATAGTTCATTAATCTTTTACCTCGAGTAGGAAGAGTAGAACTCCCAGAAAATTAGTCCATTACACTTTCACCCCGAGTAGGTTGAGTAGGACTTCCAAAAAAAAAAGTTCATTACTCTTTCACCCCGAGTAGGTAGAGTAGGATTCCCCAAAAAAAAATATTCATTACTCTTTCACCCAGGGTATGTAGAGTAAGATATTCAACTTTTGCTTAGATTATGCTCAGTTTTGCTCAGTTTATACTCAGATTATGCTTAGTTATGCACAGATTATGATTAGTTATGTTCAAATTTTACTTAGTTTTTGCTCAGACCCTTTTAGATTCATCTCAAATTTCAAGTACACATACTTGCACATTTAGTCAAGGAGAATTCTCTAAAATTCAAGGATCTGACACCGTTAGTGAGAGCTCACATTCGAGGACCTGATAACTTTTTAGTTCGAGGAAAATTTTACTTCAAGGATCCAGACGCTCCTACGAATTGCTAAATCAGGCTGTAAAATGAATTGTCATTAGCTTTGGCATTCGGATATAACATTATTTATCGAAATAGATTTACTATCTAGTTTGTTTAACCCTTTGCCAAAGAGGGGCATCTATAAACACCCCATCTTTGCACTTGCCTAATTAGTCAATCCGATTGCGACGATTCCCAATGATGGATGATTGTTCCAATGCTATTTATTTTGTTATTAGATATGTTTTAGAAATTTAGATAAGGTATCTAAAGCAAACAAGACTTTAGAAACCACGCTACGCTAGGAAAATAAGACCTCAAAACGTAGAAATCATCATTCTTCAGAACAAAAGAAGCTTTACAAGAAAAATCACTAAAATGACCAAATTATCAAAATACCCCTAACATCAAAACATCCCTAAAGCCTACATTACACTTAGGAAAATCCTTTCGAACACATAAAATAATAAATTGAAACCAAATAAATCATTTCGCCAACTTTCACCAAATTTGACAAAATTATGAAAATGTCCTTCATAGGGTTCACAATCATTTCATGCAAAAAATTTGTAAATGACACAAACCCATAATTTCATTGAATTTCATACGAAAAATCGATTTCAAAACATCCCCAAACATCGAAAAACGACTTGAAACTCAAAAGTTCTCTTCAGTGGCAAAACGGTAATTTTCCAATTTTAAAATTTTGAAATTTTGAAATAATAAATAAAATATTAATTAACGTAAAGTGAAACTTTAATAAAATTAATTTAAAAATCTAAATCAAAAAAATTAATCAATCAAGCCCTCAGGCAAAATTATTGATGGTTGCTCACTTATTTAAGTGGAGCCCCCGGATATTTATTAAAAGACCCTTCCATCTGGGGGCTTAAAGAATTAAAATATAATTAAGGAGGGTTCTCCAAAAATAAAAAATATATTCTTTCATTGTATGTAAGAATTAAAACCCTAATCTAAAGAAACCTAGTCAATTAAATAAGACTTAAGTCAAAACCCTAAAAAAATCCTAATCTAAAGAAACCTAGTCAATCAAATAAGACTTAAGTCAAAACCTTAATTAAACCCTAATTCACCTTATCTAAAAAAAATCTAATTAAACATCAACTCTTGCAAAAAAATCTATAAATAGGAGCCTTCAAAACCTAATTTCGCAGGTCAAAATAAGCCCTAGAAAAAGTAGGTCAAAAAATCTCCTTAACCTTTTCCAAACCCTAATTTTGAAGTCCTAATTCCCTACCTATCATCCAAACCCCAACTTTTACTCAAAAACCACCTAAAAATCCTTCAAAAATATCTAAAAACCCTTTAAAAAAATACAGAAAATACTTAGATATAGATACCTCAACTTGAAAATCAGAAGCAGATCCAATGACGAAAACAAAGCAAGGAATCTCATACGAGGAGTTTCTCCGCCAGATCTGAGGGAATAAATCGTTGCTATCATTTAGGTATACTTCTTATTTTTATTTATTTACTGATTTTAGGTCTTTTAGCAATGTAATCTTTTTTTGAGAAATAGTAGAGACCGACGTTTGCAGGGTGGGATTGGTACCTAACACCTTCCAACCCCATAACATGATTCCCGGACCATAATTTCTTTTTATTCGTAGATTAGTTATTTTTATCTATTTAGAGTCAATGCTCGGTTTTTAGACCGTAATAACTAGGTGGCGACTGTCAAACAAAAAAAAAAATGGATCCACACACCCCGCGGATAGAGGGCGCTTTCAGTATGATATGTTTTATTAAGTTATTTTGAATACCTTGTAGTATCATTAATACAATGCTTGTCTAGATAATTTTTCATTGACATATTTTTTTATTTTGTTATATTTTTTATCTCTTTAAATAGTTTTTAGCAACACTTGGAGGAGAGGGCCTATATGAGGCGCAGGAAATTTTGGGCAAAAAATAAGGTAGAAAATGCTAGTGGATTGGAATGCTTATTGTCAACCAATAGGAAAGAATGCTAGCCATTTTACACATTTCGTAGGGTACGTTGTGAGGTACTCTGGTCATGCCCCATTGCAATTCAAGTCATGGACTAATATTCCAGAACATGCAAAGGATTTCTTGTGGCGAGAGGTTCAAGTAAATATAGATTAGTTTATATTTTAGGTATTGTTTCACGTTGGTCTTAACAATATGATATATGCCTATTATTCTTCTTGTAATGTTTATTTTTTAGAGATTTGTCGAGATTGATGATGATAAAAGAGACTAGGTAATGCTATCCATGTCAATGAATAACTTAAATTCAATACAGAAGTACTTACAATTCAATACTGGTGAAGAAAGATGCTCAATATTCCTAACGACGTCTTAGAAATCGATTGGCTCGTCCACTATTTGAGTACTCCTGAGGCTCAGGTATAAATTACTAAGAATTTGTTAATTAAAAATCCTTTAAAATGAATGATATTATTATAATTTTATGAAATTTGTACAAGTTGTATCCAAGAGGAATAGTGAGAATAGGGAAAAGTAGGTAATCAAACATGTTGGGAGGACAAAAAGTTATGCTCAATATCGTCATGAATTGGTGCATATCTAATATCGGTCATTTTGATTATATCATTATCTTCTAATATTCAATGTGATCTATGACATATATTTAATATGATTATGTTTGTGTTACTAAAGGCTCAGGGTAGAGAACTAGGTAATTTACCTACTTGAGCTGAAGTTTTTAAGAAAACCCATACTAAAAAAATGGGTCATTATCTGATCCTAAGTCGACTGAGCTTATGGTATGTAATCTTCAATAAATTTTAATATAATGCCAAATAAATAAATTTGAATAAGTTCATAGTAATTATTTCCTTTTTTTGTATAAGCTAAAATGAAAACGGATCATGAAAAAAGTGGTGGATCAGATTTTATGCCTATAGGTGAGTACATATTTACTAACGTGTTTGGACCAGATGGGCATGGTCGAGTGCGTACTTATGGTCTAGGCCCGACACCGAGTTTAATTTTTGACTTCTCTTCTTGCTCACCTCGTACTAGTTATGCCAATATGCAATCTCAGTTGATCAATCTACAACAAACGTTAGAGAAAAGTAATAGAGAACATGAAGAGAGGTTTGTTGAGTTGCAGAATCAGATGCAGAGTCAAATCTAGAGTCAAGTGTAGGAACAAATAACGCAATACTTCCGCACCATGTTTCTAGATGGCCATCCTCCTAGTCAGGGATTATGAGACTTTTTCTATATGCTTGTTTGTCTTTCCCATGACATTTAATTTTTTTTATTTATTATCTTTGTATAATACTTAGACTGTATTAGGTAACTCTGTATGTATTAGGTAAAACGTTTTTAACTCTACATGTATTAAGTAAAATCTTTTTAACTGGATTCACGACCCAGATCTTGTTCAACTGGGTTCACAACCCAGATCTATATCCATACCAACTGGTCCACGACCCAGATCCAAACCCTTTTCAACTAGGACCACAACCTAGATCCGTTTTGACTAGGCCTAAGACTCGGATCTAAATCCAATTTCGAACCAAGTTCACGATCTAGCAAAGACAACAACCAATCAATCAAATCCAAGGGAATTCAATCTTTTTCAAAAAAAAAAAAAAAAAAAAAAAAGATTTCAAAAGGCACCAATTGCAGTTCTTGATCAAAGTCGGTGCCTAGAAAGATCTTACCCTGTTGATACGAGGGGGATAGACTACGTCTATTCAGGGAACAAGGTGATTTAAGAGTGCCGTTGTGCGCCGCCTCTTCCTTGAAGATCTGCCTGGCCGACGGTGATTATAGAGAACTAAATTGGAGGCTACCAAAAACATGTGTTGTTCCAACTCAATTAATCTCATAAATTACTTTTCAAAATAGTTTCCCGACTCCGTGTCGATGCCAGCTCCGTGCTGATGCCAACTCTGTGTTGATGTCGATTCCTTGTCGATGCCAGCTCCGTGCTGAGATAATTTCACTTTCAAAATGTTTTCTCGACTCCGTGTCGATGCCAGCTCCGTGTTGAGGAAATTACCTTTTCAAAATATCTTCCCGACTCCGTGTCGATGCCAGCTCCATGCTGATGAAATCATTTTTCAAAATGTTTTTTCCGACTCCGTGTCGATGCCGGCTCCGTGCTGATGCCAACTCCGTGTTGATGCCGACTCCGTGTCGATGCCAGCTCCGCGCTAAGTTAATCCCTTTAAAAAAAAAACATTTTACCGACTCCGTGTCGATGCCAGCTCCGTGTTGATGTAATTCTTTCGTAAAACATGTTACCGACTCCGCGTCGATGCCAGCTTCGTACTGATGTAATTCTTTTATAAAACATTTTACCAACTCCATGTTGATACCGGCTCCACGCCGAGAAATTACTTTTTCGTCAAAACTCATAATAAACAACTTTACCTGATCTAATAAAACATCATGCATCCTCATTTTTTGTAAATAAGATAGTAACACTTGGTTGTCTGTACCCACAGGTGGCCAAACGAAAGAAATACAAGCAGCCAGAAGTGCCTCCCTATTTTCTCCGATCATCTACCGTCACCATGAGTTCTTCCGAACCAACACAACCTCCAGTGACCGAAGCATCAGGTATCGACCAGCAGATAACAACACTACTAAAGATAATCGAAAGACAAGAGAAAATAGTCAGTACTGTATTAGCCAACGCCAGCATCCTACAAGCGCAAATGATACAGCAGCACGCATCCAGATCAAATCAAGAGTTACCTGAACAACCTTCGCAGGGACCTCAGACTACGATGCCACTCGCAATGCCTGAATACCAGGGGCCTCCACTCTATATTGCACAGAACTGACCGCCCCCAGTAGTCATTCTCGACGATGAGTATGAATATAGAGCTACGAAAGCCAAAAACGCAACAGACGAAAAACTTGCTCAGCAAATCGAATCTCTACAGGAAGAGATGAGGAGGATGAAAGGCCTCAACACTATGAGCGGAACCCGATTCAAGGATTTGTGCTTCTACCCTAATGCTCAACTACCGACCAAGTTCAAATGCCTGAAGTTTGAAAAATATAACGGAGTAGGGTGTCCGCTGTCGCGTCTAAAGTTGTATTGTGGTTCCATGTGCCAGTACGACGAGGATGATAGGTTGTTGGTACAGTTGTTTCAAAGGAGCTTAACCGGGCCGGCACTCAAATGGTTTTCTGGACTAGATCACTCACTCATTAAGAACTGGCAAGACTTAGCCGAAATGTTCTGGCAAAATTACCGGATCAATACTGATGTAGGACTAGATCGAAATGACATGGCCAAAATGACAAGGAAGCAGAGGGAGACAGTGAAGGAATATGCCCAGAGATGGCGAGAATCTGCCTCACAAGTAAGGCCCGCAATGACAGAGCAAGAGATGAATACTACGTTCATCTCAACACTAGGGCATGCCTTCTACACTCATCTGGTGGGAGACACCACAGGCACATTCTCGAATCTAGTACAAGTGGCAGATAGGGTCGAGGACGGAATCCGAACCGGTCTGATCTTCGATTTCACGAGTCTAGGAGCAACAACGGGAGTCCCTTCTCAGAGAAAGCCAGTGCCTCCAAGAAAGAAGAGGGAAGAGACTCAGGTCGATAACGTACAGCCAAACCGACCCTTCTTCATTCCCTCATCAGCATCGAGACCACCAACACCGACAACTTTATGGGCACCAGCACCGCCAACATGGAACTCTCCCCCTCAAAATCAATTCAGGGCAAATCCTCCACCAGTTGCACAGCAGGCACCACTATACGGGCAGAACCAGCAGGCACGACCCAACAGAGTGAATAGAGTGTTTACCAGGTTACCCATGACATTATCAGAATTACTGCCAGTCTTACTCAGGGGTGAGTATCTTAAAAAATGCCCACCAAATTCGGAGGCTGCCAAAGGACTAGGATACAACCCCAATTTATTCAACGAATTCCACATGGGTGCACCAGGGCACTCTACGGACCAATGCTAGCAGCTCAAGTATCAAGTACAAAACCTAATTGATAAAAAGGCCCTCATCCTAGATGGGCTAGCCAACCCGTCCCAGCAACAAAATGTCAATCAAAACCCTCTACCCACTCACAATGGAGAGGAGAGTGGGCATAGGGTAAATGTCATCTACGGAGAGTTCAACTTCAAACCTTCCGATCTGATAGCACCAGTAGGGGCAAAAATTAGGGTCCATTTAACCCAGGAGCCAAAGATATCGTCAGTTAACACAGTCAACCACTACACAACCAATCCACCTCCAAATCCACAATTGCCTCTTAGAATGGCCAACCTTACCATCCATCCCACTCATCAAAATGCTGCTACTCGACCACATCTAGTCATACCTTGCGGATCATCCAACCCTCAAAGTCTAACCTGATCTCTCCTTGTTATACCATGTACACCACCATATTCACAAGGATCAACTTGACCTCCCCTTCACTTACCCTGCGTCCCATCCCCACGTTCACCACTTGTCATTCCATACACCACCACTACCTTTAAAACGTCGCCACCACCCCTCATCCTCAATATGAAATCCGATCCAACCCCTATGATCATACGTTCACCTAAACCATTCCCCTATAGCTCCAAATAGGCAGTTCCCTGGAGCTATGAGACCATTGTTCTCGGGGTTGAAACAATGAAAGAAACAATAGTGGTGGACATCGACCATATGACAAGGGCAGGAAAATGCCAAAATTTGCCGGAAAAAGGAGAAAACAGCGGGGCAGAAACCAAAGAAACAATGGAATGAGGGACTGGTGAAGAAAAAAGAAAAGCAAAGGGGAAGGATAAGCTGTATAAGGAGGAAAAAATAGAAGAAAAGGCAAAGGTCACCGACAAGGAAGCTGTAGACTTCATTAAGCTCATCCTCAAGAGTGAGCATAATGTAGTGGACAGATTGAACAAACAGCCAGCTCAGATTAGTATCCTGGGACTAATACAAAAATCAGAAGAGCATCAGGAGGTACTGCTGAGAGTTCTGGGAAAATCACATGTACCTTCAACCACGACACCATCACAGTTGGAACAAACAGTCAGCTAGATTATGGCCCCCAATCCTATCATTTTCACAGAGAATGAATTCACGCCTGAGGGGACGGGGCATGTCGAACCACTGAACGTCATGGTCATATGCAAAGGCATGATGGTCGCCAGAGTATTGATTGATAATGGCTCAGCGCTTAACATTTGTACACTTGAAACATTCTGAAAACTCAACGTTGACTGGTCATATGTGAAACCCAATAACAAGGTTGTCCGAGGCTTCGACTGTTCGAGAAGGGATTTCCTGGGAGAGGTGGATTTACCTATCACAATAAGTCCTTACACCTTCGAAATAACAATTGAAGTCATGGAAATACCAACGACATTCAACCTGTTACTGGGCAGACCTTGGATCCACATTGCCGGAGCTGTACCTTCCTCATTGCACCAAAGAGTCAAATTTATCATGGGGCAGAGGATGATATCGGTATTGGCAGAGAACCTTATTCCAGCTGGGAAAGCTCCAGATGTGCCATTCATTGATATAGAGATGACGAAGGATAAAACACTCTACCATTCGTACCAATTCACGACTGTTAATTACATCGAGAAGGGGAAGGAAAAGGTAAGGGCAAAGCTATCAAGAGCGAACCTTATGGTTGGTCGGGTCATGAAAAGATCGGGATACTGACCCAAGCAAGGGTTGGGGCAGGGAGGAAGAGGAAGAGCTACACCGATCGAAGCCAGGAAGCATATTCCTTACTTTGGTATAGGGTTTAGACCCACAAAGAGGGATATTGCAGAAATGAATGACAAGAAAAAGGAACTTCGGTTAGTCAGAAAGTAAAATCGTGAGCCGAACATCTGGAATTTGGGCCAAGTCCCTCACATTAGTGTTAGGTTCCCAAAGTCCCATATCAGACCTGACGACTTATCAGAATTGCCATCCTCGAAGAGGCCAAAAATGGTAAACATCGTACCACTGCACGTTCAAGAAAACTCAATCGTATAGTCCCAATCATTTTTTGAAGAAGGCATTGATATTTTATTCAATGGGGATTCTGATGAAGGTCCATCAGAAACTACTCCAAAATCCACTAAACTCACCATTTTCATCGGGTATTGACTGGGCATCAGTCATCATCCCACCAAGTTTTGGAGGAACTATGCCCCAACCTGACAACAATCAATCGGAGATCATGGTCATCTCCGAACCACCAACCAAATCATCCAATGAATCACTTGCTCATCTTATCCGCCCCCTCAGAGAAGGGGAAACATTGCACAACTGGGAAGAATTCCCATTAACTCTTGAAGCTGTCCAGACCTCCAAAAAAAATGCCATTAGGCGATATCAATTTGCCCGAGGATCATAACGAGCCCTCGTCCTCGGGTAAAGACTGTTTTGGGGGCTCCCTATCTTTATTAACAAGTTTGCATGGTTGTTCTTCTTATTTCAGGTATCCAGAAAATCATAAAAAATTAAATATTTCTCAAAAGGCAAAAAAATAAAAAATTTCTCAAAAATCAAAAAAATTAAAAAGTTTTCAAAATCACAAAAAAATAGATATTTTTCAAAAACCAAAAAAAGAGTTTTCTAGGGATCTATCTCCATCAAATGAGTACTCAGATAAAACAGAATTTGAAAGGGACGAGTATGATTTCGATCTTGAACTCGACTTCGACCTCATGGGGATAGAAGAAGAGTCTGAGGACGAAATGGAATACCCACCCAAAGAAATCAAAGACTTGGTAGAACGTCACGAGAGAGGTGTTTAGCCAAACATTGAGGATACAGACTCTACGTAGATGACATGATCGCTAAGTCTGGCATTGAGGAAAATCATCTGGTCAATCTAAAGAAGTTATTCGACAGGTTGAGGAAGTACAGCTTCAGGCTAAATCTGGCAAAATGCGTGTTCGGGCCAACATCGGGCAAGCTATTGAGATTCATCGTCAGCAGAAGGGGCATTGAAATAGATCCGAGAAAGACTAAATATATCCTGGAAATGAAGGCACCCGTTACAAAAAAAGACGTTCGGGGCTTTCTGGGACGGATACAATACATTAGCCGTTTCATTACTCAGCTCACTCCTATCTGTGAGCCAGTCTTCAAGCTATTAAGGAAAGATACGCCGAAGAAGTGGAACAAAGACTGTCAAGAAGCATTCGACAAAATCAAGTAATATCTGCTCAATCCACCAGTCGTAGTCCCCCCACGCCAGGACGACCTCTGCTGATGTACATCTCAGTACAAGAAACATCTATGGGGTGTGTGCTAGGGCAACATGATGAATCAGGACGGAAGGAACAGGCTATCTACTATCTCAGCAAGAAATTCACTGATCACGAAGTAAAATACTCAACATTTGAAAAGACTTGCTGTGCATTGGTTTGGGCATCTCAACGACTACATCATTATTTGCTCAGCTACTCGACTATGCTTATCGTCAGGATGGACCCCCTGAAGTATCTATTCGAAAAACCAGCACTAACAGGCCGCACGGCAAAATGACAGTTATTGTTATCTGAGTTTGACATCACTTATGTCACCCAAAAGGCCATCAAAGGGCAACCATCGCTGACCACCTCGCCGAACACCTATTGCCTGATTATGAGCCGTTAAAGACGAACTTCCCAGATGAAGCCATATTATTGGCCGAGGTTGAAAACGATGATGATGATAAAGAACCAGGCTGGAAAATGTACTTTGACGGAGTAGCCAATAAAAAAGAAAACGGAGTAGGGGCAGTCCTAATTAAACCAGATGGGTCCCATATACCGATCGCAATCAGATTGAAATTTCAATGCTCTAACAACGAAACATGCATAGCGGGGTTAAAAGCAGCACTAGATCTCGAGGTAGATGAGATTGATGTTTTCGGAGATTCAAGCCTGGTAGTCTATCAGACTGGAGAATGGAAGACTCTGGAACATAGACTGGTACCTTACCACGAGTATTTAGAGGAACTAAGCTCACATTTTGACAGAATCTCATTCACCTACATGCCTAGAGCTAAGAACTAGTTCACCGATGCACTAGCTACCCTTGCTTCCATGATTAGTATCTCAGAAGATCTGATCATCGACCTGATTGAGATTGGAATTCAGGACGAGCCAGCCTATTGTCTACCCGTCGAAGTAGAAGAACTTGAAGAAAAGTCTTGGTATTCAGACATCAGGGCATATCTCGAAGATCGAACCCTCCCCCCAGACGCAACGTCAAATGATCGCAGAACCATTCAAAAATTGGTAGGACAATTCTTTATCAGCAATGGCATCCTATACAAAAAATCACACCACGAGGTCTTACTCCGATGCGTTGCAGAAGCCGAAGCAAGACGGTTAATCGAGACTGTACATGGTGGAGTCTGTGGACCCCACATGAATGGTCGTGGCCATGCTAGCCAAGAAGATTAGATGGGGTACTATTGGTCGACAATGGAAAGTGACTGCTATCAGCATGTTCGCAAATGCCATCTATGTCAGATCTACGCCACAAAAATCAATGCTCCGCCTTCAGAGCTGCATAACATGACTACGCCTTGGCCTTTCTCCTTCTGGGGAATGGATGTCATCGGGCCAATCTCACCAAAAGCTGCAAATGGACATCGCTTCTTCCTAGTGGCTATCGATTACTTCACCAAATGGGTAGAAGCTGCTTCATACGTCAACGTCACTAAAAGTAATGTTCTGAAGTTTGTCAAAAATAACATTGTCTGTAGATGTGGGCTTCCCAGCGGGTTAGTGACTGATAATGCTAGGAATTTCAAGAACAGAGATATGGTCAAGATGTGTGAAGACTTCCAGATCACTCATCACAACTCTGTACCCTATAGACCTAAGATGAACGGAGCAGTCAAAGCAGCCAACAAGAATATCAAGAAAATTATCGAGAAGATGGCAGTTACGTACAGAGATTGGCACGACATGTTGCCTTTTGCACTCCACGCCTATCGAACTTCGTTCAGAACCTCGATTGGGGCAACTCCATATTCATTGGTCTACGGAATGGAAGCAGTCTAACCCGTAGAGGTTGAGATTCCTTCCCTCCGAATCTTAAAAAAAGCAGAATTAGATGAAACCGAATGGATTCAAGCTTGGTTCGACCAGTTAAATCTAATCGAAGAAAAGCGGCTTGCAGCCATCTGCCATGGGCAAATTTATCAGAGACGAATAGCTCGTGCCTACAACAAGAAAGTCAAGCCCAGAGACTTCTCACCAGGAGACCTTGTACTAAAGAAGATTTTGCCAATACAAGAGGATGCCAGAGGAAAGTTCAGAGCAAACTACGAGGGACCGTTCATCATGAAAAAGGTGATGACGGGAGGAGCTCTGATCCTTACGAAGATGGACGGACAAGTATTCCCTCAACCGATCAATGTTGACACTGTCAAAAAATACTACGCCTAAAAACTGACCCTGAGATGACGAAAGGCCATCTTTGCTATTCTAAACCAACAAATCTAACCTTAGTCAACCCTTTTGAGCCATCACGTTCATTTCTTAACCTAAGATTGGGGTAAGTCAACAACTACAAAAAAAAAAAAAGAGACAAAAGAAAAGAAAATCAAAGAGAAAAATCAAAAGTATCAAGTTACTCCTGGCCCGCATGAGGATAAACTGTGAACGGCTAAAAATACAAAAAAATCAAAAAAGTCAAAAAACTCGGACACTTGATCTGAGCTCGACCCAAATCTCCAGCCTAAACAAATTTGAGAGACACTGGGAGGAGACGCATATCACCTTTTCGAAACAAAAATAGACAAACCCCATGGCTAAACCACTCTAAATCCATCCAGACCTTAGTCTTTTTGCAACCTTCCACTACCATTAGCCTAAGCAAACGTTTCGTCCTAACAAAAGTCCCTTTTGATCAGGGAATGTTCTAGGGTAATACAATGACAATGGCAGCATCAATGATCTTGCGACTTGGTCCGGACCTCCAAAGTCTTATTAGTCGTTGGAAGACTCGAGAGGGGAATCCAGGTCGGATATTCGAAAAAAAAAGAGTACTCGAAGTGTAGAGTAGCCGATATCGTAGCTCAACTTGAGTTGCCAAACCACGAATAGTCGTCAGCAAATTCGAGAGGGGAATCCAGATCGATTACTCAAGAAAGAGTGCCACTACAAAAGTAGAGTCGTAGATCTCGCAGCTCAACTTGAGTCACAAAGCCACAGAGACACAGAGACTCCGAACAGAATTGTAATGTAAAAATCTAAAGATACAAGCATAGTCTAAAAGGGTATAGTGAAAATCCGAAAGGGCGCTATGAGTAAAAGAATCAGACTATGGCAAAATCAAAGCCACTAGCACGATGAAAATCCCAAAAAGGACGTCGATGCGCAAAAATGTGGAAACCGGGTCTGGTGAAAACCGTAATTGGCACCAGGGGCAATAAGGGTTAACAACAAAAAAAAAAAAAGAGAAAAAGAGGAAAAAAAAAAAAAAAAAAAACTCCTGGCCCGCAAGAGTATAAACTGTGAACGGCAAAATCCATCCAAAACTCCGAGATCCAAACGGATAACGACCTTCCGATACCAGGGCACTGGGAATGACTCTAAAGGAACCAAGAGAATAATTGACATCTGCGTCCCCCGTGCTGGGCAAAAACATCGAAATCGTCACAACCAAAGATTTTACAAACTCTGAATTTATCGTACTAATTTGATAAAGACATTTCACAAAATTGCATTTCAAAACTACTAGTTTGGCCAATGACGACAAATCTAGGATGTATTTAACAAAACCTCGAGTTTTCAAGAACAATCAGAACAATACATGTACCTGAGGCCAAGTAAGTACAAAACCTATTTTCTTTGCATTAATCTTTCAACATTTTGCATACATTCAGATAAGGAAAAGAAAATACAAAAACAACGCAGTCAATCAAATGTCATGGTGAGAAATAAAAAAGGAGTCAAGGCGTTCCTCCAAAGCACGGATACAGGCAGCCTGACTCACCATCACTTTCTCAGCATCTGAAGCATCACAACTCACCAAGTATGCTGCAAAGTCCTCAAAATGAGGACACTGGGCAAGTTGATCCCTCAACTCATCAACCTCAGCTCGAAGCTTAGCCACTTCATTACCATCACCACTTTCGGATTGGACAAGGGCAGATGTCAGTCGAACAATCTCTCTCTGCATCTTCTATTCGGATTTGAGCCAAATAGCCTGAATTCGACGATGATCAGTTTGAGACTCCTCAACTCGATCTCGGTAATCAAAGAAAGAGGAAGCACCAGGGTGTGTCCAGGGAACTATCGATACCGATGGTCTCCCAGAAACGAGCTCTTGAGTCCAATGCAAGTATGCCGGAAATTGGTGTGCTGCAAAGATGGGTCGACTCAGGACCTCAATTCGACCCCATTCTTTTACTAGTCGACTCAAGAGTATAGTCGACAATGGACCAACCAACTCATTGTAATTCTTCGGGATGAGCACACCCTGGTCATAGCCAAATTGACGAAGAACCCAAAGTGGTACATAATGAGTTGCCTCGTGAAGACCAATCAAAACAAGGAAACGGGCCCCATCAAAAGCAATCACGGGGGACCCTCGGGGTTGGAAGGCACCAACCCACCTCACTTCCTCATCATCAAGGTTGCCGATAAAAGAATACCATTCTTCTTTGCCACCGGAGATGAAGGGAGAAACCCGCCTCGACATCATGAGTACGAAATCAGCGTTAACACAAAATGGGCAATTAACCACTTCGGTTGAAGCCAGATGATCCATGAACCAGAGCTACAATAACAGGAGTATTCTAAGCTCGGGAAACTAGTAAATTAAAATTCAAATCTAAATCCAAACTAAGATGAAATTTACCTGTAGGAGGGGAGCACATCCTCGAAAAGTCTGATCACGGCCAGAAGAACAAGCCGTGAGGGATTGGAACATTCCACTCAAAAGCATCGGGGCCAACCGGCGTCCCTCCCGGACTTGTTGCACAACGTGAATAATAGAAAGATCTATGATGTCTCCACCACCCGAGAATAAGAGTTGACTCACGATCATTAAAGTGAGAGCGTTAAAATGAATCAAAGGCTTCGAGGGATCCGTGAGGCGTCCAATCAAAAAAGACTTGGACATTGTCTTCAAAATCAATCCACCATCCGGAATCTTCAAAAATTTGCGATTTATACCCAAAAAATCGAAAGCCTCACTTCGGAATCCATCACGCAATGGTGGAATCACAACGGGGCCCGATAGCTCAAGCCCCAACAATACTTCAAATTCCTCGATAGTGGGAGTCATCTCATGTACCCCAAACCGAAAAAGATTAAGCTCGGGAATCAAATACCCCAACATAACCTCAATCAAACCTCATTGCAATGGGACCTTAGGCAAAGAAAGCGTGAACCCCAACTTGTTCAAGCACCACCGAGCTCTATCATCATTATCCATGCTATCTATCCAACTATTCAAGAAAGAATCAACAATGCCATACCTTTTCAAGTTAGGAAGAGTGGATGACACCTCCATAGAGCTTGAGAAGAAGCTTTGACGGAAGAAGAAGAGTAAAAGTCGGCCAAAAGGGAAAAAGGAAAGTAAAGGTGAAAGTAAGATGTTAGGGCAAGATGAAGGCTTAAGTAAATCATTCTGGTCCGTGCCCAAAACACAGATGCAATCAAAGATAACTTATCCGTGCCAATAGCACGGATGAAGTAAGATATGACCCATCCGTTCCCAGGGCACGGATGAGACATAAAACACCCAATCCGTGCTCTTGGAATGGATGAATATTGAAAAGGCCCATCCGTGCTGAGAACACAGACCAGAACATTCTTCAGCCTTGGGACCCAAGACATTTGAAATGCTGATAATTCTGGATTACATAATGTTACATAAAAATGATAGAAATTCCTACATGCTCGATAAGCGTGTTCAAAACTCTCAAAAGTTCTCAAGATATATGTCGCGCATGTAGGAACTCGTCAAAAGCATAGCAGGCCAAATCAGACCTTGAAAGATCACATCACTCACCATAAGTCCCAAATGACTCACACCACTCAAGAGCACACTCGAAGGGTCTTTGGGACCCTCGTCGCGCCCTTTACCCGCCCGTAGACTCACCGACACTCAAAAGGGTCCAAAAGCCCCAATGATCGATATCACACCCGAGATGCTCGAATGAACCGCACATATAGTCATACAACAAATGCAAAGAATGATAAACATACAAGCATATGTATATAATAAGTAAACTATTTACAAATATGTCTGAGTCTAATACAAGAATGTTTATATATGGTGCAAGGTACGATAAGATCAGATAGAGGGAGGAACATCATCCCGGGCGCTCTGAGTCTCTGGGATCGCTCCAGAAGAAGATCCGACCACCACACCCGAGCCAGACACCTCGGAAGAAGGCAGACCATGCATCCGCAGTCGTCCCTCCGAATCCGTGAAGAAAAGCTCAACATCCAGGGCAGCATCCTGCTCTATAGTCCCCGCGAGATTAGTACCTGGAACAGAGGGTCCAGTGGAGGGGGAGGCCAGAAAATAAGAGAAACAAAGTATATCAAACGACAATGATATATGCAGCACGGGTAGAGAAATGAACGACTAAAATATAAATACTTACCCTAGGAGGTGTCGGAGGCCGCGCAGAGGTGCTTGCTCCATCTCGGCGTCGATAGTAGTCCTGAAAAGACCATATGTTGGAACCAATCAAGATTTAATACCATGAGCTATGATCTACAAAACAGAAAATAAACGAAATGACGTACCATCTCACCCTGAAAACGAGACTCACGCATGGCCATCTCTAACTCCAGCTCCTGGATCCGGGCTGCCTGAGTCTCGAGACGAGCCTCCTACTCCTCAAGACGAGCAGCCTGCTCCTTCACCTCCACCCTAGAGGCCCTCCATCTGTTCTCCATCTCCACGGCCCTCGCCGCCTGAGCCTCGATCACGTCATACCCATCCCGAAGGCGACGAAGATCATCAGCTTGAAAACAAGAAAATTGACCAAGTGAGAACGGTAAAAAGTAGAAAATTCCAAAAGAAAGAAGACAATGACAGCGTACGTACCGTAACGGCATGCTCCTGTAACAGTACCCCTCCGATCTCCGTGATCCCAGCACGAGCCGTGACTGCAGGCATGAGACACCCAATGGACGCCTCTCGGAACCAAGCTTGGAAATTATCGGCCCTCACTAGTCCAGTCGCATCTACACCCATCACCTGAGCGAGATACTCCTCTACCGTCATAACCCCCGAAATGGGCTCAGGTGGACCGACAGGAATACGAAGACTCCCATCATGCTGGAAAAACAGATGCTCCCCCAGGTAAAATGTGTATCGCTGCTCTCCAATGAAGTAAGGGTAGTGCTGTCGCCTGGTGTTACGCCGATAGGCGTTCCTCACCTCCTGCCTCCTGCTGACGGTGCGGGGGAGGTCTCGTAAAGTAACGGAAAATATCTGCAAAAGAGATAGTCAGATAACAGACATGGATAGCGCCAAGGTCAAACAGAAAGGAAAAGGGTAGATTACTCACATCTCGAAGTCGACACCGATCAATGTGGGCTCGGGCACTCCTAGGGCTGCTCCTAATAGCCCAAGCATCTCTGGTGGCCCAAAACGTCCCCAATGGGTAACCCTCGTCAGGATGACGACGGGTGGCCAGATAAAAGGGAAAGTAGACGTGAACAAAGATCTGAAAGAGAAAATGAGGCGTCAGACGAGAAAACAGGAAATGGAAAGAGAATCAGACAGAGAAATAAAATCAGGATCTAGTTTACCTCGATAAAATGCCAGAAGAATCGAGTGGAAATGCCAGCTCCACGAGGAGCAGTAATGCCCGCTCCACGAGGAGCAGTAATGCCCGCCACTACTCGATCAAGCCCAGCCAATATAGTACCATATATAAGGCTCCCCCAATCAAAATCGCCAATGTGGTCGATGTCACGCATGACAGAGAGAAAGGTGGTAGAAACGAAAGAATCATCCTCCAAAAAGAAGCAACTACCAATGAGAAGAAGGAAGCAGATGCGGAAAATGGTGTCAAAATCTCTGTCTCCAAAATGGGCTGATCTCTCTCTATAGGTGAGCGGAGCCTCGTTCTCCCCCTCGATCAACAACAAACCCATCAGCACCTCCGTACTGATCCTCCCCTGCTTCCCTACCATGGAGTCAGGGACTCTAGTAATGCCCAAAAACTCCCCCACCTCTTGCACCGTCAGCATGGTCAAAGGCAAAGGCTCTCCGTCCATAGCAATGCCAGTAATGGAGACAAAATCTGAAGGCCTGATGCCTATCTCCCACCTCAGGCAGGTGGAAAGAATGAATCGTCGGAAACCTCTCTACCATGGCCAAGAACAAAGGTCGATCCGCCTTGAAAGACGGTATCTGCAAGAAAGCGCCAAAGCCCACAGTGGCAAACTGCTTTCGAATATCATCCGAGAATAGGGCGGCGGTAGGAAGAAAAGCACTCCACCTACCCCTGAAGATGGCTGAAGGATAGGGGGTAGGAATGTCCAAACGAACTAACATGGAGACATACCTCCCTAATCTACGGAGAAGAGAGGTATCTGGTACTCTCTCACATTCCTCTACAGGGATCTCAACCCTGGGAACCTCTCTGCCGACTCTACCAGCACCTATGGCCCTATCCGCCCGACCTCGGCCACCGCGTCGACCTCTACCACCATTACCGCTCGGCAGATCCTCAGCTGGACCACTATGAGAAGAACTGGCCTCATCTGCCCTACTGCAAGACGAAGAACCAGCTACTAACGATGAATCGGGCTTACGTGAAGGCTGTCTCGGCCAACCATACTCTGTGGCCACACCGAACCCCAAGGCAATGCGAGCCCGAGTCTGGGGCCTCGCCTCCTCCTCCTCATCGGATGATTGATGCACTACTCGGCTCCTCCGCTCTCTACCCATCTGCAAGTCGCCATGTGATCAATCAACAATGCAAAAAATCACGTATCTCGATGAAGTTGCCTAGGTTAAACCTAACCAAATCGAGTCAAACCAGCTTAAACCCAATCAATCAGTGTCCTACCTAGCTAACCCACTAAACCTGGCCAACCTAAGCCAAAACTAGCCTAGTTGAGTCAAACCAACCTAACTTAGTCAACCAAAAAGTCAAACTCAGTCCAACCCATCCCATCTAGGTTAAATCTAAGTCAAACCCATCCAACCAAAGTCAAACCTAGGTCAACTCAACCTAAAACCCAGTCAACTCGATCGACTCACCCAAAACCGATCCAACCCTACTCAACTCAGTGAACATGTCCAATTCAGTCGACCCAAGATCAAGTCAACCCTTAAATCTAGTCAAAACCAATCCAATCCCAGTCAACTCGAAGTCCAACCAAAATCTAGTCAACCCAGTTCAGCCTTAGATCGAGTTAACCCAATCAATCCACACCCAGTCAACTCAGTCAAACTAATCCGCCTAAGTCAAAACCCAAGGACAATCCAGTCAAAACCTAGTCTACTCAGTCAACCCAGTTAAACCCAGTCAAATCTGAGTCAAACCAACCTAGTCAAATCAGAATAATACCCGGCTGATCTGGCCAATCCCAGTTGAAGTCTAACCAAACCCAATGGATTCGATCGATCCCAGTCCATCTAAGTCAAACTTGGTCAACCCGAGTCATACCCAGTCAACTCAAGTCAATCCAGCCCTATCCAAACCCAGTCAACTCGATTAATCGTAGTCAATTCAACCCAGTCTAACCCCAAACCAAATCAAACCAGTTTAAACCCAGTCAACCTAATCAAAGCCAATCAAAACCTAGTCAACCCGGTTAACCCATTTTGACCTAGCGAAACCTAGCGAAACCCAGTTTAAACCCAAAACCATACCCATTCGTACCCATGGACTGTCACAACCCTATCAAGAGAGCATTAGAAAGCAAGCGAACATGGGTTCTCAAAGCAAAACGAAATATTCATATTTTAAAGAGGATGAGAAACGTGAAAGGAAAAACAAACACGGTCAAATAAAAATAAATAAATAAAAAACAATAAATAAAAAAGGAAAGAAGAAAGGATCTGATTCATTCGAATAGTTTCGAAACAGCCCAAAGCCAACCGGTCTTATACCAACCCCAAAACGACCCTTAAACTACATCTCTTCCCGCCCAAAAGCAATTTCCAAAATACCCCTTTAACCCATCTATACCATCACTTCTTCACTAAACGATCCCTCAAACAAACCACCCCGGTCCCCATGTACCACCCTAAATACTAAATCCCAACATAAGTCGCCCTCAACCATCATCCCTACATGATTCACACTCAACCATCATCACTTCCAAACTACACAAGCCCACCACCACTATGCATTCAAGGCCAAACACATAATACAATAGCAATTGAAATAAGGCAAGCAAGATAAGGAGACGACAAGTGACAACGAAAGATAATATACACTATTCTCAAAACATGAAGACATTTAAAAAAGGCAAGCATGACTCGTCTCAGACATTCCGGAATCATCACGATATAAAGAAGTCCAAACGAAGGCAACAAAAATGACAAGGGAAGAGTCTATGATCGGTAAAAGTCAAGGTGTTCATTATCATTTTCATATGGCAAATGAAAACAAGAAAAGAGAGAATAAAACAAAACTCACCTCTAACGCGTAACTCGCCCAAGAAGCTTTAAGTCGCTCTCAAGCACCCAAAGACCACATGTGCACTCCGAGTAATCCTAACGACTAAGCCAAGTGGTCAAACCAAGAAGGAGACGAAGAGAAGGGAGAGAAATCGCCAGAGAAAAGGAAGAAAGGAAGAAAAACTGAAAGAAACCGAAAATGAAAGAGCGCGCAGGTTTTGAAACGTTTGGATTCATACTGGTCCGTGTTACCAGTACGGATGAAGCAAAATTTGATCTATCCGTATCACCAACACGGATGAAGAGAGCTTCATTGGATCCGTGCCTTAGACACGGATGAGATAAGAATAAAGCCATCCGTGTTTTGAACACGGGTTAAATTTTTCTAAATGTCATCCGTGCCTCAAGCACGGGTCAATAAATAAAAATAAAAAAATAAAAAAATAAAAAAAAACAAATCAAATCAGAAATTTCAAAAACCTTTCGAGTTGCACTCAATTTCGATTTGTTAAAACACGACCGACAAATACCCAAATTTTAAAATCACCAAATCTTCATCAAATCCAAGGTCTCACACGAGCTCCGCGCCATCGAGACCAAAGAATCAATAAGGTAACTCTGTTAGACCCCGCGCTTGAGTAACCATTTTTCTACAAAAGTCATCAATTCAGCCGGTAATTATTATTATTATTATTTTTTTGAAAATAGTTGGATTCATTTATATTGACCACCCTAATGTTAATCTTGATGGGTGGTATACGAGTTATGGTTTGGATCGAAGTCAAAGGATATGGGTCGTGGACCTAGTTTGAAATGGATCTGGGTCGTGGACCTTGTTGAAATGGATCTAGGTAGGGGACCCAATCAAAATGGATATGGATCGAACCCTGTTGAAACGGATCTAGGCCGGAGACCCTGTTGAAACGGATCGGGGTCGGGGACCCAGTTGAAATGGATTTGAGCCGGACCCAGTTGAAATGGATATGGGTCGTGGACCCAGTTGAAACAGATCTAGGTCATGGACCCAATTTTGAAACAGATATGGGTCGTGGACCCATTCGAAATAGATATGGGTCGTGGACCATTTGAAACAAATATGGTCATGGACCCATTTTTTAAATGGGTATGGGTCGTCGACCCATTTGAAACGGATATGGGTCGTGGACCCATTTTTTTGAAGTGGGTATGAGTCGTGGACCCATTTAAGACGGATATGGGTCGTAAACCCATTTGATAAAGTGGATACTCAGTGAAGGATGATAATGGGTTTAATTATGATCGAGATTGATAGTGAGCCACATTGGGCAAAATTCATTTTGAGCGAGATCGATTCTAAGTGGTAGGCCCTGAGTTTAACGGTAAAGTGAGTCGTTCAATCATTTTCAAGCCTTAAAACTTAAAATAAAAATAAAGTCTAGAAGAAAAGTTGTCAGGACTGATGTAAGGAACAAAATGAGTATAATTCTTTTTGTATTTTTTGGGTCCGTTTTTCAAGTACGGACCTAACATTTGTATGCGGGTCCGTGCTTCAAATACAGACCAGAACCTTAACAATTTTTTTTTCTTTCTCACTGGTCCGTGCTTTAAACACAGACTTTACCATTTTTCTTGAGTCCGTGCTTCAAACACGGACCAGAAGCTTTTCTAGCATTCTGAAATGACCCTGTTTTTTGTCCTCATCCCATTTTGGCCCAAAATTTCTAGATTTTGAGGCACATAGCCTCTGTTTTTGGCTTGAGCCAAATTATTATTATTATTATTATTTTTATGATGTAAAGGATAAAAAAAAATAGATTTCCCCTTTTTACCTAGGGGGACATACAGATGAAAACATTGTGAAAATTCCCTAAAATCTATACAACTTGCCTTCATGGGCTAAAAAGAAAATAAAATAAAATTACAACATACACACGTGGGATGGATACGGAATTAATTTTTGAAAATCTTAGTGTCCTTTGTCTTTTAATTAAATTTCGATGCATGCGGGTTTATGGGTAGTTTTTCGGATATCCATTCTTCAAACCTCGATGGATATTGAAATGTCCACGTCTTAGGTTGGTGAATGGGGTGGATGTTCTCCTCCCCGTCACCCAAAATAACTATCTCGGGGGCTTGAGAGTACCGGCATCCGGGGATAGAAATTTAACAAGGAAGGGGGTGGCTTATGCATTGGGTTATGAATCGCATGTGCATGTGCGTGTGCATTTTTTTGAAAAATGTATCCATCCTTACATTCCTTGTCCAACAAAATAACACAAATATACAAAGCGCGAAATAAGTAAATATTATAAGCATTCTCCCACGACAATAAAAAAATAAAAAAAGAGACATGAAAAATGTTAGGAGGTAAGCACAAATGCAAAAACAGAAACATTTTTTTATAGAAACAATGACCGAATCGAAAGAGGATCGTACCCAATAGTGTTGGTTCCCAATGGAGTCGCCAAGCTGTGGACACGGGAATTTCATCATCTTGAAATATCCTTCCACTTTGGGGTGTTTTGGAATCGCCACCATTCAAAATTGGTAAATGGGTGTGAATAGTCACCCGATGTCACATTTTTCGAAAAGTATGACATTTTGACATTTGATAACTCTTGTAACGACAAGGTACATGGTCCAACTTTTGATTTAGGTAAGGGAGTCCATTTATGGAGTAGGGTAAGTGTTAGGCACCCTACTTTATCCACAGTTGGTGGTAACGTCAGATTCGGTCAACTTTTGGAAATGTAAATAAAATGATAGAAATCGAAAAAATCCCATGTAGGAGGAACTTTGATGTTGATTTAATCCATTAAGGACACCTTTATTGAAAAAGGGGCCCCTTTCAATGGTTCAAACCATTGTGGTGTATGCAAATGTGTAGAGAAAGGGATGAGTAGAAAAGGAAAGTTAGAGGGGGTGTGCTTTTATCGAAACCTACCTTGTTCCTTCTTTGACTTACTTGAAAGGATGTTGAGAATTGAAAGTTGAAGGTAGTGGAATGAGTTAAGAGTAGAGTGTAAAGAGAATGAGTTCTTTTTTAATATTCTTGAAGGTTAAACCTTGGATTTTTCATTAGGCTTGTGAGGGGAGAATGGAGGGGTTTTTATAGAAGTTGGGGAGTTATTTTAGGGGTATAATGGGGTGAAGGATTGGAAGAATGGATAATGGCATGGGTTTTAGAGATGAAGGATATCAAATTTTAAATGGAAATGAAGGTAGTTATGTAATGAGGGAAATGAGTTGTATTTTGACCCAAATGGTTTGGATCTTATCCAAATCCATTTGGGTAGAGTGTTTGGTGAGATGAGGTGAGTGATGGTTGATGGAGAGAATGGGGCTGTAAGGTGTAAAGTGTTTGATTGAGGTGTGATTTTTTGAAGTGATTTTTTGAGAGAAGTGATAGGTTTGATGAATTATTTAAAAAAAGATGATGGGGGTAGGTGATTAAATGAGGGAGGTGAGTGGGGAGATGACATGTGTCACCTTTTTATGATAAATTGGTGATTGGTTTGATGTAGATAATGATTTATGGGTTGGGGTTGTGGGTTGGAAAATGAATTGGATATGGATAATGTCTTGTGGGCTTTGTAGTGTTAGGCTTGGGTAATGAGTTAGGCTTTGGGCTTTGGTAGTGGATTAGATTAAGGAATGGTTGGGTTTTAGGTGATGGGCTTAGGTTGGATTGGATTTATGTTGGGTTGAGTTTTAGGAGTATAAAAAAAGGGTTTTGGGTCCATGGGCCACGTGAGTAAGCTTGGGCCATTTATTGAGAGGGAAAAAGGACTTTTGGAGGTATGGGCTTCGAGGGCCCAATACAATTTTTATTATCTTTTTGGGCATTTTACGTTGAGGGCCCACTTAAATTTGGGTGTCTACAAAATGATTATAAACCTTATGAGGGGCATTTTCGTAATTTTATCGAATTTGGTGAAAATTGACAGAATAATTTATTTGATTTCAATTTGTTGTTTTATGTGTTCGAAAGGATTTTCCTAAACGTAATGTGGGCTCTAAAGATGTTTTGATTTTAAGGGTATTTTGGTAATTTTGTCATTTTTTAGTAATTTTTTTAGTAAAGCTTTTGTCTAAAAAATGATGATTTCTATGTTTTTAGGTCTTATTTTCCTAGCGTAGCGTGGTTTCTAAAGTTTAGTTTGTTTGAGATACCTCATCTGAATTTCTAAAACATATTTAGTAACAAATAAAATATTGGAATATTCATCCATCATTGGGAATTGTCGCAATCGGGTTAACGAGTTGATTATTCAGGCGAGTGAAAAAATAGGGTGTCTACACCAAAGAACAAAATATCTTGATTTCTTTCAAATTCACAAACCAAAATAAAGTTTCTTTTTTACAATTATTTAGATTCAAAGTCAATGATCTTCTTAAACAGTCCTCATTTAACGTACAAAAGACAAAATCATCTTTAAATTATATCACAATCGCTTACTACTTCAAAGGAAAGATAAGAAAAATTCCATACATACTTCAGCTGGGATTTTCATGAAAATCTCCCCCAAATACTATAAATTCATTGAATTCGATGGGAGAAAGAAATCGTAGAAATCTTATTATAAGAATCATACCTTGTTTTGTGATTTGGATTCTCAAAGCCTAAAAAAACTATGAAATATGCGATTTTGATTCTCAAAACTTCAGAGAATGTGAAGAGAAGATGAGATGAACTTGATACAGAGAGAGATATTTGGATTCTCAAAACCTCAATGAGCTACAAAATCTGTGATTTCGATTCTTAAAACTTCAGAGAGTGTGAAGAGGAGAGATGAGATGAACTTGATACAAAGAGAGAGAGAGAGCAATTTGGATTCTCAAAACTTCAAAGAACTACGAAATCTAAGATTTCGATTCTCAAAACTCCAGAGAATGTGAAGAGAAGATGAGATGAACTTGATACACAAGAGTGAGAGAGAGATACCTATTAGAAGGGAAGGTTTCCTCCATTAAAATCGAAACCCTAGATGTAGAGGAGATAAGATGAACTTGACAGAGAGAGAGAGTGTGTGTGTGTGTGTGTGTGTTTTTTTCACAAAATCTGATGATACAGGGGGAGAGAGGTTTTTCATGAAATTTCATTTTTTTTTCGCATGCGAGCTATGGTCTATAGTGGCGCCTATTTTGCCCTCCACTAAAAATGTGTCGCTAAAAACAACTATTTTTGTTGTGTCTGTTAAAATATGTTACAGAATGGCCACTTTTTGATGAGTAAACCATACTCGTGGTGCAAGAGCAGGGGGTTGTAATTTTGTACTTTTTGTGGAACCTTCAACCATTTAAACCCCATTGTCACGTTTGAGTAATTTTGGTATAGCTGCACGATTTTTTTGGTTAAACTAAATTTTTTCAAAATTTAATTGTTATTTCTTCTTTTCCCTTCTTCTCAAAGCCAAGTTTTATTTAGATCTTTAGCTTGCTG